>NC_137882.1:34339916-34369916 GCF_963924005.1 Protomyctophum bolini
GGGGTCTAGAGGTGACAGGGTGTGTTTATTTCAGGGGTCTAGAGGGGACAGGGTGTGTTCATTTCAGGAGTCTAGAGGAGCCAGGGTGTGTTTATTTCAGTAGTAGGGGTCTAGAGGTGACAGGGTGTGTTTATTTCAGGGGTCTAGAGGTGACAGGGTGTGTTTATTTCAGGGGTCTAGAGGAGATTAACATCTTTATTTGCATTCACATTTAACAAGAAATTCTTGAACACAAACAATTGTGGATGTGCAAACTTGGAAAACTCTACAACGAGTGCTTTAGGATACAGATCACTCTGCCAGGCACTTCACGCCGTTTCATATCTAGAACCAGAGAAGACGTGTCATCACTAACATGTGTGTGTGTGTGTGTGTGTGTGTGTGTGTATGTGTGTGTGTGTGTGTGTGTGTGTGTGTGTGTGTGTGCGTGCGTGCGTGTGTGTGCGCTAAAATGTTGGACATTTCCCAGCACCCACCCCCCCTCCTCTTCCAACAATACATTTACCACCAGTAAAACCACCTCTGTCATCATGTTGCATTGACCTGAAACCAACCTGATGTTGTTAGACTTTGATACGGAACATGTTTAAACAGCTCATAGAATCATAAAGTTTAATATCTAACTCACACTTTAAGAAACACTTCATTATTTTCAACATACATAATGATGTCATTTCTCCTGTGAAATGTGGATAATTTGACTTGACTTGTGTCATAATTTAAATCTTAAGTGATTTAATATAATTGATGTGTAGTGTGAGTAACATAGTGCTCTCTGTAAAGCAGAAAAGGAGTCCATCCAATTCTCTCTGGTTCAGTCGGTGCTAGACAGAGAATACATAGTGTTGGATAAGTGACGTGACAATAAGATATGACATCATAGAAACGGGGGTCCCCAGGGGGGGCCCAAGGGGTCCCCAGCCATAATTCAGTAAATGTCTGTGTGTGTGTGTGTCTGTCTGTTTGTGTGTCAGAAACACTGCCGTAGCTCCTCACTGCCTGCACCAATCGCTCCCACTTTTCACACAGGCATTGACCATAATAATATGGAGGTCTTAACGAAGGCCTTTTTTCGATTTGACTTAAAAGGAGGAACAGATTAACTTGTTCAACCTTATTTTATACCTTGGATATCAGGGCCGGTTTGGGGGGGGGGAATAAAGAAAAGAAATTTACTTTGACCGCTGACCACTTTATTGATGTTGGACAGCCAATTAACAATTACTTTATTACAGTATTCCATAATGAGTTATGCTAAATATCTCTGTATTCTAATATTCCAGATGGATAATTTCAGGGGTCTAGAGGGGACAGGGTGTGTTTATTTCAGGAGTCTATAGAGGAGACAGGGTGTGTTTATTTCAGGGGTCTAGAGGAGACAGGGTGTGTTTATTTCAGGGGTCTAGAGGAGACAGGGTGTGTTTATTTCAGGGGTCTAGAGGAGACAGGGTGTGTTTATTTCAGTAGCAGGGGTCTAGAGGAGACAGGGTGTGTTTATTTCAGGAGTCTATAGAGGAGACAGGGTGTGTTTATTTCAGGAGTCTATAGAGGAGACAGGGTGTGTTTATTTCAGGGGTCTAGAGGTGACAGGGTGTGTTTATTTCAGGGGTCTAGAGGGGACAGGGTGTGTTTATTTCAGGAGTCTATAGAGGAGACAGGGTGTGTTTATTTCAGTAGTAGCCTAGGGGTCTAGAGGTGACAGGGTGTGTTTATTTCAGGGGTCTAGAGGAGACAGGGTGTGTTTATTTCAGGGGTCTAGAGGAGATTAACATCTTTATTTGCATTCACATTTAACAAGAAATTCTTGAACACAAACAATTGTGGATGCGCAAACTTGGAAAACTCTACAACGAGTGCTTTAGGATACAGATCACTCTGCCAGGCACTTTACGCCGTTTCATATCTAGAACCAGAGACGTGTCATCACTAACATTGTGTGTGTGTGTGTGTGTGTGTGTGTGTGTGTGTGTGTGTGTGTGTGTGTGTGTGTGTGTGTGTGTGTGTGTGTGTGCGTGCGTGTGCTAAAATGTTGGACATTTCCCAGCACCCCCCCCCCTCCTCTTCCAACAATACATTTACCACCAGTAAAACCACCTCTGTCATCATGTTGCATTTACCTGAAACCAACCTGATGTTGTTAGACTTTGATACGGAACATGTTTAAACAGCTCATAGAATCATAACGTTTAATATCTAACTCACACTTTAAGAAACACTTCATTATTTTCAACGTACATAATGATGTCATTTATCCTGTGAAATGTGGATAATTTGACTTGTGTCATAATTTAAATCTTAAGTGATTTAATATATTGATGTGTATAGTGTGAGTAACATAGTGCTCTCTGTAAAGCAGAAAAGGAGTCCATCCAATTCTCTCTGGTTCAGTCGGTGCTAGACAGAGAATACATAGTGTTGGATAAGTGACGTGACAATAAGATATGACATCATAGAAACGTGACATCATAGGAACTAGGCTGACCTCACTGGAGACATCTAACAGATGACCCTCATATCTATTAACAACATTCAAGCTGTAATATCACGTATCAAAGTACATAAACACTGTATCTAAGTTCAACTACACAGACTTCAATACATGTACATGGACAAAGCATAACAGCTGTCATGGTGATGTATAAATATAATGTTTATGATGGTTGTCATGGTTTCAGGGTTTATCATCAGAGAGCAGAGTCTCCTGTACCCAGCTGTGTCTCCGTGAAGAGTGACAAGTCTAAGGAGGATTGGATTAACTTCAAAGATGGACACCAGTCTACTGATCAGAGGTCAGTGTGTAAAGAGTCGACGCTGGGACAACGCTCCACACGTCCCAAACTCTTCTCTCTCTCCCTCTTTCCTGTCTGTCTTCACTGTAACTATCAATAAAAGCCAAAAGAAAAGTAAATTGTAAAACAAACAACACATGATATGCCGGTAGTTTCAAATCATTGTCAAGAATGTTAATACTATCCTGTCAAACTGCATCTTTCAAACTAGAAGGCTGACCAGTGACCACTATGCTGATATTTAGTTGTTCAGTCGGTTGGCTCCCGAGATAAACGTATAGGACCTCTCCTCCCCTCCAACGAACACTCACACGCACAGACACACCCACATTTACAGACAGATTGTAAACTGTACTGTCTCTGTCATCATGTTGCATTGGCCTGAAAACAACCTGATGTTAGACTTTGATACGGAACATATTTAAACAGCTCATAATAAAGTTTAATATCTAACTCACATTGTAAGAAGAAGCACTTTCCAGAGACGTTCACACACTTTCCAGACACGTTCACAAATAGGCTGACCTCATCATATTTGTGATGACGGCTATGGCCATTTTTAGCCTTTTTATTTCAGAGAAGTGTAAAATCCTCCAGTGAACATTCTAAACATTAAACGGTTCCTTATGTTCCTGTCAGGGTTGATCATCAGAGAGCAGAGTCTCCTGTACCCAGCTGTGTCTCCATGAAGAGTGACCGGTCCAAGGAAGATTGGATTAACTTCAAAGATGGACACCACTCTGCTGATCAGAGGTCAGTGTGTAAAACTATCAGAAAACATTATATAGTTTTATTAGACTCTACTGATCAGAGGTCAGAATGTCTCTCCTACATTTAGTGCAGCATCTTAAATTAAAAGAGAGGAGAAGAAGTTCTCAGAGCCTCTGCCTGATGGTGGCGCTATAGTGTAGCAGAGTGGCTCACAGCCTGATGGTGACGCTATAGTGTAGCAGAGTGGCTCACAGCCTGATGGTGGCGCTATAGTGTAGCAGAGTGGCTCACAGCCTGATGGTGGCGCTATAGTGTAGCAGAGTGGCTCACAGCCTGATGGTGACGCTATAGTGTAGCAGAGTGGCTCACAGCCTGATGGTGGCGCTATAGTGTAGCAGAGTGGCTCACAGCCTGATGGTGACGCTATAGTGTAGCAGAGTGGCTCAGAGCCTGATGGTGGCGCTATAGTGTAGCAGAGTGGCTCACAGCCTGATGGTGGCGCTATAGTGTAGCAGAGTGGCTCACAGCCTGATGGTGGCGCTATAGTGTAGCAGAGTGGCTCACAGCCTGATGGTGGCGCTATAGTGTAGCAGAGTGGCTCACAGCCTGATGGTGACGCTATAGTGTAGCAGAGTGGCTCAGAGCCTGATGGTGGCGCTATAGTGTAGCAGAGTGGCTCAGAGCCTGATGGTGGCGCTATAGTGTAGCAGTGGCTCAGAGCCTCTGCCTGATGGCCTCAACAGTGTAATATCTCCCCCAGTCCAGAGTGATATCCCTTTGGTCTAGTGGTTTAGATGTTGGACCTTCACGCAGGGGACCAGAGTTCGAATCCCGGGTGTTACACAAGCACTCAGTTGAGTATTTCACAGTAAGAGCGAATCGGGTAGTATTTCACAGTAAGAGCGAATCGGGTCCAAAGTGACCTGAAACCACCTGACCTTTAATGCAGGGGTTCACAACGTTTTTGGCCGGAGATGCTTTGGCAATGTCTCGGGACCCCCTCGAGGGGTCGCGACCCACGGGTTGAGAACCCCTGCTCTACTGTCTCTGTCGTCATGTTGCATTGGCCTGAAAGCAACCTGATGTTGTTGGACTTTGATACGGAACATGATTAAACAGCTCATAGAATCATAAAGTTTAATATCTAACTCACATTTTATTTGATCAAAGGAGAGTACGTAATGATGACATCCATCTTATGAAATGTGGCGAATATTCATTATAGCTGCCCATGTACATTTGCTGTTTGGGTTTTTGTGTCTTGTATTTGTTCATAGTCATTGTTGACACCCTCATATCTATAAACAACATTCAAGCTGTAATATCACGTATCAAAGTACATAAACACTGTATCTAAGTTCAACTAAACAGACATCAATATGTACATGGACAAAGCATAACAGCTGTCATGGTGATGAATAAATATAATGTTTATGATGGTTGTCATGGTTTCAGGGTTGATCATCTGAGAGCAGAGTCTCCTGTACCGAGCTGTGTCTCCGTGAAGAGTGACAAGTCTAAGGAGGATTGGATTAATTTCAAAGATGGACACCAGTCTACTGATCAGAGGTCAGTGTGTAAAGACGCTGGGACAACGCTCCACACGTCCCAAACTCTTCTCTCTCTCCCTCTTTCCTGTCTGTCTTCACTGTAACTATCAATAAAAGCCAAAAGAAAAGTAAATTGTAAAACAAACAACACATGATATGGATATGCCGGTAGTTTCAAATCATTGTCAAGGATGTTAATACTATCCTGTCAAACTGCATCTTTCAAACTAGAAGGCTGACCAGTGACCACTATGCTGATATTTAGTTGTTCAGTCGGTTGGCTCCCGAGATAAACGTATAGGACCTCTCCTCCCCTCCAACGAACACTCACACGCACAGACACACCCACATTTACAGACAGATTGTAAACTGTACTGTCTCTGTCATCATGTTGCATTGGCCTGAAAACAACCTGATGTTAGACTTTGATACGGAACATATTTAAACAGCTCATAATAAAGTTTAATATCTAACTCACATTGTAAGAAGAAGCACTTTCCAGAGACGTTCACACACTTTCCAGACACGTTCACAAATAGGCTGACCTCATCATATTTGTGATGACGGCTATGGCCATTTTTAGCCTTTTTATTTCAGAGAAGTGTAAAATCCTCCAGTGAACATTCTAAACATTAAACGGTTCCTTATGTTCCTGTCAGGGTTGATCATCAGAGAGCAGAGTCTCCTGTACCCAGCTGTGTCTCCATGAAGAGTGACCGGTCCAAGGAGGATTGGATTAACTTCAAAGATGGACACCACTCTGCTGATCAGAGGTCAGTGTGTAAAACTATCAGAAAACATTATATAGTTTTATTAGACTCTACTGATCAGAGGTCAGAATGTCTCTCCTACATTTAGTGCAGCATCTTAAATTAAAAGAGAGGAGAAGAAGTTCTCAGAGCCTCTGCCTGATGGTGGCGCTATAGTGTAGCAGAGTGGCTCACAGCCTGATGGTGACGCTATAGTGTAGCAGAGTGGCTCACAGCCTGATGGTGGCGCTATAGTGTAGCAGAGTGGCTCACAGCCTGATGGTGGCGCTATAGTGTAGCAGAGTGGCTCACAGCCTGATGGTGACGCTATAGTGTAGCAGAGTGGCTCACAGCCTGATGGTGGCGCTATAGTGTAGCAGAGTGGCTCACAGCCTGATGGTGACGCTATAGTGTAGCAGAGTGGCTCAGAGCCTGATGGTGGCGCTATAGTGTAGCAGAGTGGCTCACAGCCTGATGGTGGCGCTATAGTGTAGCAGAGTGGCTCACAGCCTGATGGTGGCGCTATAGTGTAGCAGAGTGGCTCACAGCCTGATGGTGGCGCTATAGTGTAGCAGAGTGGCTCACAGCCTGATGGTGACGCTATAGTGTAGCAGAGTGGCTCAGAGCCTGATGGTGGCGCTATAGTGTAGCAGAGTGGCTCAGAGCCTGATGGTGGCGCTATAGTGTAGCAGTGGCTCAGAGCCTCTGCCTGATGGCCTCAACAGTGTAATATCTCCCCCAGTCCAGAGTGATATCCCTTTGGTCTAGTGGTTTAGATGTTGGACCTTCACGCAGGGGACCAGAGTTCGAATCCCGGGTGTTACACAAGCACTCAGTTGAGTATTTCACAGTAAGAGCGAATCGGGTAGTATTTCACAGTAAGAGCGAATCGGGTCCAAAGTGACCTGAAACCACCTGACCTTTAATGCAGGGGTTCACAACGTTTTTGGCCGGAGATGCTTTGGCAATGTCTCGGGACCCCCTCGAGGGGTCGCGACCCACGGGTTGAGAACCCCTGCTCTACTGTCTCTGTCGTCATGTTGCATTGGCCTGAAAGCAACCTGATGTTGTTGGACTTTGATACGGAACATGATTAAACAGCTCATAGAATCATAAAGTTTAATATCTAACTCACATTTTATTTGATCAAAGGAGAGTACGTAATGATGACATCCATCTTATGAAATGTGGCGAATATTCATTATAGCTGCCCATGTACATTTGCTGTTTGGGTTTTTGTGTCTTGTATTTGTTCATAGTCATTGTTGACACCCTCATATCTATAAACAACATTCAAGCTGTAATATCACGTATCAAAGTACATAAACACTGTATCTAAGTTCAACTAAACAGACATCAATATGTACATGGACAAAGCATAACAGCTGTCATGGTGATGAATAAATATAATGTTTATGATGGTTGTCATGGTTTCAGGGTTGATCATCTGAGAGCAGAGTCTCCTGTACCGAGCTGTGTCTCCGTGAAGAGTGACAAGTCTAAGGAGGATTGGATTAATTTCAAAGATGGACACCAGTCTACTGATCAGAGGTCAGTGTGTAAAGACGCTGGGACAACGCTCCACACGTCCCAAACTCTTCTCTCTCTCCCTCTTTCCTGTCTGTCTTCACTGTAACTATCAATAAAAGCCAAAAGAAAAGTAAATTGTAAAACAAACAACACATGATATGGATATGCCGGTAGTTTCAAATCATTGTCAAGGATGTTAATACTATCCTGTCAAACTGCATCTTTCAAACTAGAAGGCTGACCAGTGACCACTATGCTGATATTTAGTTGTTCAGTCGGTTGGCTCCCGAGATAAACGTATAGGACCTCTCCTCCCCTCCAACGAACACTCACACGCACAGACACACCCACATTTACAGACAGATTGTAAACTGTACTGTCTCTGTCATCATGTTGCATTGGCCTGAAAACAACCTGATGTTAGACTTTGATACGGAACATATTTAAACAGCTCATAATAAAGTTTAATATCTAACTCACATTGTAAGAAGAAGCACTTTCCAGAGACGTTCACACACTTTCCAGACACGTTCACAAATAGGCTGACCTCATCATATTTGTGATGACGGCTATGGCCATTTTTAGCCTTTTTATTTCAGAGAAGTGTAAAATCCTCCAGTGAACATTCTAAACATTAAACGGTTCCTTATGTTCCTGTCAGGGTTGATCATCAGAGAGCAGAGTCTCCTGTACCCAGCTGTGTCTCCATGAAGAGTGACCGGTCCAAGGAGGATTGGATTAACTTCAAAGATGGACACCACTCTGCTGATCAGAGGTCAGTGTGTAAAACTATCAGAAAACATTATATAGTTTTATTAGACTCTACTGATCAGAGGTCAGAATGTCTCTCCTACATTTAGTGCAGCATCTTAAATTAAAAGAGAGGAGAAGAAGTTCTCAGAGCCTCTGCCTGATGGTGGCGCTATAGTGTAGCAGAGTGGCTCACAGCCTGATGGTGACGCTATAGTGTAGCAGAGTGGCTCACAGCCTGATGGTGGCGCTATAGTGTAGCAGAGTGGCTCACAGCCTGATGGTGGCGCTATAGTGTAGCAGAGTGGCTCACAGCCTGATGGTGACGCTATAGTGTAGCAGAGTGGCTCACAGCCTGATGGTGGCGCTATAGTGTAGCAGAGTGGCTCACAGCCTGATGGTGACGCTATAGTGTAGCAGAGTGGCTCAGAGCCTGATGGTGGCGCTATAGTGTAGCAGAGTGGCTCACAGCCTGATGGTGGCGCTATAGTGTAGCAGAGTGGCTCACAGCCTGATGGTGGCGCTATAGTGTAGCAGAGTGGCTCACAGCCTGATGGTGGCGCTATAGTGTAGCAGAGTGGCTCACAGCCTGATGGTGACGCTATAGTGTAGCAGAGTGGCTCAGAGCCTGATGGTGGCGCTATAGTGTAGCAGAGTGGCTCAGAGCCTGATGGTGGCGCTATAGTGTAGCAGTGGCTCAGAGCCTCTGCCTGATGGCCTCAACAGTGTAATATCTCCCCCAGTCCAGAGTGATATCCCTTTGGTCTAGTGGTTTAGATGTTGGACCTTCACGCAGGGGACCAGAGTTCGAATCCCGGGTGTTACACAAGCACTCAGTTGAGTATTTCACAGTAAGAGCGAATCGGGTAGTATTTCACAGTAAGAGCGAATCGGGTCCAAAGTGACCTGAAACCACCTGACCTTTAATGCAGGGGTTCACAACGTTTTTGGCCGGAGATGCTTTGGCAATGTCTCGGGACCCCCTCGAGTGGTCGCGACCCACGGGTTGAGAACCCCTGCTCTACTGTCTCTGTCGTCATGTTGCATTGGCCTGAAAGCAACCTGATGTTGTTGGACTTTGATACGGAACATGATTAAACAGCTCATAGAATCATAAAGTTTAATATCTAACTCACATTTTATTTGATCAAAGGAGAGTACGTAATGATGACATCCATCTTATGAAATGTGGCGAATATTCATTATAGCTGCCCATGTACATTTGCTGTTTGGGTTTTTGTGTCTTGTATTTGTTCATAGTCATTGTTGACACCCTCATATCTATAAACAACATTCAAGCTGTAATATCACGTATCAAAGTACATAAACACTGTATCTAAGTTCAACTAAACAGACATCAATATGTACATGGACAAAGCATAACAGCTGTCATGGTGATGAATAAATATAATGTTTATGATGGTTGTCATGGTTTCAGGGTTGATCATCTGAGAGCAGAGTCTCCTGTACCGAGCTGTGTCTCCGTGAAGAGTGACAAGTCTAAGGAGGATTGGATTAACTTCAAAGATGGACACCAGTCTACTGATCAGAGGTCAGTGTGTAAAGACGCTGGGACAACACTCCACACGTCCCAAACTCTTCTCTCTCTCCCTCTTTCCTGTCTGTCTTCACTGTAACTATCAATAAAAGCCAAAAGAAAAGTAAATTGTAAAACAAACAACACATGATATGGATATGCCGGTAGTTTCAAATCATTGTCAAGGATGTTAATACTATCCTGTCAAACTGCATCTTTCAAACTAGAAGGCTGACCAGTGACCACTATGCTGATATTTAGTTGTTCAGTCGGTTGGCTCCCGAGATAAACGTATAGGACCTCTCCTCCCCTCCAACGAACACTCACACGCACAGACACACCCACATTTACAGACAGATTGTAAACTGTACTGTCTCTGTCATCATGTTGCATTGGCCTGAAAACAACCTGATGTTAGACTTTGATACGGAACATATTTAAACAGCTCATAATAAAGTTTAATATCTAACTCACATTGTAAGAAGAAGCACTTTCCAGAGACGTTCACACACTTTCCAGACACGTTCACAAATAGGCTGACCTCATCATATTTGTGATGACGGCTATGGCCATTTTTAGCCTTTTTATTTCAGAGAAGTGTAAAATCCTCCAGTGAACATTCTAAACATTAAACGGTTCCTTATGTTCCTGTCAGGGTTGATCATCAGAGAGCAGAGTCTCCTGTACCCAGCTGTGTCTCCATGAAGAGTGACCGGTCCAAGGAGGATTGGATTAACTTCAAAGATGGACACCACTCTGCTGATCAGAGGTCAGTGTGTAAAACTATCAGAAAACATTATATAGTTTTATTAGACTCTACTGATCAGAGGTCAGAATGTCTCTCCTACATTTAGTGCAGCATCTTAAATTAAAAGAGAGGAGAAGAAGTTCTCAGAGCCTCTGCCTGATGGTGGCGCTATAGTGTAGCAGAGTGGCTCACAGCCTGATGGTGACGCTATAGTGTAGCAGAGTGGCTCACAGCCTGATGGTGGCGCTATAGTGTAGCAGAGTGGCTCACAGCCTGATGGTGGCGCTATAGTGTAGCAGAGTGGCTCACAGCCTGATGGTGACGCTATAGTGTAGCAGAGTGGCTCACAGCCTGATGGTGGCGCTATAGTGTAGCAGAGTGGCTCACAGCCTGATGGTGACGCTATAGTGTAGCAGAGTGGCTCAGAGCCTGATGGTGGCGCTATAGTGTAGCAGAGTGGCTCACAGCCTGATGGTGGCGCTATAGTGTAGCAGAGTGGCTCACAGCCTGATGGTGGCGCTATAGTGTAGCAGAGTGGCTCACAGCCTGATGGTGGCGCTATAGTGTAGCAGAGTGGCTCACAGCCTGATGGTGACGCTATAGTGTAGCAGAGTGGCTCAGAGCCTGATGGTGGCGCTATAGTGTAGCAGAGTGGCTCAGAGCCTGATGGTGGCGCTATAGTGTAGCAGTGGCTCAGAGCCTCTGCCTGATGGCCTCAACAGTGTAATATCTCCCCCAGTCCAGAGTGATATCCCTTTGGTCTAGTGGTTTAGATGTTGGACCTTCACGCAGGGGACCAGAGTTCGAATCCCGGGTGTTACACAAGCACTCAGTTGAGTATTTCACAGTAAGAGCGAATCGGGTAGTATTTCACAGTAAGAGCGAATCGGGTCCAAAGTGACCTGAAACCACCTGACCTTTAATGCAGGGGTTCACAACGTTTTTGGCCGGAGATGCTTTGGCAATGTCTCGGGACCCCCTCGAGTGGTCGCGACCCACGGGTTGAGAACCCCTGCTCTACTGTCTCTGTCGTCATGTTGCATTGGCCTGAAAGCAACCTGATGTTGTTGGACTTTGATACGGAACATGATTAAACAGCTCATAGAATCATAAAGTTTAATATCTAACTCACATTTTATTTGATCAAAGGAGAGTACGTAATGATGACATCCATCTTATGAAATGTGGCGAATATTCATTATAGCTGCCCATGTACATTTGCTGTTTGGGTTTTTGTGTCTTGTATTTGTTCATAGTCATTGTTGACACCCTCATATCTATAAACAACATTCAAGCTGTAATATCACGTATCAAAGTACATAAACACTGTATCTAAGTTCAACTAAACAGACATCAATATGTACATGGACAAAGCATAACAGCTGTCATGGTGATGAATAAATATAATGTTTATGATGGTTGTCATGGTTTCAGGGTTGATCATCTGAGAGCAGAGTCTCCTGTACCGAGCTGTGTCTCCGTGAAGAGTGACAAGTCTAAGGAGGATTGGATTAACTTCAAAGATGGACACCAGTCTACTGATCAGAGGTCAGTGTGTAAAGACGCTGGGACAACACTCCACACGTCCCAAACTCTTCTCTCTCTCCCTCTTTCCTGTCTGTCTTCACTGTAACTATCAATAAAAGCCAAAAGAAAAGTAAATTGTAAAACAAACAACACATGATATGGATATGCCGGTAGTTTCAAATCATTGTCAAGGATGTTAATACTATCCTGTCAAACTGCATCTTTCAAACTAGAAGGCTGACCAGTGACCACTATGCTGATATTTAGTTGTTCAGTCGGTTGGCTCCCGAGATAAACGTATAGGACCTCTCCTCCCCTCCAACGAACACTCACACGCACAGACACACCCACATTTACAGACAGATTGTAAACTGTACTGTCTCTGTCATCATGTTGCATTGGCCTGAAAACAACCTGATGTTAGACTTTGATACGGAACATATTTAAACAGCTCATAATAAAGTTTAATATCTAACTCACATTGTAAGAAGAAGCACTTTCCAGAGACGTTCACACACTTTCCAGACACGTTCACAAATAGGCTGACCTCATCATATTTGTGATGACGGCTATGGCCATTTTTAGCCTTTTTATTTCAGAGAAGTGTAAAATCCTCCAGTGAACATTCTAAACATTAAACTTGTCCTTATGTTCCTGTCAGGGTTGATCATCAGAGAGCAGAGTCTCCTGTACCCAGCTGTGTCTCCATGAAGAGTGACCGGTCCAAGGAGGATTGGATTAACTTCAAAGATGGACACCACTCTGCTGATCAGAGGTCAGTGTGTAAAACTATCTGAAAACAACACATTATATAGTTTTATTAGACTCTACTGATCAGAGGTCAGAATGTCTCTCCTACATTTAGTGCAGCATCTTAAATTAAAAGAGGGGAGAAGAAGTTCTCAGAGCATCTGCCTGATGGTGGCGCTATAGTGTAGCAGAGTGGCTCACAGCCTGATGGTGGCGCTATAGTGTAGCAGAGTGGCTCACAGCCTGATGGTGGCGCTATAGTGTAGCAGAGAGGCTCACAGCCTGATGGTGGCGCTATAGTGTAGCAGAGAGGCTCACATCCTGATGGTGGCGCTATAGTGTAGCAGAGTGGCTCAGAGCCTCAGCCTGATGGTGGCGCTATAGTGTAGCAGAGTGGCTCAGAGCCTCTGCCTGATGGTGGCGCTATAGTGTAACAGAGTGGCTCAGAGCCTCAGCCTGATGGTGGCGCTATAGTGTAGCAGAGTGGCTCACAGCCTGATGGTGGCGCTATAGTGTAGCAGAGTGGCTCACAGCCTGATGGTGGCGCTATAGTGTAGCAGAGTGGCTCACAGCCTGATGGTGGCACTATAGTGTAGCAGAGTGGCTCACAGCCTGATGGTGGCACTATAGTGTAGCAGAGTGGCTCACAGCCTGATGGTGGCGCTATAGTGTAGCAGAGTGGCTCACAGCCTGATGGTGGCGCTATAGTGTAGCAGAGTGGCTCACAGCCTGATGGTGGCGCTATAGTGTAGCAGAGTGGCTCACAGCCTGATGGTGGCGCTATAGTGTAGCAGAGTGGCTCACAGCCTGATGGTGGCGCTATAGTGTAGCAGAGTGGCTCAGAGCCTGATGGTGGCGCTATAGTGTAGCAGAGTCGCTCAGAGCCTGATGGTGGCGCTATAGTGTAGCAGTGGCTCAGAGCCTCTGCCTGATGGCCTCAACAGTGTAATATCTCCCCCGGTCCAGCGTGATATTAGCCTGGCTCCAGCCCCTGAATCGCTAGCCACATTAAAAATGTATGTTCAGGCGATTAGGGTCTGGTGACGCTCCTGAAGGAGATCTCAGACTCGGTTGGAAATCCAACCGACGAATCAGCGTCGTTTCAACTCGATGACGTCAAACAACAGTGCCGTCTTTCACTTTGTCCTGAAATCAATATAAAGTCAAGACACAGAGCGATGGCAGCCATGTTCCTTTCCTCCATCATTGATTTACAGCATCGTACCTCCTGAACCAAACATGATAATACAGAATCATTATGTTTTTATGGTCAACGGTTACAAGGACACCACATACAATGACCACCATGGTCGTGACAAGGCCTTTTATTGACCGCTCCAGAATGTTAAAACCCCAACCTGTATTTAGTTCCTCTGCTGCACTGGTTCTCTGACTGTTAAAACCCCAACCTGTATTTAGTTCCCCTGCTACACTGGTTCAGTGACTGTTAAAACCCCAACCTGTATTTAGTTCCCCTGCTACACTGGTTCAGTGACTGTTAAAACCCCAACCTGTATTTAGTTCCCCTGCTACACTGGTTCAGTGACTGTTAAAACCCCAACCTGTATTTAGTTCCTCTGCTACACTGGTTCAGTGACTGTTAAAACCCCAACCTGTATTTAGTTCCTCTGCTGCACTGGTTCTCTGACTTTTAAAACCCCCAACCTGTATTTAGTTCCTCTGCTACACTGGTTCAGTGACTGTTAAAACCCCCAACCTGTATTTAGTTCCTCTGCTACACTGGTTCAGTGACTGTTAAAACCCCCAACCTGTATTTAGTTCCTCTGCTGGTTCAGTGACTGTTAAAACCCCCAACCTGTATTTAGTTCCTCTGCTGGTTCAGTGACTGTTAAAACCCCAACCTGTATTTAGTTCCTCTGCTACACTGGTTCAGTGACTGTAAAACCCCCAACCTGTATTTAGTTCCCCTGCTACACTGGTTCAGTGACTGTAAAACCCCCAACCTGTATTTAGTTCCCCTGCTACACTGGTTCAGTGACTGTTAAAACCCCAACCTGTATTTAGTTCCTCTGCTACACTGGTTCAGTGACTGTTAAAACCCCCAACCTGTATTTATTTGCTACACTCGTTCTCTCGTACATTTGTCAGAGACGCATTTTTGGACGACACAAAAAACAAAACAGATATTCAGTAGTATACATATAAGTTGTTTAAACATTGTGCGTGTGCGTACGTGTGTGTGTGTGTGTGTGTGTGTTTCCACAGTGACCAGCAGCAGGGTTCCAGTGGTCAGTCAGCTCAGGAACATCAAACAGATCTGGACTCCATATTTAAGGTATGTCAATGTACAACAACAGCTTTACTTCATCTGCACATGAAATGAATACATAATGAGTTGATCACAATAGAGACAAGTAGGCCTTGTGTCAACCAAAGCATTTTATCCAGCTGGAATCACTTAAAAATAAAATCACTTCCAGAAGTATTTAATCTCTGGACTGCAGGGTGCACAGATAAAAATGATAAAAGATACAAATGTCAAACATAACAGCGCTTTGTAAAAAAACACACACACACACATATATATATATATATATATATATATATATATATATACTCCCATTGTAAAGATGTGCCACGATTGTTTTCCACCCTAAAACATGATCATCAGGTATTATTATTATAGTATAAGGAGGAATAACGTTTTCCAAAAAGTGTACAGTATTTGTAAAAATCATGCTTTTATGTTTTTCAAGTATGCCTGGTTTGCCTGGTGGGTGGTGATCCCCCTGAACTGAATTGTGAAATGTTGAGATTAGAAACGGCCATAATTCTTTCATTTCTCAACCTTAAAAAAACCATCTCCATAATCCTTGGGAAGTTTGCTTTAATACGCTGTATCACACTCGATTCAAGTCTTCTTCAATAAAATGCTACGAGCAAAGACCATATACCATCCACAGCATTACGCACCACGCATTCAACTCATTACTCATTTAAAATACAATATAATTATAATTTAAATTAAAATATAATTTTACTGGTGTTTCTCAATAGAAACAAATTATTTTGAGGCATAAAGGTGACAGCATGCAGTGCAATAGGAATAATTAACCCAAATGTGACAAAGTCATATGTCATGTCTTCTATGGTGCCAGCCTGAAGAAATGTAATATAACGATCCCCAAAATGCGCATTCCGTATGTGACATCAGCTGACTGGTAAAGAAAATAGTACAGACATGATTGATTGGGTAACTCTCAAACACGCCTTAAACACTCCCATGACTAATTCAAGGCCGTTTTGCGCACTCCACGGGGTGTCGAAAGCGCTTCTTAACATGCTTAAAATTATAAATCTTATATGTCATATTATTGGAAGTGGTTAATCGACCCCTATGTGTCTATGAGGTGACAGTACTTCAATAGACAACCTGTCTTCGGTAACTCGCGACCATATGTGACCAGTGCCAGTGGTTTAATATACAAGGGGGCATTTTTCATTTTTCAGTTCTTTACATATTATGAAACTGCACACTGTAACCTTTCATATGATGTATTGCTCATTGAAATTGGGGGGGAAATGAAGAAGATATGACCATTTGAAATTTGTTGAACTGTAAACACCAAAGTACATAATTTGCCATTCTAAGATTTCAAAGTATTTAGCATCTCTGAGCCCAGGAATGGGTGTGACAATAGATACTTGTCTCCACGCCTAGATACTTGCATAAACACTCCCCCCATTCACTAACCACTCCCCCCACTTAGCTGTCAACTGCACAGAATGACTTGAGTGGACACTTAGTAAAACAAAGTGGGCTCTTAGAATAAGAATAAATAGAGATGGGAATTAGAATTAGTTTGTTTATTTTCACATACTTGAATTTGCATACTGTGACAATGACAAATAAGAGTGGCATAAGAATAAAATACAACTAACAGTTTAAGATTTACAAAAAGATTTACAACAGAATGATACTAAACAGGATACGGCATGCCATCGACCCTCTCCTGAGAGAGAACCAAAATGGCTTCAGAGAGAGGAGAACTACCGTAGCACAGATCTTGGCACTGAGGAGAATGATTGAGGGGGTGAGGAAGGATAACTTGACTGCTGTACTCTGCTTCATCGACTTCAAAAAGGCGTTTGACTCGATTCACAGAGGCACAATGGTGAAGATCCTTAAGGCCTACGGTGTCCCTCCCAACTTGCTCCGGGCAATAGAGTCCATGTATGCGAGAACAAGGGCCAAGGTGGTGACCCCAGATGGTAACAGTGAGGAGTTTGATATCCGGGCCGGGGTAATGCAGGGGGATACCCTAGCCCCTTTCCTCTTCATCATAGTCCTGGACTATGCGCTCAGGAAAGCTATCAGTGGACGAGAGCAGGATCTTGGCTTCACCCTAACCCCAAGGAGGTCAAGACGACATCCCAAGGTAGTCCTGACAGATCTGGACTATGCGGATGACATCGGCCTGCTCTCCGACAGCGTGGAACAAGCTCAGGAACTCCTGAACAGTGTGGAGCTGGAGTGTGCCAAAGTTGGCCTTAGGCTAAATGCCAAGAAAACTGAGGTTATCACCTACAACATCTCACCGGAACATCCACCTCTCACAACAGCAGGAGGCACGGTGCTGAAGGAAGTCAAGGACTTTAAGTACCTCGGCTCATGGGTCAACTCAACCGAGCAAGATCTGAAAGTGAGGAAGGCACTTGCATGGAGGTCCCTGAATGGCATGAACAGTGTTTGGAACTCCAATCTCCCCCGACAAATCAAACTGAGCTTCTTCTACGCAACAGTGGAGTCTGTTCTCCTATACGGCAGTGAATGCTGGACCCTGAAGCCAACCCTGGAGAAGTCCCTTGACGGGTGCTACACCAGAATGCTGCGTGCAGTACTTAACATCAGCAAGACTGTACATGTCACTAACATGACTCTGTATGAGGGACTACCGAGGGTGAGCCAGAAAATAGCAGCCAGGAGAATGAGACTAGCAGGACACTGCCAAAGACATCAAGAACTGCCAGCCAGCAAACTGGTGCTCTGGGAACCAACACACGGCCATCGATCACGAGGACGCCCCGTGCTAACATACGTGGATATACTCAAGAGCGATGCAGGAGTGCAAAGTACCAACGAACTGGCCGGATGTATGGAGAACCGAGATGACTGGAGACGACGATGGAGGGCTCGTCTGAGGACGACCTAGAGAGAACAGTTTAACATTGCACTTTCCCTGTGACTAAATAAATATACAGTTTAAATTTGCACTTCCCCTGGGACTAAAAAGTATAAAGGTTTAAAATTGCACTTTGCCTGGGACTAAATACATAAAGTTTAAAATCTCACTTTGTCTGTGGACTAGAAATATATACAGTTTCAAATTGCACTTTCCCTGGGACTAAAAAGTATAAAGGTTTAAAATTGCACTTTGCCTGGGACTAAATACATAAAGTTTAAAATCCCACTTTGTCTGTGGACTAGAAATATATACAGTTTCAAATTGCACTTTCCCTAAATACATAAAGTTTAAAAGCTAGGCAGTTTATAAATGTTACACTCGGACAGTCTTCTTTGGTGCTGTGGACTTTGGTTTGGGGCACGTTGTGTCTTGTGCATCATCACGACAGAACTTTCTGAGTTCTTTAAAAAGATATTCCTGACGGGCTGTGTCCAGTCCAGGTGGGGGTTGTACTGGAAGACCATGTACTGGGGGTAAGACCTTGGGATCTTTGAGCAGCTGAAACTCCACTACTTTTGAGTCACAGTGTTTTTGGGCCATGACAACACCAGGCTTCGTGGTGTCAAAACGGAAGTGCTGGTAGCTCTTTATCTGTGGGAGTTTGCGGAAGTAGGGAGTCAGGTGTTTTTGCCAGTCGAAGCCTTCAACAAGCACTGTCCCATCTTCATGTCCGACAAGCTGGGAGAGGTTCACTCCCTTCTCCTCAGAGCTTTTAGCCATCACTAAATAGTGAGGATGAGAATCATTCTTACCTGTTGTGCGAAATCAAAGCTGTAGTGCATTGTGATGTCCCTGCTTGCATGTCTGGAGGGGCCTAGAGACAGCTCCTCATCCGCACAGATCTTCTTACTGGCAGCTGACATCTCCTGGTACAACTGACGCTCTCTATGAACACGTGCCAGGTGATCGATTTGCTCCTGATGCTTTTCTGCCCTCTTCTCGTCGCTTATGTTGACACTTCGGCTCAGCTGGTAGTTGTCTTTGTAGCACTGCCAGCACAGATCGGTCCTGGGTTTGACGCTTGTTACCTGAGGGATAATCGCCTTCCACAACCTTCGGAAGCAGCTCAGTCCAACAACTCGTTTCCCTGCAATAGAGAGAAAGAGAGACTTAATTAAAATGGGCTGTGTACATACATCCTATACACCACTTAATCAGAAAGAGAGACTTAATTAAAAAGCTGTGTACAACTGTACATACATCCTATAGGCCTATTAAAAAATAATTAAATAAATAATACATCAAGAAAAAATATTTCAACAATAGCTGATCTACAAGCTCACTCTTTTTTATTTTTTCAAAACAATAACCTACCATCTTCCATTGCAGCCTTGTAGAGACGCCAGACTGATGCTTTGGTCACATTACTTGGCAACAACTTCAGGCTGTAATCCTTGTGTCCAGGATGTCGACCAGGCAAAGATATGGCATGGACCTCTGCATAGTTTGTTATGAATGTCAACACCAATGTGATGTCCTCTTTAGTCAGAAACTTCTTGTTCGTTCTGGGAGTCTTTTTCCTCTGCCGTGGAGTGATACCATTCTCCTTGTAGTGTCGCTTAATTGCATTTAGAAGGGTGCTGCTGATCCTGAACAAAAACAACACAAACGCTGGGTTACTAACTAACAACGTTAGTATGCCTGGACTCTATTTACTGTTCAGCGCTTGGATCCGGTCTAGAGCCCACCCACTTAAACATAAACATACATACACGCACACAAACGTTTCCGTATCCGCTCTATACCGGATGTTGTTATAAACAGCGCTAACGCTAACAACACACTGCAAATTAAAACGCTACTGCATCATGTATCAGTCTTACTTAAAACAAACTCATAAACTCATAAACAGACTGATTTCAGAGACTAGATCCTGAATATATACAAGATGATAATGAAACTCACCCATAGATGAAGCAAAAGGTAGCTCGACACACCACGATGGCGTTCACCATGTATGTGGATCTGTTGAACTTTCGCTTCGCGTTGACTTTCTTCGTGGATTGAGTCATTTCGGAGTCGTTCATACAAGTCTTTATAATCGCCAAAATAACAAGGTCTTTCTGGTCCTTTGTCAAAGCTGCCATGTCTGTTCGGGTCTCCCAGATCATGTCTGGATCGAGTTGTTTACTGCAAGACGAATGCGGCTGTTCTACGTTCTCTTTTGATCTTTTATGACACCCGCAATCAAAGTTTATTATTTTCTCCATTTCTGCTGGTCGGTCGCTGATCGAAAACAACGCCATGGTCTTCATCATCAGTGTCCGATTCATCCGTGAGCTCTGAACCCGGGTCACTGCCAGCGTGTATGAAATCAGAAATAAATGTTCCCAGGAGATCGTCTTGTGCCTGTCCATTTAAAGCGTTAAGCAAGCGTTCCAATTCAAAGTTACTAGCCATGATCACAAACAAACAACAAGAATGATGTTGTGTTTACTGACAGCCTGAACACGTTGCTACTTATGGGCGGTGATCGGCTACGTGAAACTGGAGAACAATACATAGGTATGGCCAGGGAACAGAGCGGCATTCCGACGCATCGCCGTTCCGACTCCCCCCCATTTCGACACACCCCCATTCCGACGCACCCCCATTCCGACGCACCCCCATTCCGACCCAACACACAACCCCGCCTCCCCCAGCCCCCACCAAGCACCCCACCCTCCGAAACGGCGTCCGAAACGTAGGCTACACAATCACCCCCCCCCCTCCGGAATTTAAACACCGCCAACGCACAGGGAAAGGCGCACGTGTGTGTGCGCTCGCGCGTGCCAATTCTCACCTTTGTCGAAGCATAGGCCTATTAATCCGACCATTTATTACATTAAATAAAGATCTGTCTCGGCTGTTCATCTGTCCATGAAAGCAAACGGCACGGTCAGGATGACATGTGACATGACAGCGCACGAGAGAGAAAATAATAATAATTGACTGCATACGTAGGCTATAATGAGTCCAGGCATCCCTGCAGGACACCCGCACCCTCCGGGCGTTCACTCCATTTGCTCGTGCGTAGGCTACATGTGTGCGTGTCGTGTGTGTGTCAAAGTCAAAAGTTTTTTTTTTTTAATACAGGTCATATTTCTATCCTTTTATTAAATACAAATAAACTTATACATGATTTACATCTGTCTCGCCTGTTATTACTTATTCTTGCTTTGTCTGCCATCTGGAATAGAGAGATTCCGTTTTTTTCCGGAACCGGTGAGGAATGTAATTATGTAAAGGGAGGCTGCCTTGCGCACAGCGAGAGAGCGAGAAGCTGAATAATTCCGGGAAAGTGCCTTCTTCTATGATTGATACTTTGATAGGACAGCCCACTTAATTTCATATATTCCCACTGTAGGCTGCATGTCAATTTTTGAACAGTGTAGGCTCTATCGTTTAATGTTGTCTCATACACATATAAAAAATCTGAACTGGCTGTAATTCTTTGCTTCTTAGCAAAACTGAACTTGTATGCATAATTACATGCTGGACATATCTGTTGCGTGTGTGACTGTGTGTGTGTCTTCAATTATGTGCCCAAGTCACCACGTCATTGCAACATAGGTAGGCCTATAGTATTTGACTTGCGCACCAGAAGGGAAACAAAGAAAAAGATGACCAAAGACGGTGAAAAGTGGAAGCGCTCTGTGAAGTCCTATATGTGCCACACTGTAGGCCAGTGATACTCAACCTCAGGCCTGCGGGCCACATCAGGCCCGCGGGACCATTATGACTGGCCCACCAATGAAAATCTAAAAAAAAGAAGAAAAAAAAATCTGGAAAATGAAATAAAAATAAATAAATCTGAATGAAGTTATCTTTAATTACATTATTATAAGTAATACTATTAGAGTTGTACTATTACTCGAACGAAAATAAAAGCTTGGGGGGGGGGGGGAGATGCAATGCAAATGAAAGACATATACTGTGTATCCCTATTCCCTGACATAATTTTATAGCTAAACGGACAGAATTCTATTTTATTTGAATGATGAAACCCAGCTGCCATTAATAGTTGGAAATGGAAATTGCAGAAATTGCGGAAATGGAAATTGCGGAAATTGTAATTGCGGAAATTGCGGAAATGGTGGAAATGGAAATTGCGGAAATGCGGAAATGGAAATTGCGGAAATTGCGGAAATGGTAATTGCGGAAATTGCGGAAATGGAAAATTCAGAAATTTCGGAAATGGAAATTGCGGAAATGGAAATTGCGGAAATGGTAATTGCGGAAATTGCTCTTCACTTATAGCTATCTATTTTCAGGTAGATTGTTTTATTTTACTCAGTCAGCCATATCACTACTCATTTTTTTTCATGAAAAAGGTCATAGCTGGGTAATCTATTTTCAGGCAAATTGTGTTTATTGTATTTTATTTTACTCAGCCATAACAATTTATTTTCTGTTAACCAACTTGCTGGCTGGCAGGCAGGCAGACAGCTACTCATAGACAGGCAGACAGACAGCTACTCATGGAGAATTTGACAGGCAGGCAGTCAGACAGCTACTCATAGACAGGCAGACAGACAGCTACTCATGGAGAATTGGACAGGCAGGCAGACAGCTACTCATGGACAATTGGACAGGCAGGAAGGCAGACAGCTACTCATAGACAGACAGACAGCTACTCATGGACAAATGGACATAGGCAGGAAGGCAGACAGCTACTCATAGACAGACAGACAGCTACTCATAGACAATTGGGCAGGCAGGCAGACAGCTACTCACAGACAGACAGCTACTCATGGACAATTGGACAGGCAGGAAGGCAGACAGCTACTCATAGACAGGCAGACAGACAGCTACTCATGGACAATTAGGCAGGCAGGCAGACATCTACTCATAGACAGGCAGACAGACAGCTACTCATGGACAATTAGGCAGGCAGGCAGACAGCTACTCAGACAGGCAGACAGACAGCTACTCATGGACAATTGGACAGGCAGGCAGACAGACAGCTACTCATAGACAGGCAGGCAGACAGCTACTCATAGACAGGCAGACAGTAAGACAGCTACTCATTGACAGACAGACAAATAACTACTCATGGACAGACAGACAGACAGACAGACAGGCAGGCAAAGAGCTACTCATGTTATGTTATTATAACAGCTACTCATGTTATGTGCAATAATTTGTGCAGTTATGGAAACAGCTCTTTGTGTTTATGCAAGAAAATGCAACACATTTATTTATTTACATATTGTGTGCATGCACATTGTACTTTGATACATTTTGCGAAAATAAAGCAATTGAAAGAGAGAAGTTATCAAGTATCATTAATGTCGTAATTTTATCTACTGGCCCCTGGCCCCTTGCCATTTTTGTAATGTGGCCCACAGGTAAATCTATTTGAGTATCCCTGCTGTAGGCCTTTGTTATATTATGCAGCATAAGCCTAAAGGTGTATCAGCGATGTGTACTGCACTGTACAGTCCATATATTTGATCTTTATTAACCTATACTGAATGTCAGTCTCCAGGTTTTCTTCAGATTGTGTACACTGATTTACTAATTATTATGACACATGTAGGCCTATACTGCACATTATGAAATCCACTTATGTTGAGATTCCTCTCTGAGCAGCTTTAAGCTGCATGGCTGTTGGTTTGTTCGTTCCTACTAAGTAACGGATTTTGCTTATTCATACAGTACCCTCTACAAGCCAGCACATTTCAATGTTTTAAGTTAACATGCTGGAAAAAATAACAGATTTACAAGCTATCGACACATATAGGCCGTACAGATTTAAATGTTAGCTTTTTTTTTTAGTATGCGCCGCCGCGCAAAGTTATGCCGTATAATGCATTGCAGAATGCAGCTACATTCACGTCTTGTGGTCTGCACCATGGGTGGATATATAAGCGTTTGTATGGTTGTCGACAAGTCCTGCAAAGGAGCGATGCACTTCACTATTCTACCAGTGGGCTATGCAATAAGTCTCTCTCTAGTCATGGGCTTTAAAGCGAGCTGGGCAGTGCGTGTCTGTGATCTGTTAGAGTGAGAGAGAGTTCAAATCGTGTCCTCCTTTTTTCCATTAGAATCAGTCCTAAAAGAGAGACCGGGTTCGCACTCCGGGTTCGCACTCCTTTTGGGTGTGGAAGATAGGCTTAAGGCTGCGCATTAGATAGGCCTACTACTCACAAGTAAGATAACATGAAAATATTGGATTATAGTAGCCTATTCACAAGGAAGATTGAAAATAACAACAATAACAAGAATCATAGCCTAGGCCTATATAACAACAACTAATAATACAAATAATAATAATATGATGACAACAATGATGATGATGATGATGACAATGTTTATAATAAAATATATGTGACAAGCATTATATTATTGCGTTTTAATATTCCCACTGCAGGGCAACACGTAGGCCTACGTGACTGCTTTGAGGTTACGCAGCATGCAGGCTATATAATATCTTATCGATCATTGAAGAAGACTCGCTGTCCGGCAATCATACTCTGTCATCAGTATAATAATAATAATAATAATAATAATAATAATAATAATAATAATAATAGAGATAGAGTCTGTCCGTCAGACAGACATCTCGACCGTACGGAAAAAAGGCCGCCTCCCCACGCACATGCACGGAGTGGGGTGGTGGGGGGGCTGGATTGATGTACGTATCGGAGGCGGGGGGGGGGGGGGGGGGTCGGAGTGGCGGGGTCTTTCCCAAAGTGGAGAAACCCCGCCATTCCGATCAATAGGGTTCGGAATAGCGATGTGTTTAATCGTCGGAGTGGCGGGGTCTTAACCAAAGGGGAGAAACCCCGCCATTCCGATCAATAGAAGTCAATGATCGGAATGGCGATGCGTCGGAATGCCGGTGTGTAACCGTATGGCCAATCGAAACAGCTCTATGTAAATACGTGCAGGAATGTTCACACCCCCAAAATACGGAAAATAATCTTTCATTATAGAGACATTTTTGCAACGTAATTACAACGACTTAATGACACTAAAACGACTTTCTGATGGAATAAAAACATTCTTTAACATTACAAGTTTCATTAAGTTTCATTACTGCCGACTTGTGGTTTAAATCACTGGCACTGGTCACATATGTTGACTTCATTTTTCCAACCTTCATACGGCCTGGTTTCGTCAAACTTCGGCGGTACTCTGTAGTTTGCAGCCATCTTCAAACTATCCTCTGCTACCAATGTTGATCAGGTCTTAATAAACACGATGTTTATACAGTTGTAGATCACTTTATTTTCCGTACACCGGCTGAATCCTAGTGTGTGTTGCCGTAAAGGAAACTATATAGAACTGTCGTAAAGTGTACAATAGAGGGCAACACAAGTTAACAACTAGTACTAGGATTGGTTTCAGGTGTGCAGCCAGCTGGTGAGTTGACATTTCCTGAAGTGAAGTGGGGTCTTTTTTTTTTACTTACAATGAGTTTCCATTGTTCTCTGAGCCAGTCTTATGAAGAGGATTTTACAATGTAGTTGCTGCCAGAGAGAGGTCTAGCCAACACCAACTCTGGGATTGCTGGATCACTTCTTTCCCTACTGAGGTCTTCTCAGTGGGTCGACCTTGACTTCTTTCCCCTACGGGGGTCCATCTCAGTGGGTCGGCCTTGACTTCTTTCCCCTACTGAGGTCTTCTCAGGCCAGAAGATGCAGCAGGTCTGACGGAGGCCTCCATTGTGGAAGCCATTGAACTTTTTCATGTCCAGTTCTGTCACTCGCCAGCATTCCGAGCCGTACAGCAGCACTGATTCTGCGTTGCTGTTGTACAGTCAGACCTTTGTTCTTAGGCTGGACTGCTTTGACTTCCAGATAGGATGGAGCCTTGGGAAAACATCCACCATCCATCCATCCACCCATCCAATTCTTCCATCCATCCATCCAATCCTTCCATCCATCAATCCATCCATCCATCCATCCTCTTCCGCTTATCTAGACTCGGGTCGTGGGGGTAACGGTTCCAGCAGAGAGCTCCAGACTTCCCTTTCCCAGGCCAACATTATTCACTTCATACTGGAGGATCCTGAGGCGTTCCATGGCCAGCATGGAGATATAATCAACACACCTGGTCCTTGGTCTGCCCCAATCAATCAATCAATCAATCAATCCAATATTGTTGAGTTTAAACTGTATTAATTATTATGTGTTTCAGCTGCTTGAACAGAAACTCGTAAAACGCGTGAAGAAAGAGATGAAGAGGTTCCGGAAGGTTCTGACAACAGATTACCCTGCAGAATTATTAGAGAGTCAGGGGGAGGAGGGGGAGGAGGAGAGGAGAAGCTTCACAGAGGGAGCTCTGAAGATCACACTGACCCTCCTGAGGAGTCTGAAGATGGACGAGATGGCTGACCTCCTGATGATGAGTAAGAAAGACTATGTATATGATGGAGATCAGTAAGAAAGTCTTTAATTAAGTATTTAGTATTTAGTCTCTAGTGTTAATAAAGATCTTCTAATGGCCATTAGTTTTTATTACTATCTGGAGGTCTCGCTAACGTTAACATATTTACTGACTGGTGTCTTCTGGAGGTCTCGTTAACGTTAACATATTTACTGACTGGTGTCTTCTGGAGGTCTCGTTAATGTTAACATACTTACTGACTGGTGTCTTCTGGAGGTCTCGTTAACGTTAACATATTTACTGACTGGTGTCTTCTGGAGGTCTCTTTAATGTTAACATATTTACTGACTGGTGTCTTCTGGAGGTCTCTTTAATGTTAACATATTATTTACTGACTGGTGTCTTCTGGAGGTCTCGTTAATGTTAACATATTTACTGACTGGTGTCTTCTGGAGGTCTCGTTAACGTTAACATATTTACTGACTGGTGTCTTCTGGAGGTCTCGTTAACGTTAACATATTTACTGACTGGTGTCTTCTGGAGGTCTCGTTAACGTTAACCTATTTACTGACTGGTGTCTTCTGGAGGTCTCGTTAACGTTACTGACTGGTGTCTTCTGGAGGTCTCGTTAACGTTAACATATTTACTGACTGGTGTCTTCTGGAGGTCTCGTTAACGTTAACATATTTACTGACTGGTGTCTTCTGGAGGTCTCGTTAACGTTAACATATTTACTAATTGGTGTCTTCCGTTCTTTGGTCATGTAGAAACTCTTGCTCCTGTCAGTCGACGACAACTCAAGTCTTATCTGAAGAAGAAGTGTCAGAATGTGTCTGAGTGGATCGCTGAAAATGGAACCGGAACCCGTCTGAAGCAGATCTTTACAGAGCTCTACATCACAGAGGGAGGCAGTGGAGACGTCAATAAACATGAAGTCAGACTCATTGAAGCAGCTTCCAGGAAACCAGCCAATGAGACGCCAGTCAGCTGTGAAGACATGTACAAACCCTTACCTGGACACGATGAACCAATCAAAACGGTGATGACAAACGGCGTGGCCGGCATCGGTAAAACGGTGTTAGCTCAGAAGTACGCTCTGGACTGGGCAGAAGGCAGAGCCAACCAGGAGGTCCACTTCTTGTTTCCACTCACTTTCCGAGAGCTGAACCTGATGAAGGAAGAGAAGTACAGCTTGGTGGAACTCCTTCAGCATTTCTTTGGTGGGATCATGAAACCACTCGTCTGCAGCTTGAAGGAGTTCAAAGTCATGTTCATCCTCGATGGCTTGGATGAACTGAGGTTTCCTCTGGACTTCCAGAACGCTGAGATTGTAACCGAAGTCACCACGCCAACCTCGGTGGACGTGTTGCTGACAAACCTCATCAGAGGCGACCTGCTTCCCTCTGCTCGCATCTGGATAACCACACGACCTGCAGCAGCCAATCAGATCCCAGCCGCTTACGTTGACAGGGTGACAGAGGTGAGAGGATTCACCGATCCGCAGAAGGACGAGTACTTCGTCAAGAGATTCGGGGATGAGGAGAAGGCACGCCCAATCGTCTCCCATGTCAAGAAATCCAAAAGCCTCCACAGCATGTGTTACATCCCGGTCTTCTGTTGGATCACCGCCACAGTTCTGGAGTTCCTGTTGAAGACAGGCGTGAAAGGATCGTTGCCAAAGTACCTGACTGAGATGTACCTCCACTTCCTGCTGGTTCTGTTCCGACAGAAGAGTGTGAAATATCACGACGGAGCTCAGACACATTCTGACAAGACTCCAGAGAACACCAAGGTCATTCTGGCTTTGGGAAAACTGGCGTTCATGCAGCTAGAGAAAGGACAACTGATCTTCTATGAAGCAGACCTGAGAGAGTGTGGCATTGATGTCCGAGAGGCCTCTGTGTACTCTGGAATGTTTACACAGATCTTTAAACGGGAGAGAGGGCTGCACGTGGACACCGTGTTCTGCTTCGTCCATCTGAGTGTCCAGGAGTTTCTGGCTGCTCTTCATGTCTTTGTGTCCTTCGTCCAGGATGGTGTCAACCTGCTGTCAGGACCACAAACAACCTCCATCTGGACCAAAGTAATCGGTGGCAAACCTAAGTTAAATCAGCTCTACCAAAGTGCTGTGGACAAGGCCTTAAGGAGTCCAAATGGACACCTGGACTTGTTCCTTCGTTTCCTGCTGGGCCTCTCTATGGACACCAATCAGAAACTCCTACAAAGGCTGCTGATACAGAAAGGAAACACCTTCCAGACCAATCACGAAACCATCAAATACATCAAGGAGAAGATCACAGAGAATCCATGTCCAGAGAGAAGCATCAATCTGTTCCACTGTCTGAATGAGCTGAATGATCATTCTCTGGAGGAGGACATCCAACGGTACCTGACGTCAGGACGTCTCTCCACAGACCAGCTCTCTCCTGCTCAGTGGTCAGCTCTGGTCTTCATTTTGCTGTCTTCAGGAAAGGAGCTGGACGTGTTTGACCTGAAGAAATACTCTGCTTCAGAGGAGGCTCTTCTGAGGCTGCTGCCCGTGCTCAAAGCCTCCAATAAAGCTCTGTAGGTTCATTGATAACTGGAGATATTTCAGATATTATATGATCTTTATTTAACAGATCTAATTAATGAATGCTTTACGATTGTTTCTTCAGGCTGAGTGGCTGTAACCTGTCAGAGAGATGCTGTCAGGTGTTATCATCAGCTCTCAGCTCCAGCTCTAGTCTGAGAGAAGTTGACTTGAGCAATAATGACCTTCAAGACTCTGGAGTCAACCTTCTGGCTGAGGGACTGGGGAGTCCACACTGCATGTTGGAGACTCTCAAGTCAGTATAACTGTGTTCAACTGAGTTTAAATAAAACCCAAAGTGATTCTAAATTCAATGGAACAGAATGTATCATAGTGAAACCTCTCTCTCTCTGTGTGTGTGTGTGTGTGTGTGTGTGTGTGTGTGTGTGTGTGTGTGTGTGTGTGTGTGTGCGTGCGTGCGTGCGTGCGTGTGTGCGTGTGTGTGCAGTTTGTCAGGATGTCTGGTCACAGAGAAAGGCTGTTCTTCTCTGACCTCAGCTCTGCGCTCCAACCCTTCCCATTTGACAGAGTTGAACTTGACCTTCAATCATCCAGGAGAATCAGGCGAAGTGATGCTCTCTGCTGCTGTGAAGGATCCACGCTACAGACTGGACACTCTGAGGTGTGAGAGAGACTGTGTGTGTGGGTGCGCATGCAGTGTCTAATCAGACCATGTGTAAACACCAGACATCAGATAGAAATAAGTTAAGTCAGTTCAACTCTGGCAGCAGGAGGCTGTGTGAGAGACAGTTAGTCAGTTCAACTCTGGCAGCAGGAGGCTGTGAGAGACAGTTAGTCAGTTCAACTCTGGTAGCAGGAGGCTGTGAGAGAAACAGTTAGTCAGTTCAACTCTGGCAGCAGGACGCTGTGTGAGAGACAGTTAGTCAGTTCAACTCTGGCAGCAGGAGGCTGTGAGAGAGACAGTTAGTCAGTTCAACTCTGCAGCAGGAGGCTGTGAGAGAAACAGTTAGTCAGTTCCACTCTGACAGCAGGAGGCTGTGAGAGAGACAGTCAGTTCAACTCTGGCAGCAGGAGGCTGTCTGAGAGACAGTTAGTCAGTTCAACTCTGACAGCAGGAGGCTGTGAGAGAGACAGTTAGTCAGTTCAACTCTGGCAGCAGGAGGCTGTGAGAGAGACAGTTAGTCAGTTCAACTCTGACAGCAGCAGGCTGTGAGAGAGACAGTTAGTCAGTTCAACTCTGGCAGCAGGAGGCTGTGAGAGAGACAGTTAGTCAGTTCAACTCTGACAGAAGGAGGCTGTGAGA
>NC_137882.1:34374916-34692416 GCF_963924005.1 Protomyctophum bolini
CACACAGAGACCTGTTATGGTCATGCAAGGCATGCAATGTGTTTCTGGTGATAATATGATATATTGTCCATACGTTGTATGTCCGTGGCAAAAACGGGATTTTGATAAATGTCCAGTTGTCCACCCAACCAAACATGACGATGAGCCCTGGGGTCCTAACGTTTGAGTCCTATTGATTGACGATCGACCCGATTTATTCTGTAATTTGAAGAAAAAAATAATAACATGTCTGTTGGATACTGTCAGTCATTATAACGGGATGTCTTTAATTTAATTTCATGTTAGACCCTGGGAATGATTTCCCTCAGCCATTGCGCCAAGGTTAATGTAAACATGCACATTTGTAACCAATGAGTCACATTCATGAATGTGCATTGATTAGTCTGTCAGCTGTGTGTGTGCGTGCGTGCGTGCGTGCACAGGGGTGATGGCCTCCATAAGATGGATCTGAGCAAGGACCACACACGTCTTGTATAATTAAGTCTATTTAAAACCGTCAGAGGCAAGGCTTGTCATGTTTGACATTTAAAATCTGTTTAGAAATGCAAGATAATTCGCCTAAGTGGTTCTGCAGCACATTCTCACATGAAGCAAATCCAGCCGTCTATTTGAAAATGAAAAGCCAAATAATTTAGAACAGACAACAGAATTACTGCAGCTAATCATTTTCCATCTGTTTTGTAAACGGTTTTAAGGCTCAGTAAACATGCAGTGTTTCAACCAGAATTGATTGCTTTCCTTCCAGCAAATTATGAAGGGCCTTGTATGGCAAACAAAATCAAATATTGCAGAAGGAATTGTACTTTGGTCATTGGAGGGTTGTTAACAATGCAATTAGCTATATTCATGCTCGTTGCTGGGTGGGTGAGTAAAGTATGTGGAGAGACGCCTGAGGCATGGCTTTCTGTCACCTACTAAAGATGTCCCTTTAGTGCTTTTAGCCCAGTTGTTAAAGTATCATCTGCCCCCGAAAACTGTGAGGTGTGCCATGTTTCATAATAAAGGAGTTTAATGTAGTCCTCCCTCCCACTATAGTGCCATTAACACTGACACCAGGATTGTGTTATGACTCCGTCGGGGACACTTCAACTCCACTCAAACAATTGAATTAAAGCGCCGGGATGAATATGCATCGAGTGCTTCAAATGAAGACCTCACATCGATGCCTGTTCCTAATGAACTCTGCATTGCAGCGGATAATGCCAGCGCGGGTAATTGGCTCTACGGTGACTCAGAGAGACGGTGGGGCCCACAGAGTAAATGAAGACGCGTGGTGGAGTGGACCCACCGCAGACATCATTGACAAGCATGGAGATGGATGGATCGCTGCCTGCTATACTCCCACGTTTTCCTGTCACACACGTGCGCACGCACGCGCCCACACACGCACGCACACATGCACGCCCACAGCTGCTGCAGTGCCCGCTCATCTAATTAGTTCCAAAGGCCTTTTTAGTGAGTCTAGCATCTGGTTGTATAATGCAGCGTGGGATGAAACACTTCAGACCGGCAGCCCCCAAATCCAGCCCAAATTTAGTTTTAATTTTAGTCATATTGTTAAAAAAAACCAAAAAAACAAAAAAATAGTCATCTGAAAAGTATTCGTTTTAGTCGTCTAAATCTACAGTTACGGACTAAAATGTAAATTTGGAAGGCCGTCTCAAGTTTTACCATTGACGAATTTCGTCAGCTATATGTTTGAGGTCAGATGTGAGGTTTTTTTTTTGACGAGGTCAGTGTCATGATCTTCATATATTGAGACGGCCATATTTGGAGTGTGTCACGAGGCGTGATGGACTGACAGCCATATAGTATTATGGTGGCGTGACTGACTGACAGAGCGACATGTTTTTCATTGTAATCTGCGGCCTACGCCCCACGACCTATACAATCTACGACCTACGATCACGGCACATTGTGAACTTGGCTATATTGGCTATTGTCACTATTTGTTGTAGGCTACAAAAAAGTGCATGCTCACTTACTTAGTGTGACCAGGAATATCTCACACCAGAGGGCTGGCTTTATTCTGCTTTGTGTTATTGTTGCGTTTGAATGCATTTTAAAGTGTAGATTTATTTGAACAGTCCAGCCAAAAATAGTCGCTGGAGAAAAGATTGATTCACAAACAAATCCAAACACTAATCATGGCATATAAACCGTGCAGTACATACTCTACTGGGCTTCAATTGAACCCTGGCCACTCTCACGCCAGACTGTAGCCGCAGCTCTCATCGCATGTCTACGGTGGATTTGTATGAAACAAACACTTTGCTGACAGAAAGAGGATAATTCAAGCTTTTTTACCTACATTTAGCACAATCAACAGCCAGTGAAGGTCTCCAGGAGCCCTTTTCAGGGCCTCAAACCCAGTACCGTGCAGTCCAATTTCCCTGAAGGGCTTTTTAGTGTCCTTCCCTGAAGGACTTTTTAGTAAGACACTGAGCCCCTAAGTGCTCCTGATGAGCAGGTTGGTCCCCCGTGGTTTCTTCTGCCGTCTGTGTGTGCGTGTGTGCGTGTGTGTGTGCATGCGTGCGTAGACATAATACACAGTAAAGCGCCTTGGATAAAGGCTCTATATAAATGCACCATTTGCCATTTAACCACTTTAATCTTGCCTCCCAATGATGGCCATGTGGATGTTTTCTTTTGTGCCTCATTCGCCGTTTTATTCAAGGGCAACGGTAATGACAAATAGCTTTCATCTATATGCACTGAACTATATGCACTGAAACTGAATAACTATACGCCTCAAATTCCACGTTAATTCCAGCCCACATTCCACATGATCTTGTCATTGTTTCAATAATGTATTTCTTGTTGTTTTTGTTTTTGTTATTTTCCATACTTATGTTTGATTACTTTGTCTTAATATTTGTATATTACTATTTGTTAAATTGTATATTAACTTTGGTGAGAACCACATATAAGCCCTCCCTGGGTTTCTTTTCTCACCTGCACACACTTCTTTCATTGATGTTACCTTTTTGTACTGTTTTTATTGTGCGAAATAAACTAAACTAAACTAAACTAAACTAAACTAAATCCAAGAACATGGAACAGTCCCTTGTATTATGGGGAACAGGGAGGGTAGAGGAGAGACGGCGAGATCCGGTAGCGACCAACGGCCATGTCGACGACCTGGTCGAAACCTAACTGGTCCTAACCTAACTGGTCGACCTGGTGGAGACCAGAAAACAACTGGTCGACCTGGTCGAGACCAGGTCCAGACCAGCTGCGACGACTATAATGGGTTGGAACCAGGTCGTTATTTTCACCAGGTCGTCATTTTCTGGTCGCGACCAATAAGAAAATAGCCGAGACCTGGTTGTGGAGGCACCGATGACTGCTGCCGTTGCTGTCGGGACAGAGACCTCTTAAGTCCATCATAACCCATTTAGGACTGCAGGCCGATTCTGAAAAAAATGGCTTCTAAATCATAATAGTTTCCTTAAAAACCTAGCCTATGTTTCTATGTCAGTGGTGCTCAACCTTTTCCATGTCAAGGACCCCCGGACGTTTGTGTATTTGTATATTCAGAAGCATCTTGCGCTTATACGAGAGGGACTGCACCGAGTGACTTATTATGCCAACACAGTCCCTCTCATACACTATTCATGTCATTGCAGCAAAAAGGAACAGTGCTGTTCTTTTTAATGAACTCTGCACACACATCGTGATGCTGCTGCACTTTCTTCTGTTGGTCGTCTCGACGGAATTACATTTTCATAATTTGGAGATACAGTATGTATCTACCTCTGTCCTGTACACTGAAGTATGTGTTGTTTTATTCGTTTATTTTTAACCCACCAAACCTGGAAAGCATTGTTTGTCATTTTACTTTTCTTACAGAGATCTCCATATATGGGCACAATCAGTGGCGTGCACAGACATTTAGAGGGACAGGTGCTCAAGTGAAAAAGGGCACCTTGCACCGCGTGGAACCGGCAGGTTGCCTTAATAGTGTGAGATTTATAGATTTTGGGGCATAAATAATATATTAGAAGCTTTTTATCAAGAATTGATAACAAGTGATGAGGCACATCATCATGGGCTGAGAGTAATGACCAATCAGATGAGAGCAACACCACACACCGAACTAACATGTAGCCTCGGTCCCAGGCTTACTTATCTGCGAAAAGAAAAGCCTGGTAACAACCTAAGGCAGAGAAGCTATCGGCGGCAGTGGTGGAAAAAGTACAAAAATATTTTACTTAAGTAGAAGTACTGATTCTCTACTTGAAAATTACTTAAGTAAAAGTACAAAGTACCCATTAAGAAAGTTACTTAAGTAAAAGTATAAAAGTACCTCAAATTAAATGTACTTAAGTACAAAAAGTACCCGGTGTAAAAATGTACTTAAGTATAAAAGTAAAAATTACAAAGTACAAGTAAAAAGTACAACATGCTTTTCAAAATGCCTACAAAGAAATGAAGTCCAAAAGTGGCTTTATTTCAACACTCGTCTCGAAACTGGCCATTCATTATCAATGGCATTTAATGTTTGTGTTGGGATAAACACTAGAAACTAAACTGGCCACTCATTATCATTACAAACATTACAAACAACTCAGGGTGCAAGCAAGCTCACACAAAAATATATTTCAGATTTAGGGGAGAATGGGGAGAGCCATTGCAATTTGCAAAACAGACATTATAATTGCTTAAAATTCACACATTATAATTAGCCCTTCACTAATTAAGCCCCACCCACTCCACTTTGCAGGGCAAACTGTCTCCCATTGAGATGCATGTAAATGATTTCTCCATAAAAATAATCGATCATTTCATTAGCAAGAGCTTGAAAATGTCTTCTAAATAGAGTAAAAAAAGCCTACAGTATGCTATAGGCCTATGCACAAATGTGGATTTCATTATTGGGGGATAAAGTTGAAACCGATATCAACTTTAACGACCATCCCGTTCGACAGACGTTTACATGCAATGCACGGTAAAGACGGCCTACAGTGATTATTATTGCAATCACCTGGATGGGTGAGTCGTGTAACGTTCCTGACGTTAAGATGTGTATGTGAGTCCCATACACGTGCGCTGCATCTGCTGGTTATTGCAGTTCTGTTTTCGTCACATTATGTGACGAAAACAGAACTGCAATAGCAGCAGATGCAGCGCACACACACACACACACACACACACACACACACACACACACACACAGCGCGGCTCGCTGTTATTTATTCACCGCACCAGAGAGAGAGAGAGAGAGAGAGAGACGGGCGCTTCTTGTCCAGCTTTTTCAACGCACCGCACCACCATGCTTCTGTGTGAATGTGAACGAATGAGTGAGGCGATGACTTTATAAACTTTATGTGGAAAATGCGGAGATTGCGCATATTTTGCGTGGAAATGTGTAGCGAGTAACGAAAGGTGTCCAATTTTAATGTAGCGGATAAAAAGTACGATTTTTGACTTGTAAATGTAACGAAGTAAAAGTAAAAATACAGAAAAATAAAAATAGTAAATAAAGGTACAAATTCTCAAAACGTGTACTTAAGTACAGTAACGAAGTAATTGTACTTCGTTATTTTCCACCACTGATCGGCGGTTGTATCCTCCGGAACAGCCGTCAAATGTATTTCCCCCGGATACGATATTTTCCCAACCAATCACAACACTTGTTTCATTCGCGGAGAATGTAAACTGATTTGTAAAGCATCAACGATTTCACTTCTGCTAAAATCCCGCAACTTCCGCTGATAGTCTTTTCAGCTTAGGTCTTGCCCAGGGTGACTAACATGTCACTGCGAATGACCAGGAAACAGTGGTGTAAAGTAACTAGCCTAAGTACATTTACCTGAGTACTTTTTTCCTCCTTTTTTATCCCACCATTTTGGTAACCCATTTATTTTTACACTCCCTCTGCCAACCTGGGGAGAGCAACGGTCATGCTATCTTCTATGCATGAGGAGTCCAAGCCGCTTCTTTTCACCTGACAGGGGAGAGTTTCCCCAGTTGGGTCGTAGTGCGTGGAAGGGATACGTTATTCCAACCTGTTCCTTTCCCCTCCATCAGGGGATGGCCAGGGGGGGACGTGAAAGACCAGGACTACACCGTTTTTGTGAGGTTACCGTATATCACTTAACTGTATGGGTGTTCTTAAACCTTTTTTTAAATACCAGTAGTTCAAATAGACGATCTACAATGTGTCGTTGTGGATCGGCTAGTATCAAAATAAAAAATGTTTTTAAAAATAGTAAAAAGAACGTTTAGTTTAGGGATAAGGGGTGACGAAAATAGGGCCTTTAGCGTCTAGATTTAGTGTTGTTATCGCAACCCCATGCTGTATTGATGTTGGTACCATTAGGAGAGATAACAGGCAAACATTGATCAAAAATTATTCGCTTTTGTGAACAATTCCATGCTGTATTGATGTTGGTACTGTTAAGGCTGGCTCATGGGCCTTAACAAAGAGGGGAGACCAGACGGAGTTAAAGCAGCAAAAAGTGTTTTTTTCAATACTTAATTAATAAAGGTTATCAAATAATTCATTAGCTGGCAGGGAACACTGCCCAATTAACAAAAGGTAACCAAAACTACAGTTGCCCTGGTGTGGCTGCTCTGCAGCCTGCCTGAGGAGGAATGGAGAGACCAGAACATTAACACAGCAGGTGCTTTAATAGTGTTTGGGGAGGACACTGGCCAGGTGTCTCCCCTTCTGCAGATTGCCAGCTCTGCCCTCCCAATCCAGCACTGCAAAGAGATTGGGTTAAGTTAAGTACGCCTGACACAGAACAGCATGCACATTCCTTAAGGTACAGGGGCCGTCACAGTACCATTAGGAGAGATAACAGGCAAACATTGATCAAACTCACAATTCATCTACATCTAATGCAGATGTTTAACAATAACGTCAGTCTTGAGGACAACATGAAACGGATCCATTTGGTTTCATTTTACACATTTAAGAGTTACCAATAACTCATAACTCATCATTTAGCTGGGGACCACCTCGAACCGCCTCAAGGACCACTGGTTGTGATCCACTGGTGTGAACACCCTCCTGTGTAGCACCACTTAAATATACGTGTATAGAAATCCATGGGCTTTCATGTCGAGCGTGTCTATATGAACTCATCTGGTCCGTGTTCGGAGGAGGGCGATATTTGCCACTGCACTACCACGGCCACGGGCCAGGGACAGAGCGACTTACGCAAGAACAAAAAAGCATGGGAATACATCACATAAAAAGCATTTATCATGAAACATGCGTAAACTAAGTGTCAAGAGTGAGGTTTAGATTGAACCCAGGATGCAAAGCCACAGTAGACAGAGTAGATTTAAGAATTTAATAACAGAAAATAGGCAAATCTAACAGTAACAAGCAGGCAGGAGAACAGTAGTCCAAACATGCTAATCTACAGAGCAGAATGCAGGCAGAACAGTAACAGTCCAACAATACAAGGCTTACTGTGTAGAAAAGCGGGCAGTGAAGCAGGAAGTCCAAAAATGCAGAGTCCAAGAACAAGCAAGACCAAACACAAGGTTGACAAGGTATAACCTGACAGTGAGTGTGTGAAATGAGTCCAGTCTTATAGGAGGTGGGGAAATGTTCACTGCTGGGCTGATGAGGTAGTTGAAGACAGGTGTGTAAATGGAACTGGGTGAACTGGGTGTGCTGGAATGGGATATGAGAGTGGCCAGTGTGGAGTCACAGACTGAGGGAGAGACAGAATGTGACAGTACCCCCCTCTCAAGGGACGGATTCCAGACGTCCCACAATCTCAACGAGGAACGAGCAGGGTGGGTGGAGGGGGTCCGGAGGAGGGACACTGGGGCTGGGCAGGTGACCTCAGGTGGGCGGCCAGAATGATGGACCAGGGCTGATTGGGTGTTGTCTGGCGGCCGGCCGGGGGGCCGGGACGTGGCAGAACAGGAGACCTCTGGAGGACGGCCGGGACGATGGCCAGAGGCAGAGCTGCTGACTTCATGGGGACGGCCTGGAGGCCGACACAAGGCAGAGTGGTCGTCTGGCGGACGACCGGGAGGCCGAGACGAGGCGGAGGGGTCATCTGGCGGACGACCGGGAGGCCGAGACGAGGCGGAGGGGTCATCTGGCAGACGACCGGGAGGCCGAGACGAGGCAGGAGAAACTTGGGCTGAAGTCAGGAGTGTCACAGGCTCAGGAGGCGACACTGGAGGTGCTGCAGGCTCTGGAGGCGATGCCGGAGGTGCTGCAGGCTCTGGAGGCGCTGCAGGTTCTGGAGGCGATGCCGGAGGTGCTGAAGGCAGAGGCGACGCCGAAGGTGCTGCAGGCTCGGGAGGCGATGTTGCAGGAACCAGGGCTGCAGCGGAAACAGGAACTGGGCCGCAGCAGGAGCTGGGCTGCAGCAGGAGCCGGGCTGAAGCAGGCGGAGCTGCAGGAGCAGGGGCTGCAGGAGGAGGAGATGAAGCTGCAGGCGGGGGAGACGAAGCTGCAGGCGGGGGAGACGAAGCTGCAGGCGGGGGAGACGAAGCTGCAGGCGGAACTGCAGACTGAGGAGACGAAGCTGCAGGCGGTGCTGCAGGCGGTGCTGCAGTCGGAGCTGCAGGCGGTGCTGCAGTCGGTGCTGCAGGCGGGGCTGCAGGCGGTGCTGCAGTCGGTGCTGCAGGCGGTGCTGCAGTCGGTGTTGCAGGCGGTGCTGCAGTCGGTGCTGCAGGCGGGGATGCAGGCGGGGCTGCAGGCGCAGCTGCAGGCAGAGGAGTCGGAGCTGCAGACGGGACTGCAGACACAGGAGGCGGTGCTGCAGGTGGGACTGCAGACACTGGTGGTCTCTTGGTAGGAGCTGACAGCAAGCCTGAAATGGCTGGCTGGGTGGGCTTGGTGGCATGGCGCCCCCGAGAGACTTTGCCCCGTTTGTTGGTACTACTGGGACCTCCCAGAGCCAGGCGTGTGCCCAAATAAGGATCCGGGGCATGAAGTGGTTCAGAAAATGATTCAATTTTTGCCTTTCTGCCAAAATAGCTAAGCAAGTCAATGTACTCCATATTCTGCTCGTCAGCAACAGGGTTGGTGGGCTGCAGGCTCACCATTCCAAGCCTTACAGTTTGAGAAACTGGCTGGGAAGTACTGGAAAGCGAGCCGGTGGCTAAAAAGTCTTTAAGCCTCCCACGAATAACATCCAGGTGGGGGACAAAATGACTAATCCACGGTCTCTCGTTAAACCACAACTGCTGTGTTTCAATCTCCTCTTGGAGTGCAAAACACTGGTTAGGTGGAGAGGCCATGAGCCGAGCCACCACATTATCAAAATCTTTAACCCTCCTCTGAAAACACAGTAGCTCTGCTGGGTTCATATTAATGGTCAGGTTATACTGTCAAGAGTGAGGTTTAGATTGAACCCAGGATGCAAAGCCACAGTAGAGTAGATTTAAGAATGTAATAACAGAAAATAGGCAAATCTAACAGTAACAAGCAGGCAGGAGAACAGTAGTCCAAACATGCTAATCTACAGAGCAGAATGCAGGCAGAACAGTAACAGTCCAACAATTACAAGGCTTACTGTGTAGAAAAGCGGGCAGTGAAGCAGGAAGTCCAAAAATGCAGAGTCCAAGAACAAGCAAGACCAAACACAAGGTTGACAAGGTAACCTGACAGTGAGTGTGTGAAATGAGTCCAGTCTTATAGGAGGTGGGTTGATTGGGGAAATGTTCACTGCTGGGCTGATGAGGTAGTTGAAGACAGGTGTGTAAATGGAACTGGGTGGGCTGGAATGGGATATGGGAGTGGCCAGTGTGGAGTCACAGACTGAGAGAGAGACAGAATGTGACACTAAGAAAGTAACAGTATCTATATAATGAAACTATACATATAAACTATATACTATACTATATATACACTATACTATGCTATACATATGTACTATGACGTGCTATGACTACATACAATGCAATAATAGTGCTGTCTACATAACATGGTATAAGTCTGTATCAAATGCTATCTAAGTCTACAGAAATGCTATCTAAGAGGGTAGGGTAAGTGCTATGGGCCAACATCTGTCAGCAGGGAGTGTTGGGTCGGAGGGGTAGAGAACGGAGGCTCTTCTACGTCCTCCTGGTGGGGCCTCCTCACTGGTGGTGGGTGAGCCAGTAGGATACAACAGTACGTCCTCCTGGTGGGGCCTCCTCACTGGTGGTGGGTGAGCCATGACTAGGAACAGTTTGGATAAATCTGCCCATGAGTGTCCATCCTTTACATGTATACATTTTAACCTATTTAGGACTGAGACCAGATTCTATACAAGATGTCTTCTAATCTAAATCATGACAGTTTTCTGAAAAACCTATGCTTCTATAACAGTGGTTCTCAAACTATTTCATGTCAAGCACCCCGGAAATCATGTGTAATGAGTTTAAAATAATTGTTGTTAAAGGACCACTTCACCACTTTTCAACCTGTCTTCATATAATAGGTCCTCACTAATAATCATGAAAAAAATGTGCAATCTTTTTCTACTCTGTCTCATAGGAGGGCTGTGGGCAGTTCATAAACAGTCTTCCAGTGACATCATGGGGAACACAAGCTAATAAAAACTGCAGGCTTTCTAGTCCTGAAAAGTTGCAATGCGAAAATGGAAGCCATCGTTCTCACGATAATGAAAATCTAAATATTTTTGTAAAAAAAATCTTCTTTAAAAAAAATCTGCTTAATGATGATGTCACTGGAAGACGGTTTCAAAACTGCCCAAAGCCGTCCTATGAGACACAGACTGAGTAGAAAAAAATCGTGCCATTTTTTCATGATTATTAGTGAGGACCTATTATATGCAGATAGGTTGAAAAGTGGTGAAGTGGTCCTTTAAAGTGGTTAAAAGCTAAGGTGAAGAATGGAAGAATGGACAAACAAAAACTTGTGAACATTGTTAAACAGGCTAAAATGTATAGTGTTTCTAGATTTTCTAGATTGAGTGTCTTGTATTTTAGGTCAGATTTTTCTCTTCTGTTTGTACCCTTTTAGTAGTGTTTATATGTGGTCTTTTTGTATTGTTGCTTGTTTCCCATATGGGAACTACTACGGATGGAAATTAGCATTCTTGCTAAATCCGGTGTATTTGCATGGAATTTTATGGTGTGGTTTTCATGTGCGCATGAGTCCCGTCCAAAAAAACACATACATTGGTGAGAAAAAAAGTAGGTATAGAGCTGGTATTTTCCTCCCTGACCAATCTGTTTGGTTCCCATTGCATTGTTAACCCCCATCTTGCTTTTTCACACTCGCAGCATTTCACTGCACCACCGCCAATCAGGTTTATTAAGCACCCGCCCAGCCTCGGTAGGAGGAGGGAGAAGTGTGTGTGTGTGTGTGTGTGTGTGTGTGCGTGCCTGCCTGCCTGTCTGTCTGCCTGCCTGCCTGTGTGCGTGCCTGCGTGCACGCGCGCATGCTCCCAACTTCCATGTCACAAAAACAAAAAACGCCTCCGGTCACCAAACATTTATAACTGCACGGTCACCGCATGCGTGACGGTAAAAAGGGTCAAGGTCGTCCCTATATACCGCTCTTCTCATTTATCAAAACTTTGCAGAGAGCAGCGTTATATGGACAGGACAGGCAGGGATGGGGGTAAAAAAAACATGACAAATTGGGAGGGAGGGAAGAAGAGCTATACCACCGTGCTTTGTGCCATCGCCTGGTCTGGTCCCTCAGGGGGTCCGACAGAGTCATAAAATAGGGAGGTCACAACGAACAAGTCTCTCTGTGTGTGTACGTGTGTGTATATAGGTGCGTGTGTAATGGGGGTACAGGCAGTATCTCAGAGTTACAGAGAAAATACACACAACATGGTTTCACATTCCATGTGGGATGAACCAGAGCACACTGTCTGTCCTGCAGTCAATAGGACCTCAGAGGGTGATTCACATGTATACACACACTGCACACGCACGCACGCACGCACGCACACACGCACGCACACACACACACACACACACACACACACACACACACACACACACACACACACACAGACATCCCTCTCCAGACTGCAGAGACATCAGCAGACAATGTCACATTTTGTCTAAGAAAGCGACTACGCACAACAAAATCTGCAGCGTTGTTTGACTCCCCGCTAGAAGATGTGTTATTCAAACAAGACAAAATGACAAATATATATATATATATATATATATATATATATATATATATATATATATATTAATCTTGCACATTTTGACATATAAAAGAGAGAATTCCATGCACGGGTCAATATCTCTGTAACGAGACTGCAATGTGACGTTAAACTTTGTGTGAGCGACGTGTTGTATCAGCATTAACACATTAAGACCTGCAAATGTTTCCTTAATCCTGAAAGTATTCTGAAAAAACGATATTTCTTTAGTGGTTCTCAAAGTATTTCATGTCAAGGACCCAAAGAATTATCTGTATTTGGCCGCCGACTCCCATCTGAAAATATGTTGTTCCAGGGACCCCCCCCCCCCCCCCAGAAGCAAAGATATGAGTTAAAAACGTCCGCCGTTTTCACGATTTTTCACAAACCTACAAGCTCATATAGCGTGGCACTCGGTGAGCTTGTAGATCTGGTATTTTTCAACAGTGAAAGCTTCAAATAATGGTTAATTTGGTTAAAAAGCTATTTGGTCGCGTCCTCAGGTCTAAATGGGTTAAAATCCTTGAAACACATCATTATCCACCAGCTGTGCTGCAACTTCCCAGAGAATAGTTGTCAATGTAAGTCAAGTCGTGCCATGACTGTTCCCAGTACCGCTCCTCAAACCATGTAGCCTTGCTGACAGGTGCACTGTTAAGAAGAACAACCTTGCATTCCTCCTCCTGAAGAAAAAATACGCAAGCCACAGCAAGACATCTTTTTATATCTTTGGATTCATTACAGGATGAAATCAACTTCAAGTATGCTCTCTCCACGTCAAGAACAGCTGCGTCGTCCTCTTCAATAACATCCAAACGCAAAGATGTTTTTTGTTGTTCCTCAAGAACACGACGCAGGTTTTAGTTTTTAATTTTACTGACACAACACACACACACACACACACACACACACACACACACTCACACACACACACACACACACACACACACACACACACACACACACACACACACACAGAGCTCAAACCTTTTCATGTCAAGGCCACCCAGAACGATAATGTATTTGGTCGGGGACCACCATCTGAAAACATGTTGTTCCAGGGACCCCCAGAAGCAAATAATATATGAGTCACGATTAAAAAAAGCAGATCTACAAGCTTATAGCGCGTCACTCAGTGCCGCGCTATGAGCTTGTAGATCTGCTATTCTTCAACGGCTGAAGTTTAAAATATTGGTTAAAGTGATTAAAAGCTATGCGGTGACACATGCGTCCTCAGGTCTAAATCGGGTTAACGCCCTACTAGATACAGCGTCACACAAAAGCAACAAAAGCGGCCGATCTGCAAGCGACATGCTTTCCGAGATTGCACATTTTGTCGATTTTTAAATTTGAAAGTAACCGTTTTGGACATGAGGTTTCCACCCGACAAGAACGATATATTTGGTGGTGGAGAGACGCTGCTGTTTAATTTAAAAAAGATAGAACAACATTACGTCAACTCGCTGTGGTGATTAGATATCACCGCGGATCCCAACACATCTCTCTGTTTTCACTTTGGGGCTATCACCTCGTTCACTGATTGGTCCAGAAGTTGGGTGGTCCCCTTGGTTTTGCAGGCCCGGTGAACCATACTATAATGAGCCATTAAGGCACTCTTAAGCCATTTACTGCTACCATTTATTGAGAAATTAGGACCTAATTCACGCCAGCATTTTTTTAATTTGAGCTCTTATTTTGAAAAGCCACATTTTGCCTCAACCGGAAGTGGGCTTATCCCGGCCAGCTTTACGTTGCCAAGACAAGCTTTGTTTACATGATCGGATCCATGCCGGTACAATATAGACCTCCACAACATCGGCTCGTGCCGTCAAAGAAACGCTGTTTTGACCAAAAATGCCATCTGGGACAAGGAATAGGAGATACAGGCGATTGAAAGAAACGGATAGAATGGATTCTTATGGCGACGACGATCTAAGATGAACGATCCAGCGCTGTGCTAACAACACAGCTAGCTAACCGGCTAACGTAAGTAGCATTATGGCTCGATCGATCAAATGCACTATAAAAGTGCAATTGCCGAAGGGCTACGGCAATGGCGGCAAGTGTTAATATCAAAATTAGGCTTCAATTGCCGAAGGGCTTCGGCAATGGCGGCAAGGCGGTTAAGATGAGAACCTACTAAGGTTCAGTTAAAGCCACCTTCATCATTAACTCTTCTCAATGAAAAAAAAAATCTCCGCAGCTCCGCCGCGTAATAACGCGCGCTCATGTGTGCGTCCTCACAAACGAAACCAAATCCTCAGCAGGGTCCCTGACTGTGTGACGCATGGAAATGAGCCATGCGGAGTTTAGTAGCCTACTTGTGTTTTGTCCGCGGTGCCATGTACTTTTGTCGGCGTATGTGGTTGTAATAGATTAAAGAAAGAGTTTGGTGGTGCCTGGCTGGCTAAATGAGCCGAGCAGGCATTTGAACGTTGGTGTTGCGCAAATTGTGCTTTTCTCTGTGGAGTATGACGCTGTAGTATTATGGTATGCGACTGCGTGACATTTATTTAGCATTCATTCATTTTCATCATCCTGGGCTTGGGCACAGAGGCGAGTGGTGCCCACTGCCTTGGCAGCTTGGCTAGAATGACTTTACGCACGAGGCTCACCTTAAAAATAGCCAATCTAAGCTCACAAATTTGCGTCGCGTCATCAGCGTGTTGTTGTGAGCTTGTAGGTCTGCATATGCTATTTTTAAGCTGCCAGATTCATATTTAAATCTTTAGTTGGAAGAATGGCATATCATCAGTGTTGAGTGTTGACCATAATTTAATGACGGATATGGAACCAAATGAACCGGCCGCCGCCTAATAAACGATCAGCGTTTACTTTATGCTGCTATACTGTTGGTGTGAATATAAAATAAACATGGTCTATGGTGTTGGGGGGGGGGGGGGTATATATATTCTTCCAGTCCCTGAGGGGGGGTCCCGAAAAAATATTTGGAGGCTGGGGGGGGGATGAGGTAAAATAAAAAAATGAAATCACATCTGCACCACCCACCCCCCCCTGGTGGATAAATAACGATCAGTCCCTAAGTCACTGGGGCTTGCAGAAGGAGGGGAGCATTTTGGGTTTAAAATGGGAGAAAAGTGGCCTAATTTAAAAAAAGACACATGTGGTGCAGGGATTATTAGGCAACCCTGATGCAGGGATTATCGTTGATTGGATTGAAAATAGTCGTAATCCTTTGAAAACCTCATTGCACTTTTTGCTGTAACCCAAAAATGTAACCCATTTTTCACCCGGTGCCAATTGCCTGAGATGTAATCCTGGGTGCTATTCTCCCTCTGCCAACCTGGGGAGAGCCCCGAACTGAGCTCATGCTTCCTTCAATGCATGAGGAGTGAGCAGGCCGCTTCTTATCACAAGACAGGGGAGGAGTTTCCCGGTAGGACGTAGCACGTTATTCCAAACACGTTCCTTAAACATTTGTTTTCTAATTTATGGAAATCTTTGCATTTTGTTTTTAATTAAAAAATATGTTTTTGGGGAATGTTTTTTGAGTGTTGAAACCACTCCTATAGAGCACCGAAGTCCTGACGTAACTCGCTCATCCCTTCGATTCCCCTGGTTCACGGAAGTAATTTCTCTATGGAGAATAACATGGGGTGATCTTAATATCGTCTACTATAAGCGTTGTGGTCCAAAAATAAACAAGCTGTCTCGGCGTTATTTTCAGGGAGGTGTCTCTGTATCGTTTGCAACAGTCAGTCACTCATATATGATACAGTCTGCTTCTAGCGAAAATGTAACTAATTCAGTAGCAGTAACATTAGCGTTTTCTCTCAGTCAGTTGATTCTTCATATCCATATGAGTGAAGCGGCCAGGATGACATGTTTATTTTTCAAACACAGTTCTTATATGAAGCAATCTAAAAATCCTCCTATGGCGATTTCAATGCAACTAAAAAAATACATGAACCTGGGGACTGACGCCCTCTACTGAAAGTGACGTCAGACTTCGGCGCTCTATAGACAGCTATGTGTTTCCCTGGGTCTGAGCACATGTTTGTTCACCACCAAGTGTCACTGTTGCACAGCCTAACACAGGCCAGGGAGGAGGGCTTGTACAGTACAGCACCACTCATTTCAGATGGGTCTGATTTTATTGAAAGTGTTTTGAAATAAGAATAAAAATGAAGGGACCCATTAAAGGACAACTAGTTAGTTGTTTCAACCAAGGTTCATGTTTTAGATTATTAGAGAAAGTAAAAGATGAGCGTTCCTTTTTTTTCCATTTGCTGCTTGCTTTCGTTTTAGGGATTTTTGACAGGGGGATAACAGGATCTACTTGTGTGGAGGTAGAGGTACTGGGGCTTGTGTGTGTGCGTGCGTGCATGCAGGGCTGTGTGATGCGTAGTGCAGTAGGACTGCAGTAGTGCTTGTAGTTAGTGCATGTTGTGCATGTTGCTTCTGCTTGCTACTCTGCTTTCAGCTACTGCCGCCGGCTAGCCCTCCTCGCGGGGGGTGAAAAGAGGAGCTGAGCTGCGTAAGTCTCCTCCTGCCGGTACACAGCCTCTCCACCGCCAAGACTTCTGCAGTGCCTCCTCGTGGCCACACACGGTAACTGGGTACCTTGCGGTCCCAGGCCAAACTGTAGAGGATCTCGGAGCAACAGTGGGCCCCAGAGGCAAGGCGTGCAGGCCCACCGGTGTGTGGACACGCCCTGGCGCCTGCCAACCACTGTCCCAGCTATGGGCAAATAGCATGGGCAGGTGGGGCTCATAGCCGTGGAAGGCAAGGCAACCCATCTAGGAGAAGGACACTCTGAATTAAAACCAGGACTGCGAGGAGTTGCGCCCCACAGTCCTTAATTAGCATTGTAAAGCCAACCATGGAGTACAAAGTCATCCCAAATCCTATACTTCCAGCAGCGGGAGTCTGCAGGAACATCGCAGCGGACAGTGGTGTTGGTCCTCCTCCCGGAGGACATCATGACGATAGGACCTTAAACCCGCGAGGGAGGGCCCTGTCCGATCACAGCACTCCGTCCAATGCACTCTTGCGTTGTCGGAGACCATTTCTTATGGGAACCTTCAACGCATGTACAGTAAGAGAAGATGCTAGACTGGTGGAGCTAGCACACTGTGCTGAGGAAAGGGGAGTGGAGATCCTGGGGATCCAGGAACACAGGAGAGTGCACACTGAAGACCGGATCGTGTACCGCAGAGTGGAGAGATGCACGTTCATCACTTCATCCGCGTGGCGAAACGAGGCCCAGGCTGCAACAGGGGGCGTAGGGCTACTGCTGGGTTCTCGGGCGCGTAAGGCTCTCCGTCGGGCTTACCATCACACCGACAGGATCCTTATCGCAGAGTTCTCAGGCAACCCAGTAACAACAGTCATAGTTGTGTACTCGCCCACCAACGTGGCACCACCTGAGGAGGTGGAGAAGTTCTACGAGGACCTTTCAACAGCGGTTCAAGACGTCCCAGCGCACAACTTTCTGGCAATCCTGGGGGACTTCAACGCAAGGCTCGGACCAGAGGACGCGCCCTTCCCATATCATGACTCTACCAACCGCAATGGTGCACACCTTGCCTCCCTCCTCATGGAACACCAGCTACTGGCAGCGAACACCATATTCAGGAAGAGAACAGGCAAGAGATGGACGTTCCAAGACCGAGCCTCAGGTATGCTACGCCAACTGGACTATATACTTGTGAGGCAAAAGTGGAGGAATTCCATCCTGAATGCTGAGTCATACAGCACGTTCAGCTCTGTGGGCTCTGACCACCGCGTGGTCTCCATGAGGGTGCGACTGAGCCTCAGGGTCCCCAAGCCATGCCCTAAAATCCGCTATGACTGGAAGGCATTCTCAACAGACCCTGGCCTGCAAGCCAGGTACACAGAGGAGGTCACAAGGCGCTTTCAGCTGCTGGATGAGGGTGAGGAGCCCAACAATGAATACAGGCGCTTCGTTGTAGCAAATGAGGAGGCAACCAGGCTGTGTGTGCCCGTTCTGGATAAATCCAGACCACCCTGCAGTCCAGGCACCCGGAGGTCGTGGTGGCACGAGGAAGGGTGGAGGAAGCACGGCTTGGCTTTGCGCGAGAGCCAACTGCGGAGAGACGTGGGCGACTGAATGAAGCCAAACAGCTTCTATTCAGAACCTACGATAACATCAAAGGGGAGGAACTCATGGAGAGGGTGCATAGAGTCCAGGAAGCGCAAGGTGAGAGGCAGTACGGTGAGGCCTGGAAGGTCATTAACGAAATGACTGGACGGAAGAGGACCAAGGAGGGACAGGTGGAGGGGCTCAGCCCTGAGGAAAGGGTGAACACCTGGTTCAACCATTTCCAAAGGTTGCTGGGAACAACAGTTGAGGGAGAGGAGGAAGACATACCACTATTACTCCAGAACCTCGACATCAATGATGGCCCCTTCACGGTCAGTGAGTTAGCCAGGGCGAAAGCCACACTGAGAGTGGGCAAAAGTGCTGGGCCGGACGGCATACCTCCAGAAGTGGTAAAGAACTGCGGGTTTGACAACGTCATCCTACAGTTTTGTAACCTCGCCTTGCTAAACGGCAAGCAGCCTGACATTTGGTCTCTGTCCAACATCATCCCTGTGCCTAAGGCCGGGGACCTCTCGAAGCCAGACAACTACCGAGGCATCAGCCTGACATGCATTACCGCAAAGGTCTACAACCGTATGATCCTGAACCGGATAAGGCATGCCATCGACCCTCATCTGAGGGAGAACCAAAACGGTTTTCGAGAAGGGAGAACTACCGTGGCCCAGATCTTGGCCCTAAGGAGAATCATTGAGGAGGTCAAAAGGAACAACCTGACTGCCGTGTTGTGTTTTATCGACTTCAAAAAAGCATTTGACTCAATACACAGAGGAACGATGATGAAGATCCTTAAGGCCTACGGTGTCCCTCCCAACTTACTCCGGGCAATAGAAACCATGTACGCAGGAACAAGGGCCAAGGTGTTGACTCCAGATGGCAACAGTGAGGAGTTTAACATCGTGGCTGGAGTACTGCAAGGAGACACCCTAGCCCCCTTCCTCTTCGTCATAGTCCTGGACTACGCGTTGAGGAAGGCCATCAATGGACGAGAGCAGGACCTTGGCCTCACCATAACACCAAGGAGGTCGAGGCGACACCCAACAGTAGTCCTGACAGACTTGGACTACGCGGACGACATCAGCCTGCTCTCTGACCACGTGGAACAAGCGCAGGAGCTCCTGACCAGAGTGGAGTCAGAATGTGCCAAGGTTGGCCTCCGGCTGAATGCCAAGAAAACTCAAGTTATCACTTATAACATCCCATCAGAGCATCCACCTCTAACAACAACAGAAGGCACTGCTTTGAAGGAAGTCAATGACTTCAAGTACCTGGGCTCATGGGTCAACTCCACCGAACAAGACCTGAAAGTGAGGAAGGCCCTTGCATGGAGGGCCCTAAACGGCATGGCCAGTGTATGGAATTCCAACCTCCCCCGTCAAACCAAACTAAGCTTCTTCTACGCAACGGTAGAGTCCGTTCTCCTATATGGCAGTGAATGCTGGACCTTGAAGCCAACCCTGCAGAAGTCTCTCGATGGGTGCTACACCAGAATGCTGCGGGCAGTACTCAACATCAATAAGAGCACACATGTTACAAACACAACTCTGTATGATGGAATGCCAAGGGTGACCCAGAAAATAGCAGCCAGGAGAATGAGACTAGCAGGACACTGCCAAAGACACCAAGAGCTGCCAGCCAGTAAACTAGTGCTGTGGGAACCAACGCACGGGCACCGGTCACGAGGACGTCCAACGCTAACATACGTGGATGTACTCAAGAACGACGCAGGAGCGCAAAGTACCAACGAACTGGTCAGATGTATGGAGAACCGGGATGACTGGAAACGACGATGGAGGGCTCGTCTGAGGACGACCTAGAGAGAGGCTCCCAAAAAGGTTTGTCACCTCCTCCTTCACACCAATAGTTCCCATGATCTTTTGTGGCCAGATGTAATTTCCTGGGGTCTAGTAGGACTATAGTAAATAAAAAAATTAATCGACATACAATGTTGTAAAGAAATACATATTTATCACCATGTTCGAATGCCCCTGCCCCCCTGTCAAAAATCGCTAAAACTAAAGAAAGCAGCAAATGGAGAACAAAATGTGTCCGTGACCCACAAATGGGTCCTAACCCAGTAGGGAACCAGTGCTCTAGTCTAGATATGCAATCATAAATCTGAGCATTTCAATGTGTTTCTAATGACTAAAAAAATAATAATAGACACATAGGCCTCTATTAAGAACGTCCGTTTTACAATGGGGTAATACATAAATTGGCCTATATTGGCCTCGCTCTGCGCACAATGGTATTATAGAAGTCTTATCGTCCCGTGTTGAACGCACACACGTATGGCATACGGCGTTCCTGAATATTTTAGCATTGTGGGAGTGTCCATATGTTAATTATTTTCGCTTTGCGCAATTTGCTATTAAGCCCCTTGACCTGCGCATAACGATTAGACGTGGGTCTAGGCACCTCATAAACGCAAAAAGCAGATAAAGCACTGTTTGATTTGACACTTGAGCGGCTCTGGGACGCTGCTGGAGTGTTGCCAAGTCTGTTTATTATAAGCGGCTTCTTTTTCTGTAAAGTTGCTTGTAAATATTGGTAGTTGTGGTTGCTTTTCTTGTTTCTAAAAGTTTCTCCTAATGTTGTTTAAACCAGTGATCCTCACACAGCACATTCCCATGTCAAGGATCCCCAGATGAATGCATTTGCCCAACTAAGGACGGCTAATACAAAAATGTAATTAAAATTTTACTTTTGAAAATAGCAGATCTACCAGCTCACAATGAATCACATTCATTCATTAAAACTATGAACTCTGACTGCAGGCGGATATATAATGATCATTATAACAATGTGCAAGAAAATGTTTAAAAAGATGGAAGAACTTTATATTTGTGGACAATCAAAATATGTTTTTTATTTTAATGTGGTGTCATTAAAATTAATCTGGATATAGCAGACTCACTATCTAGAAAATAAAAACATGGCACTTCATTTAAAATAGGTTACAGACCCCTGTTATATGCGCTTATTTTGGGATTATTTTTATAGACCTATTTACTTGTTTCTATGAGACATGGCAACAGCGCAGCAAAAGACGCATCCACGTCTTTTATTTTTGAAATGTTGAGATTAGAAACGGCCATAATTATTTCATTTCTCAACCTTAAAAAAAAATAAAAACATCTCCATAATCCTTGGGAAGTGTGCTTTCATACGCTGTATCACACTCAATCCAAGTCTTCTTCAATAAAATGCTACGAGCGAAGACCATACGATCACGGGCATACACCACGCATTCAACTCATTACTCATTTCAAATATAATATAATTATAATTTAAATTAAAATATAATTTTACTGGTGTTTCTCAATAGAAACAACTTATTTTGAGGCATAAAGGTGACAGCATGCAGTGCAATAGGAATAATTAACCCAAATGTGACAAAGTCACTCTTCTATGGTGCCAGCCTGAAGAAATGTAATATAACGATCCCCAAAGTGCGCATTCTGTATGTCACATCAGCTGACTGGTAAAGAAAATAGTACGGACATGTTGATTGGGTAACTCTCAAACACGCCTTAAACACTCCCATGACTAATTCAAGGCCGTTTTGCGCACTCCACGGGGTGTCGAAAGCGCTTCTTAACATGCTTAAAATTGCAATATGACATACCCCAAGCCCCCAGCTCATATTACTGTAATCTTATATGTCATATTATTGGACGTTCTTAATAGACGCCCAAGTCTTCCAGACACACCCAATCATAATAAGCATTCCAACGTGTTTGTAATGGTCAAATAGCATAAAATAGACACACCATTGACAATAACAAGTGATTGTTGAAGTAATGAATACAAGAAACTACACAATTATTTTGTTGCTACCTTTATTGAATATGATTTGGCCCTATTATGTTTTAAGTACTATAGGTCTTAGACCTGGTACTTAAGACAATAGGGCCCAATGGGTCATATTTTATGACTTTTTATGGTGTCTTCAATTGGAGAACTTATTCAGCAGCTTCCTTTCCCTGTAAAAAAATAGGAATATACTATTAGATATTCAACATATTTTTTGTTTTGTTAGTTAAAGATAATCATCTTAATAAACCTTGGCATTTACCTTGGAGTCACGAGTTTTAGCTCTCATCTTGTTGACCTGGGATTCAGCAATGTCAGCACGCTCCTCTGCCTCCTCTAGCTCATGTTGAACCTTTCTGCACTTGGTCAAGTGAGAGTTGGCAGCTTCCTCCTATAATATGATAGAGATGGTTTAAAGCTTCAATATGTGAAAAGAGCATCTTAAAAATATAGTCCAAACAAGACAATTTTAGGAAATTGTAAAGGGTGTTTGTGGCTAATGCAGTAGCCCATGCATCATGTTCATATGTCCATGAGTGCCTTGGATGAATGAACCTTGACACGTCCTCATTGGAATGGCACAATCATGACCGTGTTCTTGCTCGGCGCTTTGAGCGAAAACTCCCATATAAAGCCCTAACCACAAAGGGTCTCCATGCAACTCCTTAGGTCCAAACGGTTGCAAGCAGTTGCATGGTGACAGGTGACCTTTTGGTGTGGTTTGGGCCATTGAATTCCATGTGTTGAATCACTTGGGACGACATGCGTCAACGTGCAACAGGACATATCGCACCGCTGGGACAACGCTAAAACCGTCTAGACCCTTTGGTGTGGTTAGGGCTTTAGAGGGAATACAATCTATAGCGTTCCGTAGTCCATTTGGGAAACGTTCTACCATTATGCGTGAAACACACTGCCTACGCCTGCAGCATCTGTGCATTGCTGTGGAACAGGTTGCCCTTTTCAGAACCTGTGTTGTAGAGCTTCTGCGTGTGTGCGGTGCAGTGCCGCTGTGTGTGTTTCATACTGTAGAAGCATGGCAAGCTTGTGCAAGCATTTTTGAGTGCGGGGTTCCGCACTCAAAAAAGAGGCTCAGGGGCGACCGCGCCTTTGCCGTCTCAGCCCCCACTCAGTGGAACAGAATTCCCCTTACGGTTAGGTCTGCGCCCTCCGTTGAGTCTTTTAAATCACAACTTAAAACATTTTTATATTCACAAGCTTTTCCACCACCGACATGATCCTGCACCTTCTCTTTTAGACTATTCTGTTCTATTTTTCTGTTGTTTTATTATTGACGTCTTCTACACTGTATTATATTGTATTGTATTGTGTATTGTATTTGTGAAGCACTTTGGTACAATGAGAGTTGTTTTTAAATGTGCTATATAAATAAACTTGATTTGATTTGATTTGATGTGCTGATCTGGGAAAGCAGCAAGATGGACACTGAAAAATATTCTGCATTACATAACTGATTCCTATTATTCCTTTAGTTATTCCATTATCATACTATAATTCAGTCAATGTCTGTCTGAATGTGTGTCTGTCTGTCTGTCTGTCTGTGTGTGTGTGTCAGAAACACCACCATATAGCTCCTCACTGCCTGCACCAATCGCTCCCACAGGCATTGACCATAATAATATGGAGGTCTTAACGAGGGAACTACCCATAGATCCGAAGTCCCGTTAGTCCGAACATGCACTGCTCCCGTGCTTGCGGTTAGGTTTAGGTTTGGAATTTATTAGTGAATTAAAAATGTGAAAACGCACCCAGGGCACAGTACCCCCCGCGGCCACAAGGGCAGGGGGGGGGGAAACGGGTAAGGGCTAGTTAGTAAAACTATGACAACAACACTAAGCCCATGGCGACCACAACTAAAGATAATTTTTGTCTTACCGCTTCCTCAGATTGCCTCTTGTAGCCCTTGACCTTCATCTGTAGCTTGTCCACCAGATCCTGAAGCCTGGCAAGATTCTTCTTGTCCTCTTCAGTCTGAAGTGACAGTGAATTTATTATGTTAGTTGTATGCAATCTGTTCATTTTGTCAGAGGCATATTGGTTATTAGAGTGAACATGGTATACGTTACCTGGTATGTCAGCTCCTTCACTCTCCTCTCGTACTTGCGGACACCTTTAATTGCATCTACTCCACCTCTCTGTGCAGATTCAACCTCTGCCTCCAGCTCACGCACCTTCACAGTTGAATTATTCATTATGAGGTTATTTCTTCTTATATCATAAATTGTCTAGTATTGTAGCCTGTGTTAAAGTAAATTACATCTTACCCTAGACTCCAGTTTCTGGAGCTGCTTCTTGCCTCCCTTCATAGCCAGGTTCTCAGCCTCATCCAGACGGTGCTGCAGGTCCTTCACTGTGACCTCCAGGTTCTTCTTCATCCTCTCCAGGTGAGAGCTGGTGTCCTGCTCCTTCTTCAGCTCCTCGGCCATCATAGCAGCCTGGAAAGTCATTTGTGTATTATATGTTAATATGGTTGCTATTTTTGAATTTCAATCCTGAAAGGTAAATAGTTTTGGACATATGAGGTTACCACCCGACATAGACGTTATGAAGCATGACATGAAGATATCTAATAGATAAGGTTATTGTGTGTAAATATGAATGACATGAGGATATAGCATATGCTAATAGTATAGTCTAGATAAGGGTATGGCATCCTAACTTACATCAGTGATGGCCTTCTTTGCCTTGTCTTCAGCATTCCTTGCTTCTTGAATACTGTCGTCCACTTCACCTTGGACTTGGGTCAGGTCAGTCTCAAGCTTCTTCTTGCTGTTCAAAAGGCTTGTGTTCTAAAATCAACATTCAGTTTGTAACTATACATTACTGGTGAATATTATTTTATTCTACATATCATGTAGATCATTTTGCTTTCTGCACTACACAATTATTTGAAAACATACTACTAACTAGAGTTACTACTTACTTTTTTATTATTATTTTTATTACAAAACAACTTCAAACCTACCATATAATTTGGCAATTTGAAAATAGCTGCTCTACCAGCTCACAACACATTTTATACATATATGAAAACTTCTGCATAAGGTGTATTTATACTTTAGGTACTTTAAGTATATTCTGATACCAATTATTTGGTACTTTTACTCAAGTAAATGTTTAATAATTTTCAATTGATACTTTTAATTAAGTAAAATGGAGTACCGGTACTTCTTCCATCAGTGCTTACCTGAGAATGCAACAGTGAACCGCGTTCACTGGCATCCACCAGCTCCTGTTCAGCCACTTTGCGGCCTCTCTCTGTCTGTTCCAGAGCCACTCTCAGCTCTTCAATCTCTGCCACCATGAGGCCGTTCCTACGCTCCACCATGGCCGCTTGTTCCTTCAGGTCTTCTTGACCTCTGAGAGCATCATCAAGGTGCAGTTGAGCATCCTAAAAATAAACACACATTTCAGGTGGTCATGTCGAGAGAAACATCATAATGTGACTTAGAGCAGTTCCTCTGTTTGGATATGTGCCTAACTACTATGTCCTGCACCTTAAGCTGTCCCTGGATGTTCCTCAGTTGCTTCTGGGCCTCAGAAGCCTGGCGGTTGGCGTGGCTCAGCTGAACCTCCATCTCGTTCAGGTCTGACTCCATCTTCTTCTTGATCCTCAGGGCATCATTTCTGCTCCTGACCTCAGCGTCCAGAGTGTTCTGCATGGAGTCCATCACCCTCTGGCTGTTCCTTTTGATCTGCTCCATCTCTTCATCCTTCTCTGCCAGCTTCCTGTCCACCTCACCCTTGATCTGGTTGAGTTCCAGCTGGACACGAAGAATCTTGGACTCCTCGTGCTCCAGAGTACCCTAAAATGTAACGCAGGATCAAAAGGTAGAACGGACCTATGCATGTAATACACTGTAAATCCTAACAGTGCAAGCCTCATAAATAATATGAGTTGTTTGACCTAAAAATGCAATACACATTATATCACCTCTAACGGTATGAGTTATCAGAGCACATTTAAAACTTTAAGTGAACAATCCATATATTTTTTAATGCATTTCAATGTATAGTAGTACTCGGCACTCAAATATTAGCTGGGGCTCCGAGTGACGTCACGACGTCACGAACGTCAGTTTCCCTTCTCAAAACTGGAGAGCAGCCATTTTCTCTGAGTGCGCGAGAAAGCCCGCTCAACCAAGACAACTAGCTGTCAAGCCTGCTGCAGCCTGCAACTGAACACCAATACGGGTACGTTATTAATTGTTTTAGAACCATTTAGACCTTACTCATTCAATTGTTTCAGTGAACTTGTTGGTGTTACTTTGTGCATGTGTACATTTGTAGATTTAGCTATAGTAAAGGGTAAAGGCTACCGCCGAGTCGCGCCGTAACCTCCCGCCTCCCGTGTGTTTTTTTCAGTCCGTTTTTGTTACAGTCTGCAGGCTGTATTAAACATCACGAACGTTAATGACTATTATGCCGACATATAGATATATAGACCTTACTCATTAAATAGTTTCAGTTGTTGTGTATGTATGTGTACATTAAGTAAAGGCTCCCGAGTACCGCCTGAACAACCAGCCTCCTCCTCCCGTTAGCTTGGCAGTTGGCATGCTAGCGAATAGCGATGTTGTTTTTGTAGCAACACTGCAACAGTCTGCAGGCTGTATTAAACATCACGAACGTTAATGACTATTATGCCGACATATAGATATATAGACCTTACTCAATAAATAGTTTTATTTGTTGTGTATGTGTACATTAAAGATTCAGCCATAGTAAAGGCTTCCGAGTCCCACGGTAACAACCCCCCTCCTCCTCATCCCGTTAGTTTGGCATGCTAGCGATGTTGTTCTTGTAGCAATGTGGTCTGCAGGCTGTATTAAACATCACGAACGTTAATGACGATTATGCCGACTTTACATGTCGATGGAATTATGTCCATGGTTGTCGTCCTGTTTCAGTAAATGTATTAGTAATATTATTTAAAGTCACGCCACCAGGCTACTGTTGAAAGCACTTTTGAGTCATTCATTCATTCAATGAGTCATTTGTCTGTCCAGTGTGTAAATTCAGACAACCTTTTAATGACACAACTCTCTTTGGTCATTTAATGGACCACTTCACCACTTTTCAACCTATCTTCATATAATGGGTCCTCATTAATCATCATGATAAAATGGCACAATTTTCTTCTGCTCAGTCTGTATCGTGGAGTCCAGGCTGTCGGCCAGCGAGGAGGAAGCCAAGGACCTCCGAGACGAGGTTCTGCGTCTGGGAGACACCGTGGTCCAGCAGAGAGAGAAGCTCAGCAACAGGCCAGGTACGGGAATTAGGGATTTTTTTTTAATATAATTTAGGTACATTTCTTTATTTAAAGGACCACTTCACCACTTTTCAACCTGTCTTCATATAATGGGTCCTCATTAATCATCATGATAAAATGGCACAATTTTCTTCTGCTCAGTCTGTATCGTGGAGTCCAGGCTGTCGGCCAGCGAGGAGGAAGCCAAGGACCTCCGAGACGAGGTTCTGCGTCTGGGAGACACCGTGGTCCAGCAGAGAGAGAAGCTCAGCAACAGGCCAGGTACGGGAATTAGGGATTTTTTTTAAATATAATTTAGGTACATTTCTTTATTTAAAGGACCACTTCACCACTTTTCAACCTGTCTTCATATAATAGATCCTCACTAATAATCATGAAAAGATGGCACGATTTTTTTCCACTCAGTCTATGTCTCATAGGAGGGCTGCGGGCAGATTAGAAACCGTCTTCCAGTTACATCATCATTAAACAGATTTTCTTTTAAACAAGATTTTTTTACAAAAATGTTTAGATTTTCATTATCGTGAGAACGATGGCTTCCATTTTCGCATTGCAACTTTTCAGGACTAGAAAGCCTGCAGTTTCTATTAACTTGTATTCCCCATCGATGATGTAACTGAAAGACGGTTTCTGAACTGCCCACAGCCCTCCTATGAGACACAGACTGAGTAGAAAAAACTGCGCCTTTTTTTTCATGATTATTAGTGAGGATCCATTATATGAAGATAGGTTGAAAAGTGGTGACATTTAAGACGCCATGAGACGGTGGTTGGTCCATTCAAAAATTGTAACTACAGCACAAATGCTGATTCCTCCTTCAATGCCCACAAAAGTAGGGATCATGCAAATTGTGAAGTCTCTGAGTCAGAGACCAAATGCTTTAGTTGTACAGAGTGTGGCAAAGGCTTTGGTCAAATCTGTAATTTGAAAATTCACATGAGGATTCATACAGGGCAAAGGCCCTTTAGTTGTACATTTTGTACCAAAAACTTGATGAGGTGATATAATTTAACGTTGTGTTACCAGGCTTCTATTTATTTATTAATGTTTAGAGTGTCTTGTTTAGAACCCTGTTCTGATACTGTGACTTTGTGTTTAGAAAAAAATAGAAAATGATTGCAGCCTGTCTTAATTTTTAATCTCGTCTCTTTTCAGCTTGGAACCAAACAAGAACAGAAAAACAGTGTGGTATGTACATGGTCAGACAATGGCTTGGCGGTGCAAACTTTGTACTTTTTCTTTTGAGAAAAGAGCTCAGCTGCTGGAACACTACCGCTTGCATCATAGCAATGTCTCCTCAGTCAGTCGGTTGCCCTGTCTCTACAGTGACTGTGTGTGCACAGTTCCATCAATTAATGCTTTGAAAACACTCTGCACAAATGTTTATTCCAATCAGAGGCCCCGCCTGCCTCTATAGGCCTATGGCCTACCGACACTGCCGGCCTTACCACATGTTTCCTCCGAGGTGGAGGATGCATGCTGGATAGTCTGCTGCACAAGGTTACTCCGTGGTGGGAAATACGATATAATACAAGAGAATGACAGCTTGGCATGCACGACTGTAACTTTTATTTTTGTAGAAGACAGGCAAACTGTAATATTGTTTATGCCGTTGGCCTGTTTATTTGTATACATGTGTAAACTTGAAACATTATTGTACTGTAAAAAGTTATCTTTCCCCTGATCTTTTTAGTATAATAGTATTTAGTTTAACACCAACACTTTACTGTATTTAGAACATCTAACCATAATACATCCAATCAAAGCAAACAGCACAAGTTTAGTTCATTTATTAGTTTGCCTCTTCTACAAAAATTAAAGTTAAAGTCGCTCGTGCCAATAATGCTGCCATTCTCTTGTACTTGTAATATGCCCCACCATGGAGTAACTTTGCGTATCGGAGGACAGTCTTGTAAGACCATAGGGGCTAGACAGGCTAGAAGGGCAGTGTCTGTAGGGTCGGTAGGCCAATCAGAGGCTGTTACCAAGTCTATGCTCGGATGTAGAATAGATATACGCTTCACCAAGTACTATGTGGATGTGTAAATAGTATGGCATATTTGCCATACTGTTTGTACTGCTAGTTATTTCTGTGATGTTACTGTATTACTGTATTCAATTCTCGAGTCCTATATTAGGATGTGCACAATTGTTCAGATTGTTAATATTTTGCACTGATAAATGCATTGCTCTGTTTTGACAAAATGTTGATTACTTGATACAAGTAACTTGTTTAATATTTTTACTTAATAAAAGTAACTTGTGTTTAAATCTAAATCTTCTGTGTTAACCTGTTTTTAATTGACTTAAATGTGTTTGTGTTTTAGAGTAAAAGCTGCTTCATTGTAATCGAAGTACCGCATCAGCCAGGTCTGGTGCATCACAGAAGCAAGGTAAGAGGGACAGCACTGGTGCTTGTTTATTAAGGTGCAAAGTACATACCAAGACTAAAGTTTAGCTGTCTTCATCAGAGTCGTAGACTCAAGATGTATACATCAAAATGAGTCTTTCTACTTTGAACCTTCAATAAAAAATGGCTTTTACAGTCAGACCTGCTCCAGTGCCATCCTTCTGTTGCTTATTATTGTATGTTAGTTTTGTAAACCTGGGTAATTCTTAGGTATAGGCAAGTTTGTAAAGCATTAATCAGTTCATCTTTAATGCTTTAGAAACTTTCCTAAAGGTAACCTATTTTAGAGTTATTCTATTGGTACTGTAAAAATATAAATATTGAGTTTTTTTAACCTAAGCAAATGAGTACATGTAACAAACATTTTTTGAGTTATCAATACTAGTTTTTATTGGTACTGTAAAAGAGAAATATCAAGTTTATATAACCTAAAAAATAGTAGTACATGTAACAAACATTTTAGAGTTATCAATACTAGATTTGTATTAGTACTTTTAAAGAGAAATATTAAGTTTATATAACTTAAAAATAGTAGTACATGTAACAAACATTTTAGAGTTATCAATACTAGATTAGTATTAGTATTTTTAAAGAGAAATATCAAGTTTATTTAACTTAAAATTTTCGATGTAATAAGTTTCACCAAATTTTTTGAGTACTATTAACTTATCAAGTTTTACAGTGTATGTATTACTCCAGTTTTTTAATCTCATTGGATGTACAAGCTAATAGTCTTACCTCGGCTTCCTCAAGGGCGGTCTGGATCTCTGCCTTCTCTGTCTCCACCAGCTTCTTGTTCTTCTCCAGCTCATGGATGTTCTTTCCAGTCTCACCGATCTGTTCAGTCAGGTCTGAGATCTCCTCTGCAATTGATTAAAAATAAAGGTTCAATTAGAAGGAAAAAAAAATTGCATTTGAAAAAAACAAAATAACTAAATGGGTGTAGCCTAATCCACAATCAATCTTGAACTTGAGAAATGTAAAGGCATAGTTATATTTACTTTGAATATTAAACACACATTGAAGCCTTCCCATTAAACACACGTGAACTTTGAGATTAAACATTAAACCCATTTTCACGGAGCTCTGGCTCAAAACAAGTTGGCAAAAACCATTGAAGCAAAAACGTATATTGAATGTAGAGAAAGACTCACGTTGCAGGTTCTTGTTCTCACGCTTCATGGTCTCCAGTTGGTCAAGAGACTCCTCGTAGGAGTTCTTCATCTTAAACACCTCAGTGCTGAGAGAGCGAGCCTCTTTCTGTGCTCCTTCCAACTCTGCCTGTCCCTCTTCAAATTTCTGCTTCCATTCTGCCAGGATCTGCACAGAGTTTGTAAAAACATGTGTAATTTACCTCACTTTATGGAGGCTAAAATGATTATGTTTCAAAGTAATCGGGATTCACTTGTAATTCCGACGCCCATTAGTTCGACAACGTGGCTTTGTGTGAGGTTAGGGACATGGCTAGTAATGGGGCGAGTCGGACCAACACGTTGTCAAAATAAGGCGCCGTCTGATTAATATGCCGTCGTAATAATGACGCTGACACAAATGATCAACTGTATGTCAAAGCACCTTATCAAAGTTCCTCTGTTTCTTGTCAAGGTTGGCAGCCAAACCATTGGCCCTCTCCACATCAACCATGAGGTCTTCCACTTCACCCTGGAGTCTCTGTTTGGTCTTCTCCAGAGAGGCGCACTTGGAATTCACAGCCTCAATTTGTTCCTCAGCATCCTGAAGACGCTGGGCGAGCTTCTTCCTGTTTATCAGTGTTGAATGGAATCAAATCATTGTGGGTTGTGTGTGTGTGTGTGTGTGTATATTAGGGCTGGGTCTTTAACGCGTTAATCGAGATTAATTAACTACAGAAAAATGTATCGCGATTAACTACAGATAAATTAATCGCACCTTTTTGTTTCCCCCATAATAAAGTTGTTTTTATTTGTTTTCTCATGCCCAGCCATGTAAAGCACATTTGAGTATTCATATACACACTGAAGACACTTTATATAAGCACTTGCTGCCTATATATATCACCTGCCTATATATCACTGTTGGGATTAAACGCATTTTTCTATGGAGATGTGTGCACTGGAAATAATAAAAAGTCCCCCCATTCTGTGTTGCCTATAGAACTGGAGGTCTGAAAAAACAGTAACATTATGAAGTACATTTTTGTGATGTCACTGAGATGTACTTCATAATGTTACTGATTTCTTATTATATCCACACAACAACTGTAAGGTATATTAATGACAGTAAAATGTTGAAAATGAGTGGAATCCCGTAGTCACTATTCACTGGGATACCAAAAACATTTGAAAAAAAGGTTTCTCACTGTTCTCGGGTTAAATATTGATATGCGATTAAAATGCGATTAATCAAGATTAATTAACTACAAAGCCTCTGATTAATTTTTTTTTTTAATCGAGTCCCAGCTCTAGTATATATATATATGTCTTAAAAGTCCTGTATGTATGTATGTATGTGTATATATATATAGGCCTATATATATGTCTTAAAAGTCCTTAAATTGACACTTCACTAGTTCACTGTCATGTGGAAGTAAGTTTTAGCGTTAACTCCTTGCAACCGTTTGGACCTAAGGAGTTTCATGGTGACCCATTAGTGTGGTTAGGGCTAAAACTTACTTAGCTTCCTCCAGCTCCTCGGTGCGTTGGACAGCATCAGTCTCATACTTGCTCCTCCACTGACACACCTCAGCGTTGGCCTTGGACATTCCTCGCTGCAGCTCCGCCTTTGCCTCTTGCTCCTCTTCAAACTGCTCTCTCAGAAGGTCACAGTCATGGCGAGCTGATTGCACAGCATGCGCAAGAGCATTCTTTGCCTGTAAAAATAAAATTGCCAAAATAATGTCAACTGAATATGACACAAAAATATAATCCAAGGACTATTTGTATGTCTAAATAAGAAATCCTCCTCACCTTGACCTCCTCTTCAACGTGTCTCTTCAACTCCTCAATCTGTTGGGTGAAGGCCTGCTTGCCTCTGGTGAGCTGTGAGACAAGAGCTTCCTTCTCCTCCAGTTGACGAGTAAACTCACCTAGTTAGAAAGTTAAATATTGTTCAAAAATGTTCTATCATCTTTCTTTGATACATATTCGTAAAATGCCTGGGATAACTGTTAATCAAACCTTCATCTCTAAATATGGAATTAGGTGAGGTACCTTTTGATAAACCATGTCAACTCAAGTATACTTTACAAAGCACATTTACCATTTTCTGTCAACAGTCGTGCTCTCTGAGCTCCAACATCATTAATCTGACGAACATTCTCATCATTCTTGGACTTGATTTCACTAAGTTGGTCCTCAAGGGTGCGGCACATCTTCTCAAGATTTCCCTGTTGATTAACAGTAGACATGGTCATGGTCAATTAACTGTGTGACCGACATTTATTATGTCATGTTCCTTTTTACAGTAGTTCAATATTCTAATTGTCAAGTACTTTGTAAATGAACACTACAATAGGAGCCGGAAGTGGGATTAATCACTGGCCATTTAGAGATATTTTCCTCATTTTTCTTTAGTATTATCTCAAGAACTATCCACAGACATTCTATTACCTTTGCCTTAGCAACAGCTTCCATGTTGCTGGACAGGTCATCGATCTCCATCTTGTATTCACTTTTCTCCTTTTCAAGTTTCTGCTTGACACGCTGGAGGTTGTCGATCTGCTCGCCCAGCTCTGCGACGCTGTCGGCCTGTTTCTTACGGAGAGCAGAAGCGGTGGCCTCGTGCTGCAGCGTGGACTCTTCGAGGTCACGACGAAGCTTCTGGAACTCAGCCTCGCGCTTCTTGTTCATCTCCATCTGAGCAGCGGTCGCTCCGCCGGCCTCCTCCAGCCTCTCGCTGATCTCCTCCAGTTCCCTGGAGAGATCGGCTCGCTGCTTCTCAACCTTGGCACGAGCAGAACGCTCCGCCTCAATCTCTTCCTCCAGTTCTTCAATACGAGCCTTTTCAAATGAATTATATTTATTTCAATCATCATTTGCTCTTATTAGAAGATGTATCCACATCACCACCAATCACCACCCACCAGGCAAACCAGGCATACTTTAAATGGTGGGCGTGTCCACACAAATTTTAACAAATACTGTACACAATTTTTTTTGGAAAAAGATCTTCCTCCTTATATAATAATAAGACCTGATCATGTTTTACGGTGGGGAAAAAATCACAGCACTCCATCTTTAAACTTTACAATTGAAAGAAATTAAATACCTGGAGTTCTTTGATCTTCTTCTGCAGCTGAGCCCCCATAGATTGTTCATCCTCAATCTTACTAAGAAGCTGGCTTACTTCAAATTCTTTCCTGTTTTGATAAATGATAATGAATGTATTTAAATTAAAATTTTCAGACATACCGTAGTCACAAAGTGCTTTACAGAACATGATACATGCATCGTATTTTAATGTCATTCTGCAGGTGGTTTTCATATTGTTGATATTATTTGTTTCTCCTTCTTCTTAATATTATTATTATTATTATTATTATTATTTTCCACATTACTTTTTTATCTTTTCGTCTGACTGCTGCTTGTCATTTTCCAGGTCCATGATGGATTCCTGGGCCAGTTTCAGATCACCCTCAAGCTTTCTCTTGGCTCTCTCCAGGTCCATGCGGAGCTTCTTCTCTTGCTCCAGAGACCCCTCCAGCTGCACAATGATTCATTATTTGTACACCATTGTTCAATGAAACAATAAACAGAACATCCCGATACACTTTTGTAAAACTCACGTCGTCAACTTGCTGCTCCAGCTTGGTCTTGGCCTTGGTCAGAGTGTTGACTTTGTCCTCCTCTGCCTGCAGGTCATCCAGGGTCTGCTGGTGGGCCTCCTGGAGCGCCTTCTTCTCCTTGGTCAGCTTAGCAAGACCCTCGTCCATAGAGGCCATCTCCTCGGTCAGGTTCTTCACCTGATATGCAGTAAGCAGAACAAGCAGAGCAGGAATGGATCAGTGCTTTACAAAGTAGACTACTAGGGTGTATAATCTTGAATTTAGAGTAGAATCGATAGTATATAGATTATAGAAACGTGCCACTGAAAACAAGGTATACAGTAGATTCTATACCTTGTTTTCAGTGGCATGTTTCTCCTTCTCCACTTTGGCCAAGGTGAGCTCCAGGTCATCAATGTCCTTCTTAAGCTCAGAACATTCATCCTCCAGCTTCCTCTTCTTGGCAGTCAGTTCAGCATTGATCTCCTCCTCGTCCTCCAGTCTCTCAGTCGTCTCTTTGAGCTTCGCCTCCAACTGGATCTTACTTTTAATAAGACCTTCACATCTCTCCTCTGCATCATTCAGAGCCTCGTCTCCCTGGTTGTCAATGAAGAAGAAAAAACATAAGGGAGCAAACATTTGTTCTGGTCGAAATATATACTTTTGCAGTTGCCTGTTGGGGGAGCAACACCGTACGGCTGGTTTGGCAGCCTAGGTGCCCAGACGGTTGAGCTAACCGTTCAGGCCAGAGCACAGACTTTTAGGGAGGGAGGGGGAGAGAGGGAGTTAAAAATGTACTTACTGATGCTGCTGACATGGCAAGGTTATTTTTCTCCTGCACCAGAGCTACCAGCTTCTCCTCTAGTTCCTTCTTCTTGGCCAAGGCAGTAGCAAAGTCAACCTTCATCTTCTCGTAGTTTTCCTTCATGTTCATCAGCTCCTTCTCAGTCTCAGCACTCTGCAGGAGAGGCTTGATCTTGTAGTACAGCTTCATCCATGGCCAGTGTTTCACATTGCAGAATGCGCGCACGTTGAACTGGATGGTGAAAACGGCTTCTCTGAGGGAACACAGTTGCAGTCATGATTGATTTGATTTTGGTCACAGTATAAATTAAAACCAGGATATACACATACAAGCCACACCAATGTGGTCCTGCAACATAAATAGAAACGTCACATGAAGTCACAAAATTCAAAACCACTGAAAACCTAAAATCCCCAGCACAGCCTGTGTAACAGTATTTTCACGCTGTTGTATAGGAGAGTTTAGAATGAGAATGCTTGACATACAGCTCATTCCAGACAATAATATCTGTGAATATAAAATAACACTTTCCACAACCTTGACTCTTGGTATTTCATAATGTATGGATCGCCCCTAGTTTCATACTCATGTACAATCAACTTAGCATTACTTTTTGTGGATTGTGAACCCCCAGCTGCAGATCGAGGGTTTCCTTGCAGGTTGTTATAGCTGCTTTTATAATTATGTTTACTATTATTATGTCCGTTATTATTGCTGTTGGTATTATTGTCCCCCTGACAAGGCAGATGGCGGCAACCCACAATGGAGCCTGGTTCTGCTCGAGGGTTCTTCCCTCGTTTATATACGCTACGAAGCTTTTATTATAGTGAATTGACACTATAAAAATGTGTGTTGAACAGCAATGAAAATTGTACTAAATATTGAATAAAGTGTGTTTTCAAAGTACCTTCTTGCCATCATCTGGACAAACTCCTGCCTCATGAGGAAACCTCGTGAGAGAGCCTGAGTCAAGGTGACCAGAGCAAACAGCTTTTCATCTCGCATCTCCTCCAGTGTCCCCAGCAGACCAGCTTTGAAGAACACCTGAATACAGTGTTACAAACACTGTAACAACACTGTACAACAAACACTGTAACAATACAACTTAAAACAATGTTACCAACACTGTGTCATAACAACTGTAAACATAAACCTTTATAGTCCTCTGTCCATAATGTTAAGCAAGATTACCTTGGTGTGTCCAAACTTGTACTCATCAACAGGGACATCAATGGACCCAAGCAGCTTCTCAGAGGCTTTCTTGTTGTCCATGAACGCACCATCGGGACATGCGCTGGCATTCAGTACTTTGTACCTGTTTTGTGGAAGTTCATGGTCATTTTGCATACTTCTTGTTAAATAGGTGGAACTAAAAGCTGCTGGAAAAAGGAATGGGTATACCTCTGCTTGAAGTCAGCATAAGGGATTCTGCTGGGATAGCCCTTTCTACAGATTCTGATGCCCTCCAGAACACCGTTACACCTCAGCTGGTGGATGACCAGGAAGTTCTCCATCAAACCTGTAAAGATTATTATTATTATTAGGACACATTAGTGGCCAATGTTGCATTAAATGGCCACCTCACAATCATTGTTTAAATGTGTATGGTCTGTTTCAAATATTTGTATTGATTTTCAAAAAAGGACAGGTAAATGGAAAATGGTGCATTTATATAGCGCCTTTATCCAAGGCGCTTTACATAGATTGTGCATTACATTCACCCATTCACACACACATTCATACATCGATTGCAGCGGAAGCCATGCAAGGTACCAACCAGCACATCGGGAGCAATCTGGGGTTCAGTGTCTTGCCCAAGGACACTTTGACATGTAGACAGATTTGAACCGCCGACCCATGGATCATTGGACAACCTGCTCTACCTCTTGAGCCACAGTCGCCAAGCCAAATAAGTATTTGAAGAAAAAAAATGAAAAACCCCTGATAACACGCACCCCACCAACTCAGCCATATATATTCCTTATTCAATTACAAAAAAATCTGAAAGCCTTTTCCAAATCCGGAAGTCTGCCGTAGCATTGTGGAATCCATGATCTCGACCGCGGTCGAAAAATGATGATGACTAGGTCTTAATTAGGGCCTCTAGGAGAGCGTATTACATTGAAATGGCGCCAAATGTTTATGTTCTGTGTTTACCTGGAGTCTTGGACTCGTTGGGAATCAGGCAACGCACAAAGTGTGGATGAGTGCTTCTCAAGTTGGTCATCAGCACCCCCAAGTTCGCCTATTGAGAATTAGACTCATTAGTAGTAAGAAGTGATACAATATTGTACTTTTTTCCTCCACTACAATTATTTGAAATCTTTACTAGTTACTTTGCAGATTTAGATTTTTCTAAAACATTCATTAACCACTTAAGCCCAATTTAAAACTTCAGCCATTTGATCTACAAGCTCATATGTGATACAGTCAGAAATGGTTTAACTCCAACATGACATGCCGTGCATGCCTATTTATTACATGGATATAATGTTGATAATAATAATATAAAATAATAAATATTCTTACCCTGAAAGCACTAGACACAGTCTGCATGGAACCACCCTTCTTCTTTCCTCCCTTCTTTGTGTTATCTGTTTATATGTGTTAGAATCATTAGTTATACAGAATGAAAATGCTTCCCTTATAGATTCGGAAGTGTTTATAGTATTAATAAACATACCTTCAGGCTCAGGTGGGGATACAACATTATATCATATTTTATTATATGATTTAGCATACCTTCAGTGGGGATACAACACATTACTAAACATACCTTCAGGCTCAGGTGGGGATACAACATTATATTATATTTTATTATATGATTTAGCATACCTTCAGTGGGGATGCAACACATTATATTAATAAACATACCTTCAGGCTCAGGTGCAGGATATAACTCATGGAGCAGTTTAACTGTAGACTTCTGGTACAATTGCACCACAGAGTCGTTCAACGGGTCTTTATTCTTCTCCAGCCAGCCTGTGATACTGTAATCCACAGTTCCAGCGTAGTGGACCAGGGAGAAGTGGGCCTCACCCTTGCCTTTGGCAGGCTTGGGCTTCTCAAAGGCTTTACACTTTCCAAGATGCGTGCCCATCAACTTGTCAATGAACGTTTTGTCTGAAGCCTTTGGGAACATGCACTCCTCTTCAAGGATGGAGAAGATGCCCAAGGGCTTTGTGGAGCAGACACAAGAAACAAGTCACCAAAAGCAAAAACATAATGTAAAACACAAAATAAAAATAATTATACCTTCTCTTTTTTTATTATCTTTTATCCCACAATTTTGTAACCCATTCTTCCACCCCTGTGTCAATGTTCTAATGTTATCCTGGGCTCTACACACCCTCCGCCAACCTGGGGAGAGCAACGGATTTGAACTCATGCTTCTTTCATGCATGGGTGTCCAAGTCGCTCCTTTACACCTGACGGGGGAGTTTCCCTAGTTGGACGTAGCACGTGGAAGGAACGCACTATTCCAACCAGTTCCTTTCCCCTTCATCAGGCGTCTCGGCTGGCCAGGGGGAGGCAGTTTAGAGACCAGGATTACTGCATGTTTTTTGTGAGGGTACCTACCCTAGGGGACACGGGGAGAACATGCAAACTCCACACAGAAAGGCCCTTTCGCGAACCCTGCCTCGGGTATGGCCACTGATGATGCAGAGGAGGGAACACGCCCACAGCGTCCCCAGCGGGAATCGAACCCAGGACCTTCTAGCAGGCGACAACACTACCGACTGTGCCACCGTGCCCCCATAATTATACCTTCTCAATGAGCTCAATGCAGACAGCCAAGTCCATGATAATATATTAATATAATATAATAAGAATTGTATACCTTCTCAATGAGCTCAATGCAGACAGCCAGGTCCATGCCGAAGTCAATAGTATCCCAGGGTATGCCTTCTTTTTTGTATTCCTCTTGTTCCAGAACAAACATGGTGTGATTGAAAAACTGTTGCAGTTTCTCATTGGTGAAGTTGATGCACAGCTGCTCCAGGGTGTTGAACTGTGAGTGGAAATATCATTAGCCTGCAGTTTCTTAAAATCTCTGTGACAAAAATGCATTGTATCCCACTTAAAACAAGTCCAATACCACTTAAAACAATTAAGTTCATGCTTACATTAAATATTTCAAAACCAGCAATGTCCAGCACACCAATGTAGTAGTTTCTCTGCTGCTTGGTGTCCAGCATCTCGTTGATCCTAATGACCATCCACAAGAACTCCTTCTCATATATGGACTTGGCCAAGGCACCGACAGAGTTCATTACCTAAGGAAATAGTTATTTGTAGCGTTATTAGTATGGGCGTGTGAATTACACAATTTACAATTTAGGCACTAAACATAGCAATTTACAATAAGTAATGAAAAAAGCCAAATGTCATTGGAATTTTGTCCTCAGCCTAATATGAATGTGCGTGCAGAATTTCATGGAAATCGCACACTCTTGAAGCAGGAGCACTCTTGCAAACTTTGGAAGTCAATCATAGCCAATCAGGGCGGAATATGACATCTGTTTCGTTTAATAACTAGACAGATCTACTGTACTGATTTGCGTGATGTTTGGACAAAACCTGTTGGAGTAATACGAAAAAAATGTTTTGCAAAAGTCAACCTCCTGGTGGCGCTATAACAAGCCAAATGCCAATCTTAAAAGAATAGCTGCAGAGGATCTGCACTGGCATCCATGGAGTGTGCATGCGCGGTTTCACTGTGAATGTCCCAGTGGTGCTAGAGATTAGCTAGTGGTGCTAGAGATTAGATGCTCATGCACAGACGGATGGACAGGGTGCAAAACATAGTCTCTGGCCTTAGGCCTGGCTGAGACAATAATGTTGGAGGATCATTTTAATTGCAGAAGATACGTGGCAGCCTTAAATGTGTTGATTTTTAGCAATATAAACAAGAACTTCCCAAAGAAAAACCTAGAATTGTAATCAATGGCTCTGAAATTTGCCAGGTTCCACATACTAAATTATTGGGTGTCATTATAGATGAACATTTAAATTGGAAACAACATATTGATACTGTATGTATGAAGTCTATGAAGATGCTTGGTATATTGAGAACAATCTGCCCATTTGTTCTTCCTTCATGTCATTTAACACAGCTTAATTTTGCCTCATATTAATTACTGTAATATTGTCTGGGCTGCTACATATTCTTCAACATACAGTATCTCACTAAATTACTGATCATCAGCAAGTTCAGTCAGGGAACCTCAGTCAGCGCGCCGGCCGTTAATTGGGCCACCGCAGCATCAGGCTCTCATCCACACCCAGCCAATCACACGCTCACCCAATCTCATACCGGCTACTTTAACCGAAGGTTTTGCATTCATCCTCCTGCTTGCTTGCTTGCTGCTGCTTTATTGTATACCGTGCGCTGCTGTATACAAAGTGCTCACCCACCTCCACCCCAGCTACCACCTGTCGTTTTGGATCTACTGTTTTAGGTACGGGGGATTCGGAGTCCCTATGGTCGGGACTGATGCGCTTGACCTGAGTACCTAAAAAGCAGATCCAATACATCGCCAAACCATAATAAATATATTGCATTGATTATCTTATATTCAATAAATATATATTACATCCTCCTTGAGTTGTCTGACTGAAATTCAAAAAAGGTTACTGAGAATGATTTCACATTCAAATAGGTATGAGCCATCGCTCTTTATTAAATATTCAATATTACCCATTGACAAAGTAAACATGATTTTGAATTACCCTATTGTCGCACTTCCAAACATCAATCATTCATCAAATTTAGAGGCCCTCATCTATGGAATTACCTGGATGCTACACTTAAATCCTCACTATCCTTGCCAATATTCAAGAAACATCTAAAGAAATATCTGATTTCTTCCTCTGTAGATTACATGATTTACTTTTGTGTGTTTGTTATTGTATTGTTTATTTCCCCTTTTTGTGCAGTCTCTGTGTTTCTATTTCTTTATTGCACAGCTGCCCCCCTTTGCCCTTTTAGACTTTTGTAATGTTCTTGATGATGAACTTTTAATCTGCTTTATCAATGACCTCTTCCATACAGGAAAGTATTCCAAATAAGCCAGCTGCCTTCTTCCTTTCCTTGCATTGTATTTTTGTTCTTTCATATGTATTGTCTATTTTTTATGTTATATTTTTATGTGCTAAATAAATAAACCTAAAAACCTAAAACCTTAAATCAGATCATGGAAATAATGGAATTTACTCACCTGTGGCACAGTTTGGCCCTTCGTGACATACTCGTTTCCGACTTTCACTTTGGGGTAGCAATATGCATTAAGCATCGCTGCTGAGTTTATGCCCAACAGGTAGCCAATCTTGTCAGCCACTGAAATCATGATACAATTTTTACATTTACAATTTAGGCAATTAGCACATGCTCGTAATCCAGAGAGTGACTTACACTCTGACAATAAGCAAGGTAACACAAGGTAATATGTCAAATGCATAGAGATGGTAATCTAGGATCATAGTTTAGACCAGTCTTTGGTAAGACAGTCATTAACACAATTTGTACATAATACGTCTGGAAACGTCATAAGGATTGGAACCGACAGGTGCCTCTGACGTCTGTGGACGTCCTAGCGACGTCCAAACGACACGGGGCGAGATAAGAATATTCAGAATTATTCCTATATATTTTTTTTTGGCATTTCGCTTTTCGCTTGCCGTATGCTAACGCTCTGTGCAACTATTAGCTTGTCATTGACTTCCAGCGCGGCGGAAATAATGACTCGTATCTCCTCATCCAGGGCGCTCTCCGTGGTGATAAATGGATCGATATGCTGGCGCTTCATTTCTGCTCCTCATCCGTCTCTCCCGCAAAATATGAACGCTTTTTGGAGCGTATATAAATATATTAAGATGATCGGAGATTGTGAGGTCACTTTGTCAAGTCAACTTTTTTAAGAAAGTGTTTCCGGTTCATGGCTTTCAGAGTAAAAGCGCTCAGACAACTCTGGCACCCCGGGAGCTTCTATTTTGATGCACTTCCGGCACTTAAAGTAACCCCAGGGTTCCACAATACATTTTCCTCAAGGGCCATATTTTGACTAGCGTGCCAGGCTGGGGGCCAAGTCCGCACGCGCAAGGGTGCGGTAGTCCAACCATTGTTTCCGCATGTTGGTCTGTTGGCGGCTCTAATCTAGTACGCATCCCATTAAACAAAATAACTAGAGTCTAAATTGTGAAAATAAATATTGGAAATAGCTTAGTTCACTCAGAATATAGATAAGTCACAATAATGAAATATTGAGTGCATTATTTTCCTTAATTCCTTAATTGAAGTTGCCGTGATCCTAACCCGACATGCGTTGCCAACTTGCCACTTAGATAAAAATCACCCGTGACTTCCCTGTGAGGTTATTGTCCCGACCCCATCACATGATCTGAAATTGAGGCCGATCACGTCATTCTCTACTGATTAGAATCTGATTGGGAGCAAAAAAACATGGATATTATATCCATATCATTAGACTGGATATTGTCTGTGATTTTGGATATTGTTCTATAAAAAAAAAAAATCAGGAAAAATCGGTATCGGCAGACACTCAAAATCAAATAGTGTCAAGTAGGAGTAAAAAAGTGTGATCATCCCTAGTTTAGGTTTAGGGTGTTGGATTAATGTGGAAACATGGCTGACGTCGGTGCCTGAAAATGCACTCGCTTTCTCTCACAGCTCACCCTCCGTGATAATGACAAGTAAGACGCACGAACGCGGGAAGCGACCACCGCTTGTAAATTGCAATAACAACAACTAGAATAAATTACGTACTTTTTTTCTTTTTTTATGTTTTCTTTTTTTAAGTTTCCTTTTTCTTTTATTTTTAGTTTAGTTTAGTTTTCTACTGTGTGTGTGTGTGTGTGTGTGTGTGTGTGTGTGTGTGTGTGTGTGTGTGTGGGTGTGTGTGTGTGTGTGTGTGTGTGGGTGTGTGATTCAGCTGCGCCCTCTGGTGGCGTGCGGGTGGTGTCACAGCGTGTCACACTCATTGCATTCGCAAAAAATAATAATAATAATAGTAAAGATGCAGCTCACCCTCCGTGCTGTCTGGCTCCGCCTGTTCCTCACGTTGCTTCTGTTTGAACGTCAGGACCCCATGATGCATCACTGCACCGGTTAACTTGTAGATTAACTGTTTCTCCTCACCGGTGAAGCCCAGGATGTCAATAGCTTCCTGATGTCAATAAGATGTGTTCAAAATATTGAGATTAAGCATTACATTAACAAACATCCCTTAAAACTGGGTACAACTCAACAGTAAACCAACATACAGTAATTGTATATATATATATATATATATATATATATATATATATATATATATATATATATATATACACATATATATATATATATATCTGCACATTTCTAAAGTAACTTTTAAGACCTTTTAATACCTATACAAAAGATAATTACGACCATTACGTTGTCAGTAATACACTATACTATACAAATTTACAAACATTTGGCCAAATTGTCCAATGAAAAACGTACAACATCTGAAAACATGTACCTATTTTCACAATACTGTGCCGCAACATCAAAATGTGTGAGACCTGGACGCATCTGTGTCATTTTAGCTCTTAACCACTTTTCTTTAGCTATTGAAAAATAGCAGATGGCCTAGCAGATCTACGAGCTTGTAGGTCTGCTTTTTTTTTTTAATCGTGAACATGTGTGCAAATCTCCCTATATTCCATAACAGCGTAAGTTTTTAAATCAAATCTTTGCTTTGTCCCTGGAACAAAATATGATTTCGGGAGTCCTTGACATGAAAAGGTTTGAGAACCACTGATATGACATAGAAACATACGCGTTTCAGAAAAGGATTTAGAAGACATTTTGTAGATTCGGGTATCAGGTCTTAACGAGTTAGAAAGTAAAATAGTATAAATAGTTAAATAGTAACTGACGTCGGTGGCGTCCAACTCGGCATTGTCGTCAATGCTGGCCACAGCGATCACACCCATGCTGATCAGCGGGAAGTCGTAGGGGTTATTGCTGATCAGACACATTTCTGAAAAGTGATTAAACAAAGGGTGAACCTTTGTTTTCATTCATTCATGTTTGTTCTTCTCACTGAATCATCAGTACCAATTTAACAATAATAATAATAACCAATTACCAATAATCTCAGGTTTGTGGTTGGTCATCATCTGGAAAAAGATGTGGTAACCTCTCTCTGCGGAAAGCTGGTAGGTTACTCTGGACTTCTCCAGCAGATCTAGAGTATATGGGTTGAACATAACTCATGATATTATTATAATTATTAATAATAATAATAATAATAATAATTATGATCTATATGGGATGTGCATAACTACTATTATTATTATTATTATTATTATTATTATTATTTATATTGGTTGTACGGAACTCAAAATGTAATCCTCAAATTAATGCATACACATAATGTATTATCTGTGGACCTCATACTTACATGTCTCAATATCAGCACTGGACAGTTTACCCGATGTGTTGAAATGGATTCTGATGAATTTACCCTGTTTGATATAGCACAATTTGTTGCATCCCTCTACATTGTGGAATTATTGCGGGTATTCTCATAAAATGCCATTATTACACTTACAAAGCGAGAGGAGTTGTCATTCCTCACAGTCTTGGCATTACCATAGGCCTCCAGCAAGGGATTGGCTGCAATAATCTGATCCTCCAGTGACCCCTGAATGTTTTAAACATCGCCCAATGTAAAACTTGGTTAGAATGATTTTAAAATGAATTGCTACATTTCATATAAATGCTTTATGTTCAAAAACATGTATTTGTTAAAAACCTGAACATTATACCTGGATTTTGCCACTACTGCCTGCGGGTTTCTCTCCAGTAGAAGAAGCAGCTGTTGCAAAGTACTGGATGACACGTTTGGTGTTCACAGTCTTCCCGGCTCCGGATTCTCCACTGGTTATAAATGCATACATTCAGAGAAATGCAATTAGTGAATTTGTGTACAACGTAGGACAGGAATTTCAGGGATGCCACAAAGGCTATCCACACTTTTCCTGGGCTGTGTGTGCTCCAGTTCCTGTCGATTTGATCCAATGAAAGCCAATGAAACTGGTCAGATGACCAATGATATCCAATGAAATCAACAGGAACTGGAGCACACACAGCCCAGGAAAAGTGTGGATAGCCGTCGTTGCCCATCAGTTTGGCCTTGTGCCCCTCAAAACATGCCATGCCCTGAAGCCACAGTGGCCTATAATTCCCCAGCTGACTGTACCACTTTCTCCATGTCTCTTTCTTGTCATGTAGACACCAGTGTCTTTTGTTGAGATTCTAAATTCTTAGCTTCCCTGATTCCCCATCTTTAAACCAATCCAGTGACTTTGGTGCAGGGCTGAGCATGGATCAGATTGTAAATGCCATTATTTATTTCACTGCAGATAGACTACATATAATCAAAATCCGTAACACTTACATTCAATTAATTATTTCAATGGACTAAAATCGTTTTATTTGATGGCCTTCCTGCCCTGGCATTTGACCTTAATTTGTGCAACAAAGGCCAAGTGGCCTTGCCCCTAAAATGACAAAATTCCAGGCCTGGTACAATATTATTTTTTAATGCCTAGTAATGGGTAACGTACGTGATCAGGACAGACTGGTTCTCTCTATCTGTAAAAAAGTAAAACAAATATTTAGGCTTGGATACAGCATAAAACAATTATAGTTAAATATTGTTTACGTTGTCCTGACTAGTACGTACCCATCAGCATGAACTGATAGGCGTTGTCAGAGACAGAGAAGATGTGGGGTGGAGCCTCAATACGCTTCTTGCCTCTGTAGGCATTTACAACCTCCTGGTCGTACACTGGGAGCCACTTATAGGGGTTCACAGTTGCACAGAACAAGCCAGAGTAGGTCTGCAGGGGAGAAGAGAGAGAACATTAACATCATAAAACACATAGACATACTGTAGACATTAAAAGGTAGACGCCTCCTCCGGATCTGGGGTATGTGTATCGTATGGTGGCCGACATATTGAGCTCCAAAATGGCGAAGGCACAGCACGCTGCCACTCAAAGTGACTACTGTCCAAACACAGCACGTCTTTTCTGAGATTGTCAGAAAGATTCATCACTTCCTCCTCAGTGACATCGCTTCCTCCCCAGTGACATCACTTCGAAGTCCTGGAAAAGATGTGCTGTGATTGGCCAGTAGTCACTTTGAGTGGCAGCTGCCCGTCATTTTGGAGCTCAATATGGCAGCCGCCATAAGATACATGTCGCTCCAATGAACTAGCAGCGGCAAAAGAGGCGTCTACCTCTCTATGTCACAACAAAGCACTGAGCATACCACATATCTGGGACAACGGATCACTAGAACTGGGATTACAGTCAAGAATTGCAACTAAGTGGCATCAACTAATGGGCAAGGTCGCCCGGGCCGCTGTTGTAGGGATTCATGGCACCATAGGCTGCAAATGCAGCCTGACAGCGGGTTCGAGTTCCGATCCCAGTGACCTTTGTTGCGTGTCACTGCCCATCTCTCTCCCCATTTCCTGTCAGTCTACTATCCTATAAATAAATGCATACCCCCCCCCCCCACACACACACACACACACACAAACACAACTAATGAACAAGTTAACATCAGAACCATGAGTTTGTTTGAATTTGTTATTCTATGCCATGGTTTTCACTTGATGTTATCATTGCATTTTTTCATCATATTTTTCTTTCTCTGCCATCGAGAGGTGCAATACTGTACTGCTCTGTGTGTAGAAAAGCTTACATAGATCATCCATGCTGCATAACGCTCTTTGAGGTTATACAGGACAGTGGCTTCACTGAGGTGGGTCATCATGGCCATGTCCTCAATTTTGTCATACTTGGGAGGGTTCATAGGGTGGATGAGATCTTCCTTTACAGTTCTTTCCTAAAAATAAAAACAACTTCAGAATGTCTTTCGATTACAGTTGTACTGTGTCACTATTTAAATTTAGATCCACCTCCACCTACGTACCTCCTGTGTGTCAAGCACTTCCACAGTGACTTTGTCACCTTCCTTTTTTATAATTCTACACTTGAGGTACAGCTCCTTAACGTCGCCCACATATGCTGCAGTTTTGGCATCAAAGGGCGCAGCTTGTGCTTCCATTCTCTCCCTCTCTGGTTTACGGAGGTACATGGCGGCCTTGCCGTACTGCTCCATCTCTGCGTCCGTACTCATGGTGGCGACTTTCTGTAGACGGACAAATAGATGGTGTTGATGCTTTTGCTGACTTGAGATCTGAGCAGATACCTGTAGTACTAGTACTATTATGTTTGTAGCTTAGTATAAGTTTAATAGAAAAAATATGAACACTCACTTTTCCCCTCTACCAGTAGCTGTGGAACCTTGTGCAACCCTCAAGTCTGAAAGAAACACATTGGGAGGACATTAACATGAGTTGAACGATTTAATACAATTTATAATCATGAACTAAATTAGCTTATGTGAATCATAATGTCCGTTCTTGACACACACCACTTCATAAGACATTTTATATTACCTGCATTGCATTCAAATTAAGTTATCTTCATTTCTTTGTCCATTTGCTTATTCCTAACTTTATCAAGTTATTTTTGTCATTACAGCATTACATTTTTTTTTTTTTTCCTTCTTTTTTTCTTTTTTAAAATACTGAAGCAGTGCTAGATCAACTGTTTTCCTTCTTTCGAATACACTTTAAGGTTACATAAATTAAGGTTACATTCAGAGGTAAAACATATTGCTACTTTAAAATAATAATAACTAGTAGATGTAAAAGTACATGCAATGCTAAGTATGATTTAAACAATCATTACATAATTGACATATCTAAATAGAAATGAATGAACAAAATCAAGTTCCAATCTGGCCAAAAAACACATTATTATTAATACAAATAAGAAGAATGAGAATGCACAATCAATCATTTTAGTCTGTAGCCTCCAATATAACAACTACAGTATGCTGTCCACTCATTATTCTGTATTCGGCCATGTATGTGGCACTATGTACGGAGCCATGTTAAAGATTAATAGCTAGCATGTCTAATAAATTTATATCACTATGATTAGCTAACGTCTCTAACACTTTGATATGATGTCATATAAATGTGACTATGAAGGACAGATGAAGTCTCACTCACCAATGCAACTCTGAACTCCTCAGCAATGGGTGTCTGTCTCATCGTGCTTATATCAGTTGATAATGGAATGCTATGCAGAAAGTAAAAGTAGGAAAGGCCTTCAAATGTCCTTTCCTTCATATTGACATTGCAATAGCATCCTTAATAGCCAAATCATTCCATGACACTTGATAGCCAGTCCTTGTGGTTTATGTACATGCCATATCTACGGTACATGCTATGGTAGATAAAAATAGCATAATTGGCTGGCATCACAGCATTATTTTAATATTGAGTGAGGAAAATAAATAAGTAAATGCAATCAAATAGTGTACTTGAGTATAATTGTCATTTTACTTGAGTATTTCCCTGCAGAAGGGGATTCACATATTTTACTTAAATAAAAGTATCAATAACACAATGTAGAAATACTTGTAGATCTATTTTCCAAGGATTTGAATACAAGGATTGTACATACATACACATACCTTGTTAAATGGGACCTTCTGCATAATGAATACTTTTGGTAATTTAAGTATATTTTGATGCCAAAACTTTTGGACTTTTATTCAAGCTAATTTTGAATACCGAACTTGTACTTGTAACAGACTTTATTCCTAAAATAGGTCATTGATACTTGGAACAAACACTTTCTACAATAGGGTATTGACATTTACAATGCAATGCAAATTAGCATCTCTGTCTAAATAAATAAATAGTACAATCACTGATCAACTCTATAACATTATAATGTACAGTACATTTATACTTTAGTACTGTATACTAACGTAAAATGTTCAGGTGTCTTTTTTGTCTTATTCCCCATTTTCAATTTTCCCTTTATACTCAGAGGCAAATATTGTACTTTTACTACACAATAATTTGACAACTTTATTACTAGGTACTTTGCATTTGGATTATTATTACATAACATACATTCAATCACCACTTCAGCAGATCCACAGATACATATTGTGAAAATAGCTGATACACAAGCTCACAACGCCTCACGTTTATTGTCTCTTTCATATCATTTGACAATTTGGCCAATGTTTAACCAGTTACTTTTTTAGTTTGTTGATTACTTTTGACACAGTTTCCGTTTTATTTATTGTTTAGGTATTAAAGTCTTAAAAGTCCTTAATTGTCAATGCACTGTCACCTGGGGACCCTCCAAAAAACATGTGGGGATCTCTCCGGGGGTCCCGACAGGCTGAGTTCCACTGAATTAGACACAGCTGTGGGCAAAACCAGAGGATGTAAAAGTAACATTGCAGGTTCCAGATCCGGTCTGTGTGCCTGAACGTGTTAATGTTTGCAAATTACAGAGCCAGTAAAGTGGGCTCCTTCAGACCGGATCTGAGCACCGATATACCATCCTATGGTGCATTATGGTCCGGGAGTGGATGCTAATTCCCGGGACACGGGAATATCAGCAGTATAGTTGATGCACGGCTATAACCTGTTACCTGTTACACTGAATCTCAAACAAAGCACGATATTCATTGATTCATTGATTTAATACTGTATTAGTCAGAAATGTAGACAGCACGTATACAGGATAATACAAATTATTGTTTCCATTGTGGCCCTATGTATTGTATCACACAGTTGAAGGCAACAGGCAATTGGCTTCGTAAAGGTCCTTATAGTCATTAGCACAGATTCGGCTTCTCTTCTTGCAGTGTGTTAAATTGTTCACATGATTCATTACCATTCAAGAAGTAAATTTTTCATGAATTTACTTTACGGTAGATGTTTAAAAAAATCTGGTAACACTTAATCCCATGAAGCTCATTCCTACAATGCATATGCTAATAACAATGTATAATAGGGCATGCAAACCTCGCACCTTTGGTATTCGGGGCGTGCGCCATTTTGAAGGTGATAAGTCACTATACCTGGCCAAGGATAGGCATATATAGCAGAATAGCAGAACAGTGCATCAAGCCAACAATGTTACGAGCAAAAAAACATTTTAAAGTGTATTTTATTTGAAAACAAGGCACATTTATATGTTACTGTACAAGGAACACGCCCCAATATTTATTATATAAAACTAGTCGCTACAGCTAGAGCATAACCTCATTGTCTGTTGTGCTGTATGCAGGGGGGAAAGCAGCAGGTTCAATCATCATAGCACATGGATTCTGAGATGTGCACACCATAGGCTACAGTACCTCAAGATCTTAATGATAACCAATATAACATTTTAACTCTTCTGTGCTAAAATATGTATAAAAGAGTCAAAGACTGAACTCTCTTACAAGTGAATTGTATGAATTGTATGAATTGTATGAATGTATATGACCATTATGACTTCCAGTGCTGTATTTAACCTTTTGATCACTTTTGCAAAGTAACTAGTACATTTACTCAAGTAAACTATGCAATAGTGCTTAAAATGCACAGTACAATGAGGCACATTTACTTTAATTTCATTCCATTTGTGTTACTTCTACTCTACTACAATTACAGAATTTGACAGCTTTAGTTAAGTGTTACGTTGCAGCTTGTATATTTTTTATTCAAAACCTACATTGATCACTTAATACTTTGGCTATTTGTAAAAAGCTCATCTACATTGTGTTGTGAGTTTGTAGATCTTCTGTTTTGGGGGCTCTTTTTTGTTCTTTTTTTTAAAAGCTTAACGATATTTGGAAAATATGAGTATACTTTTACCTTGGTACTCTAAGTTTAATGACAATAACGCCCCCTTCACCCCATGCCGCCTCTCACCCACCACCCCACCTCATGACTTGACACTGCACTATAGTATCAATTTAGCCATTAAACTATTTAAAGTCTAATAATAAGACACATCAAATTATACTACCAACGTTCACCCCTTACTTGGTATGACGTGAATGAGGTGAACTTGCTTCTTGGTAATGTCAGCCAATAAAAAAGTGTCCCACATAATGTTATTTTAATCCCTTGTGCTCATGCACATTTCATTTCAGCTTTATAGGCCTGTCATTGCAAATGATTAATCAACAGACTATATTTATTGCACACTCAGCCTCTCTCACACAGCTGATATACAGTCCAAGATTGTCATAGCTTGCCTATCAAATCAAGCAGATACTAAAATGGCCTAAACACAAGAAACTTTCATGAATACACTATTGTCAGGCATATAACCTAACCTCTGACTGTACTGTACTGTTAATTGTGTTAAAGTATTCAATCAATCATGGCCAGTCCATCTGAGCTGGTTTTGGGCAATGGTGGCAGTGATGGTGAGAATGTTTGCCTCCTCCAGGACGCTGGTGTTGGTGCGCCGATCCTCCCAGGTTATCCTGAGGATTTTCCGGAGACACCTCTGATGGTACGTCTCAAGTGCCTTTACAGTATGTGCCTGCTGTATGTGGTCCAGGCTTCTGACCCATACAGAAGGGTGGGGAGAACGACAGCTTTATATACCAAGATTTTGGTCTTTGGTTGGAGGTCGCGGTTCTCAAAGACTCTCTTCCTTAACCTTGAGAAGGAGCCACTGGCACAACTGAGGCGATGTTGTATTTCATCATCGATGACAGCATTTGAGGATAGGAGGCTGCCGAGGTATGGTAAGTGGTCCACATTTTCCAGTGTGATGTTGTCGATGGAGATGTTGGGGGGTAGGACTGGTGTACTGCTGTTTGGTGGTGGTTGGTGGAGGATTTGGGTCTTTTTTATAATAATGGCCAGACCAAGCTGTTGGTATGCTTTCGCAAAGGCGGATAAGATGGACTGTAGGTCCTCTTCTGAGAGGGCTACAAGGGCGTTGTCGTCCGCATACTGCAACTCCATGATTGATACGGTGGTGGTTTGACCTTTAGCCCTGAAACGGTTGATGTTGAGGAGTTGACCGTCAGTCCTGTACATGATGTCCACTCCCTGGGGCAGATACATGCTTGTGAGATGGAAGATAGCAGCAATAAAGATGGAGAATAGTGTTGGAGCGATGACACATCCCCGTTTGACTCCTGTGTCGACCCGAAAGGGTTCCGTTTCGTCTCCACTGCCGCTAAGTACTGTGGCTGACATGTTATCATGCAGCAGTCTCAGTACCCGGACATACTTTTCTGGGCAGCCAATCTTTGCCAGAATCAGCCAGAGGGCTTGGCGGTTCACTGAGTCAAAGGCTTTGGTGAGGTCTATGAAGGCCATGTATAGTGCTAGATTTTGTTCCCGGCATTTTTCTTGCAGTTGGCGAATAGTGAAAATCAGTCAGGCGAAATCCACTCTGAGACTCAGGGAGGATGTTTTCTGACAGAGGAGTGAGTCTGTTGGCCAGTACGCGAGCTAGGGCCTTCCCTATGGTGGACAGGAGAGACATGCCATGGTAGTTACCGCAGTCTGCCTTGTCTCCCTGCTTAAAGATGGAGACAAGACAACATGGAGGCAACATGGAGGCAACGAGACACGATATTGGCCATAGCTTTCCCGAGGTTCCTTGATCAGAGGCGGGACTCCCTCTTTCCCAGCAGCACTTGCCTTCAGGATTCCGCTTGACTTCCTCTTCCCGTTGGAGACAGGTCGCTCCAACGAACTGCAGCGACCAATGAGGAATCTATATATTTTTAATATACTGTATGCATTCAAGCCTGATTTAAACGTCACTGTACCACGTGTTGCATGTTGAAAATAGCTGATCTGCAAGCTCACAATGCGTCACGTCAGCAACACGTGAGCTTGTAGATCAGCTATTTTCAGCACGCGGAAATATGCAGGACGTGAGACGTTCCGAAACTTTTGCCTTTACAATAAAAGCTGATCTGATAAAATCAGATTTCACAAGTTAATTTTCACATGGCAAATATAAAGACAGAAGCAAAGTGGATTAGGCCTACTGAGTCGATGGAATTTCACATTGCAAAAGGGCGCAGGAGGAGTGGGCACCTAAACGTTGTGGGTACCTCAGTGTTAAATTGGCAATTTTTTCCAAAATGTAAAAGAATAAGGAATTAATTTGGTTTATGGTAATGGTCATATTGTAAAAGTTCGTCAATCGCCAGCCTATACACGTAGGACTGGACAGAAAGAGCTAGTGCAGAGAGTACAGACAATACCATACTAGGCTGTTGCGCTGCGCTCTGATGCCCTCTCCACGCCGCGCACCGTGGCCCATGAACAACAATAACAACTCCACGTGGACCCAAGACGACCCATGTATGAATTAGATAGTTTATAAGAAATGGCATGGCGGCCATCCTTGCAGGCAGTGACAGTAACATAATGAGAATCCTGCATGTGTAACCTGTTCATTTTGGGGGGCATCATCAACAACAGCCTGTTGATGATGAATGATACTATGAAACTTAACAATTAATTTACTAGTACTCAGTACTCACCTAATGACGCCGCCACGGAGGATATACCATGTTTAACGCAATTCCAAAGTGTTTAGCCTACATTGTTTAAGTCATAGACGCATGCGGTTTTTATGAACTTTGGCTAAAAGCATGTTGTTTTTATTATTCCACTATACCACCCGGCACCACTACCACTGTCATGGTAGCTGGCTACAACCGAAACAACGTCCTCTTCAAAATAAAAGCTACTTGTAACAATACTTTTATTTCTTAAGTGAACTACAGGATGTAGTAGACGCAGGATGTATAGTACATGGTATAGTGGGCTTGGAAGGATAAATCACACAGAAGGCAGGAGAAATAAACTCTGCAGACAGTTGGGGCTTTATTATTTTTAAATCTTGCCAACAGAATGAACAGGGACACATTATAGTAACGGGATTACTTTGTTGGAAATGTAACTAAGGAACTAACTACTAAATTGCAAAACTAACAAGTTACTTTATTCCGTTACCAATAAAAGTAGTCCCTTACATAACGCCGTTATTAATAGCGCCGTTACACCCAACACTGGTAATGGACATATTGTAAAAGTTGTCACTTTATTAAAGTGTTTTTTAAGGTTTGGACTTTATTCCCAGGAGGCAATCATTTTTAAAATACCTCGCAGCAATGCATTGTGGGATTTTTTTTTACTAAAAATAAAATCGTTGTAATGATGTAAAAATTTGTAATGATGAACTATGCACTGAACTAGTTCGTTTTTACATTTGTGAACTGTTAACTGAACTATAGAAAGTGAACTTTCCCAACACTGGGGTTGACATACAGTATATTAATATGGACCCTATAAACAATTTAAGATAGGTATGGCTTTTTGTAATTATTAAATCTTGTCTGGCTCATGCCTGCAGTCTTTGTATTTGTGGGCAATGGTTGGGCAAAGGCATGGTTGACATGACTGGCTGGCGATAAAGGTTTGGCCCTGGCCCCAATAAATGTCATCCCATAATAAAACAGCTCAAACAATGTTATTGTAATCCCTTGTAGCCTACTCATCACATTTCATTTCAGCATTACATGTCAGAATGAAATGATTAAATAACAGACTATATTTATTGCACACTCAGCCCCTCTCACACAGCTGATACAGTCCAAGATTGTCACAGCTTGCATATCAATTAAGGCTGCAACAACGAATCGATTAAATCGATAAAAATCGATAATTGAATTCGTTGCCAACGAATTATCTTAGCGATTATTATCGCGGGTGTTTTCCAACATTAAAATGTAACATAACGCTGCTTTCTTTTTACCGTTCAGTAACGGCACTAGGCTGAACGAACAATATGCAACGGGTCGTATAAACACAACACAAGATTGTCTTGAACGTGACCAGAGCGCTCCGCATCTATTCTACCCCTCTCTCTCACAACTTCAGTCTCCCCCCCCACACACACACACACACACACACTGCAACGATCCTGTTGCAACGTTAGCTTGCTAGCCTAGCAAGGTTGTGTTTACTGTTGATATAGCAGCTATCGCTAACATGAGGAACAGCAACAAGTCCTCTTTGGCTCTCCGTGTTCATCGGATTCTTTATCTTACATAAAGAAATACGAGCGACCTGTTAAAGAAGTTAAGAACACAGCGTGGGGACAGAAGTCACAGTGACAGACTTGTACTGAGTGTGCGGCGTGTGCCGTATGTGACTGTGAGCATTGCGGGCTGAGAGGACTCCCCCCTCCGCTCCCAAGGCTCAGGAGGGAGGGGGCTGTTTGACTGTACTGTGCGCTGGGCAGGAGCATGTCTTAACGGTAGAACGGAGCGGCACTAAAAGTCAGCATTGCAAAAATAAAAAGTATGATTTTATAGTAATGATTTATATAAAAGTAAGTCAATTCTGTCTTTCATATATTTTATTTATCCATGAATATTTTTCTTCACAGTTAGGTTTGTGGGCAGGGGGTGCTTAGGGGGTAAAGGGTCTGTAACAGAGTACAAAAATGGAACCAAATGGACTCAACATTGATTTTACAATAGAAATTAAAATATAAAAATTGGGGTCCCAGAGATAGAAATGGAAAGAAAGACAGTCATCTATACACGGTCAACATTACAGATTACAGTATCATTACAAGTAGGAATGGCAATGAAATCAAATTGGATAAAAAAGGGGGTAACATATTAATTTTGAAGGAGTATTCATTTTTATTATCTTTATTATTAGTTACAACATGCCTAAAATAACTTGAAGCTAATTTTTTTAAGTAATTGCAAAAAGGTGCCATAATCCGATTAATCGATTCATCGTTTAAATAATCGGCCGATGAACCGATTTATGAAATTAATCGTTAGTTGCAGCCCTAATATCAATTGGGTCAATAAATAACTAAATCAATCAAAAGGGGCTTAGCACAGAGCTAAACATCTTTATTTGTGTTTATAGTGTTTCTGGATACAGATCAAGGCTACAGGAAGCATTGTCTCCTCCATATTTAGTGGTGACTGACAATTATCACCTGCATACAGCACAGAAATAAGCCAAGGTTATGTCTTGGTGTGATCATTCATTCCTGCAATCTGCAGGCCTCAGGAGGTTTCTCTGTGATTTCATAATTAGTTCCCCATATGAAGTTTACCCACATCTTATTCATTTTTGTTACATATTTTCTTGGGGGTAGCTAGAAAAATGAGCGTTGATATTAAATAATGTCTGTATTTCCACTTTGTACCTGTACGAGGCATTTAGAATATATATGTATTTCATTTTGCAAAATGTTTATTTCATCTTTGACTATAACATTTACTTTCCTCTACTCCCATTCCAAACTTCTTGATTCTTCTGTTTTGTATTGGTTCAATTTAGCTGCAGCTACCTCTTCATACAGTTCAAAAGGTTTCATATTGGTTTATTATTATAATCATGGATATATCGTCTGCATAAACCAAGGCCACTACGGTCTGGCCTGTGCTAGTGGTTGTTCCCTGTATATTTACATCTCTATTTATTATCTTTAAAAGTGGATTAATAGCTAGGATATACAAGGCTGCACTAGCCGGACAGCCCTGCTTAACCCTCTTCTCTATTTCAAAAGGATCTGTAAGGACTCCGTTGACATTGATTTGAACAGTAGATCTTGCCTACAACAATTTAACAAACTACTTATCAAACTATTTTGGATGCTATACTTTTTCATCACCATCGACTGATATAGTCACGGGAGATGTAAAGCCTTTTTTTGGTCAAGTCCTATAATATAAAAGTCTTTCTCAGTGGTTGAAGTTATAATGTCATAGATGTTTATTAGTCATAGTCTTAGCATGTACGTTAGAAACAAGTGCCAGTTGTCTAACATTTCACAGCCCTTATAAGGGTTGCATTCTTTCTTTGACCATTGTCCAAGATTACCCTCAGGACAGCTGCCATTTTATGGCCCTAGCTCCCTCTACACAGGCATGCGCGCGCACATACACATTACTCACGCACGCACGCACACACGTACACATGCGCACACACACACACACGCACACGCGCGTGCGCGCACACACACACACACACACACACACACACACACACACACACATTTATAAGCATACAGTACATGCATACAGTACATGCACATGAATCCACACACAAATAGATGTTACAGACCAACTAGGGATTGACATGGAAGAGCATCGTTTTAAAAATAGCACATCAGGGAACCTCCCCTGTTCTTTTGTGTATAGAGCTGGTGCCTGTGATGACCCGTGGAGCAGCTGTTTTCCCCTGACAAGTTCATTTTGTCTATTGTTTGGCTTTTTGTTTTAACAATAAAATATTTTAAATTAGTTTTGCCTGGTTTTCCCATACTTTTCTTCCAGACAGGTTTGCTGTATATCTCACAGTACTGTACTGTACGTTACTACCGCACTGAAATCATCAAGACTTGACTTCAAGCCGCTGGAATTCCACAGCTCTGTATGAAAATGAAATTGAACTTTCGAGTGGCGGTCAGCTATCTTCATCATACAGTTATTCAATGCAGTTTATGCTATGCACATTTTGTAATCTGTAATCATTTTAACCCGGTAGGCCTACCTACCGTTCACCTTAGATGACCAGAGTTGGAGTTGGCTTATTGCTCCCTTTTGTCTGTGTGTACAATTTAATTAAATTAAATATCACATGTATAGAGTAAACGGTGTACAGTATATAGAAAGTTTAGAAACTTGAAGTGAGCATTTGAGAATTATCTCAAATGCTCACTTATCATGGGAGAGGTATCACGATCACTGCTATGTATTCTCCACGGAGCATATATAAAGCAGGCTAAGCTCATTGACATGAGCTATTAATGACCCCAGCTCTGATAATGGATTAACACATAACTTGCTCACAGCAATACAATCTGTCCTAGGCTACTGCATGTAATATGACAGTGGTTATCACACGTCTTAGTTTCAAGGACCTATAAGAGTCCATTCCAGTGGTCACCAACATGTCCGCACACAGACAAAATGTGTCCGTGGAAAAGACTTTGTCATGTCCGTGGCAAATTTTTGATTTTGTTTACACACCATTATATTTATAATGTTCTTATTTTGATCATAACACCCACTTACTCAAGTCTCAATTATTAACTATGACACTATGGCACATTAGGAGTCCACTAGTTAGTAGTCTAGTGGTTCTCAAATGTTTAATTTGACCTGTAAGGGTCCATTTGGTTCCTTTTGTACACTCTCAGAGTTACAGACCTGTTGTTCATATGACGCACTTGTTCATATGACGCACTTGTTCATATGACGTCACAGCGGCCCGCCGCAGTGCTTCCCATTTCAAAGACCGCAAAAGACTCGTTCAAACACTTCACTAGCGATACGCACTAGTTTCCCCCGCCTGAGGCCGCCTCCAAAGGATAGCAGCGATGTACGCTGCACGGCTGGCAAACACTCTTCTTCCTCTTCACCGCAGCTAGCCCGCAGAGAGCGGCAACAGCATGATGTCGGATGAAAACTGTAAGTTTTAAACTCTTTTAAAAGTAGTGTTGTGTTAATATCTTTGAGATAGTATTTAGTTAGTTGTTTAAGCTATCAAATGTATCATGACAGAGCCAAATAAAAAATATCCACCGACGTTGTCGGAGAGTCACACCGGTGCATTCCTCCCCAACAGCGACCAGTATGTTGTCATCCACCCGAACACATTTTCAAATGCCCCTCCTTGCTCCAACATGGTGGTTGTAGTACAATAAATGTGACTGAGATGTTACGTTTTTAAATGTTGTGCTTAAACTAAACATGCGTTGTTGGACATGTCACGACGAGTCCGACGAGTAGGCTATTTGGTTTGAATGGTGTAGCCTTCTCTGGATTAGTTTTGGTCGGTAAGAGCCTAATTTGAGTTGGCCTTTTTCTCAGACGAGCAAACTCATGCAAGTGAGGCTGCCCAGGTCAATTATAAATGTAAGTTAACCTGTCTGTTAATTAATCATTTCATGCTGACATGTAATGCTGAAATGAAATGTGATGAGTAGGCTACAAGGGATTACAATAACATTATTTGAGCCGTTTTATAATGGGATGACATTTATTGGGGCCAAGGCCAAACCTTTATCGCCAGCCAGTCATAAAACAAATACATAGACTGCAGGCATGAACCAGACAAGATTTCATAATTACAAAAAGCCATACCTATCTTAAATTGTTTATAGTGTCCATATTAATATACTGTATGTCAACCCCAGTGTTGGGAAAGTTCACTTTCTATAGTTCAGTTCACAGTTCACACACTAAAATTTTAACTAAAGTTCATGTTTCCAAAAATGAACTTTAGTTATTTTTAGTTAATTTTTTCCCCCAATACATTGCTGCGAGGTATTTTCAAAATGATTGCCTCCTGGGAATAAAGTCCAAACCTTAAAAAACACTTTAATAAAGTGACAACTTTTACAATATGTCCATTACCATAAACCAAATGAATTCCTTATTCTTTTACATTTTGGAAAAAATAGCCAATTTAACACTGAGGTACCCACAACGTTTAGGTGCCCACTCCTCCTGCACCCTTTTGCAATGTGAAATTCCACCGACTCAGTAGGCCTACCGGTAATCCACTTCCTGCTTCTGTCTTCATATTTGCCATGTGAAAATGAACTGAAATCAGATCAGCTTTTATTGTAAAGGCAAAAGTTTCGGAACGTCTCACATCCTGCATATTTCCGCAAATAGCTGATCTACAAGCTCACGTGTTGCTGACATGACGCGTTGTGAGCTTGCAGATCAGCTATTTTTAGGTACAGTGACGTTTAAATCAGGCTTGACTGCATACAGTATATTAAAGATATATAGATTCCTCATTGGTCGCTGCAGTTCGTTTGAGCGACCGGTCTCCAACGGGAAGTCAAGCGGAATCCTGAAGGCAAGTGCTGCTGGGAAAGAGGGAGTCGCGCCTCTGATCAAGGAATCTCAGGAAAGCTATGGCCCATATCGTGTCCCGTTGCCTCCATGTTGCCTTCCGTTGAGATACAGACGCCCCAGAGCCGGAAGAGGTGTCTACCTTTATATGTCTATGCTTCACTGTGGGTCGTGTGAGACATATATATCTATTATATATTGGAGAAGTTGTACCCAACACATGGCAAGAAACCCAAAGCCACGAACAGCTACGTCGCTACTGCAACACCCACAACACCATCTTACACACTACACTCACACACACTCACACGGGCAGTGACGTCACACACTTACCCTTCGCAGTGTTCCAACGCTATCTCCTCCTTTCGCGTCCCTCGACAACACTGAACACCACCCGCCAAACAATGGTTGTTGCATTGGCACCAAAGATGCCTCCCTTCCACACTCACGCCGGCAATGCATTTGTTTACTACAAACATTATCGCCCCAATCACCCACACCCCCGAGGCTTCCCTACACAGAACACTAACCACTGTTGCCTATGCTGTTGCCCCAACAGAAACAAGGCCTTTAAACCACGCTACTTACACACACTACAACTCGCTTACAATTCGCAAACCTGGCAACACTGCCCTGTCTTCTAATAGGCCCACACTAGCTTTCACAGTCTCAGAATCTCATCTCCCGCAGGAGAAGAGAAACGGAAGGAGAGGAATTGTAGCCTCACGATTTCGCTTATTCCTTCTAAATCTCTGTATTTAAAATATCACTGACTCAGCGAATCCCTTAGTTACATCAACATTGTTCTTTGTCAGTACTTGGTTCGTGCCTAAATATTACGATTACACGGATCGCTTTGGCTATTTTCGCCTGACAGCCAACTGCCGAGTACACATACACACGCCTGCACGCACACGCACGCCTGACGTGCACACACACACGCACGCCTGGAAACCACGATCTCTCTCTCGCCACGCCACACACACACAGGAATAGCCATGCAGGCTATACGGCGGCGAGACAGGACGTTATAATCTTCAGTTTCATTAAATCAATCAATCAGTCTTTCTCCGCACGCGCACGTGCAAACACAACATTATTCAAGTGAAATGCATAACCAATATGTGGGTAGCCTACAGGGATTTACCGACGGAATGAATATATCTATTATAACAAGTCTAAAGTTGACACGCACTATCCATTCCATGCACATATTAGTCCTATATTTACTACAGTACGCCTGACAGTGTCGTCGTTAAGCAGCTCGACCCTGCAGTGCAGCTCAACCCTATAGCTGACAGGAGTGATGGTGCTGTGCTGTGAGTAAACTGACAACGCTTGGCTTTCTGACATCCCTTTCTCACAATCTACAACAATAGATTTGTTACTAACATTAGGTTGTGGCGAAGTAGAAACGTGGAGAGCAGATAGTGTGTTTTGGACAAACAGGCTAGCATTGGTGTTGATTTGGGTCAAATGGAGTCTATATGGCTAAAGATAACACATGACATCGGTGGGAGAGGAGTTATTGTGTGTTTTGGACAAACAGCATGGTGTTGTTTTGTGTCAGCTGAAGCTTCATGTGTTTGTGTTGGAGCGCCTCAGTGTGGCCGTATAGGTCATGTGCAACCTCTTCCAGAGAGAGATGGAGACACTAAATCTCAGCTGGAGAAACATGTTCGCATGCATGCATCGCTGCCTTGCATGCTGTGTGCTACTGTTGAGTCTGTCACTTACTTTGACTGATTTATGGCATTGTCTTTCTGTTAAAATCCAACTATGTTAATTTAAGAACTCTGGACATATAGGTCATTGTTTATTAACTGTGCACACGTGTAGCCTATTGTATGTCAGACTGTATGTCTGTCCCACAGTCACAATCCTTTAGTAATTAGGCTGTGGAAATATTCACACTACTTTTACAATGCGTTGTCAACACGTGCTGAGTTGACAAAGATTGACAGATTTCGGAGAAGACTGATAGTTTATCCTTTAGTAATTAGGCTGTGGAAATATTCACACTACTTTTGGATTTGCAGGCCCGGCGCCACAGGGGGCAAAGGGGGTATATATGGTTACAGACAAAACAATGGTACATTTCCAGGCATTCAATTAAATTCCATTGCTTGAAAGGAAGGAAGTAAGGATGCATCTTAATGATCTCCCATCTAGAACTGGAAAAACAACATTCCTCACCTATAGGCCATCATTGGGGTGGGGAGGGGTGCTAATGTCATTGTTGCAGTGGTCAGGGTGCTTAAGTGGGCAGCTACTGTAACTAGCCAGGGGTGGTAATGTCATTGTGCTGTATGTGGTCAGGGTGCTTAAGTGGTCAGCTACTGTAACTAGCCAGGGGTGCTAATGTCATTGTGCTATAATAATAACTAATAACCCATCCGTTACTACATGTGGAGTCAACTCCCGCAATTTCCTTCTTTCCATAGTGCGCGGCAAAGTCACTCTGGGATGAGCGGCCGCGAAATTCTAGTATATATGTCACTCATTCTTGAGATGAGGGACAAAAGTGGAAAAAACATGTCCCACACATAAGAGCCTTATTTTATGTAAAAAATAAATTAATTCATAAAAATAAAAGCACTTGCAAAGTTAAGTGTAATACAGTTGTGTATTATTATGCCCTTAATTTCATTATAATTGTTTTCATATTCCATCTGAATTAGTTAAAAGCAGGCCCTGTACCCAAAAAGGCCTGTATTTAGCCTGTCCCCAGCAAGTGGCCACAATTTCAAACTGTCAAAAAAGTGTCTAATACTGTCACAATCACATAAATATACATACTAAATTAAAGTAGATTGTCAACAACATAGCAAATAATATACACAGTTAATTTTAATTTATATTTTCTATTAAATATCTCATATCAAATGTTCGTCCCACGTCTCCGTCAACTCCGTCAGGTTTTTTTAAAAGTCTTAAATTAATCAGAAAATATTGTCGACAGATTTAGCCTGAAGACTCCTTTTCCAAGTCCCATTTATATTTGTTGCAACAGTGGAGTACCTGGTCTGACAAGCATTCAATTGTTTGATATTTTAAACAATGTTGATAACAATGTGGTCACAGCTTTTACATGTCAACTCCGTCTGCACATTTTTATGATCTTTGTTAAGAATTCCAAAATAATGTTTATTATTTTAGTTTAGGGGTTAGGTTTAGCTAACAAAATTAAGCAAAAACAAAATGGCTACATTGTACTAAAGAGGGTTAAGATGAAAACAAATGCCATTTTGTCAACTCCGTCAGACGTCAACTCCGTCAGATTTTGTGTCTGACGGAGTTGACGTGTATCTGACGGAGTTGACAAAAGTGTTCCTAAAACAATAAAATTATTGTTTTTGAATAATGGGCAGTATTCTAATTTGGCACACAGTTAGAGCATGCCTTAAGGAACATTTTTGGCTATGGGGCCATCACAGATTTGTCTCGTGGTGACCATGGCAGCCATATTACAAAAGAGCCGCCACCTGATGTTATTTTACAATAACTCAAGTTCTACACCACCTAGGATCTTGATTCTGGTGACTAAGACCTCATTTTCAAGGATGAGGGATACAGTGGTACAATTTAGACTTTCCCTGTGACCATGGCAGCCATTTTTCAAAATGGCCGCCACCTGCTGTTATTTTACAATAACTCAAGTTCTACACCACCTAGGATCTTGATTCTGGTGACTAATTATACATTTTCAAGGATGTGGGGTACATTGGTAATATTCAGATTTGTCCTGTGACCATAGCAGCCATTTTTTTTCAAAATGGCCGCCACCTGCTGTTATTTTACAATAACTCAAGTTTTAGACCACCTAGGATCTTGATTTTGGCGACTACCCAGCTAACATTTCCCCGCTAGCTACCGCCTCCCGCTGTCGCCTTCACAGCGTAGCACGCCCGGGCTGGCTTGGACTTCCCCCCGCTGTCCGCGCGTCAAACGGTCGCGATCAGTTACTTTTTAATGCGATCGTGAATTTACAGCGATTTACAGTCCCTCCTCACGCTGACGTAAGGCTTGCCTCCCCCGCCCGTCTCTCTCTCTCTCTCAGACAAGGATGTGCATTATATGTATAAAATACATAATTTTTTAACTATTGAATATAATTAAGTGGATTCTTCTTCTACTTCTTCTTCTTGCGGTTATATTTATTATTATTATTATTGTTGTTGTTGTTATTAATAATAATAATAATAATATGTACCTGCAGACTAATACTTATAACTTTAGTTCAGGCTAGCCTACCTAGCCTGGAGCCGAGGCTTTACCCGGCATGCATTGCAGTGTTGTTGTTTTTGTTGAATCGACGTACGGGGGTGGAGGCAGTCGCAGAAGACAAGACTCTCCAACAAATGCTTATATTAGTTCTTACACAGTTTTTCTCCGGAGAAATTCAGTTGAAAGGTCAGTGTATTTTTATATCCGATATCTACCGTGTGTAGTGTAATTGCCCGTGTTAGAATCGTTTCGATCTTTATCTGTGTATGTTTCCCTCTAGCTAGCTAGCCTAGCTACCTGGGCAATCTATTGTTTGGACGAGGGGATAAGGTTAGCATTAGCAAACGTATAACTCATGCTATTTTAACAGGTAACTTCTTATTGTGTTGATAAGTCCTTAAACACAATTATTCGAATTAGATAAGATTTGATACGTTGCTTGTGTAGACTACATAAACAGCATTTAGCTGTAAATCACATTTTTTGTCATTCTTTGTTTTAGAACTTCTCCTATGGTACCACATCAATACAGCATGGGGTCTGTGTGTATGTGGGGTCTGCAAGGCTAAATCTTCGTCAAATGTCTGTCTTGCAAATGTAAAAAATATCACATAGTAGGCTAATGTTTAAAACAGACTTTTTTTGTTATTCTATTATAGGTGCAGATGCAGTGACCAAAATGAGCATTGCCATGCAGGTATTTCTTTTACTCTTCTCTCTGTTGTCTCCTCTAAAGGAACTTTGCTAGGCCACAATTGCAAATAAAGATTTGTCTAATTACAACACATTTTGATTTAATTTTTGTCATTTTAGTCATTTTGTTGTTTTATTCTAAGCCTGATTTTTACACTTGGTTGCATGCTGAATATAGCTGGTCTACAAGCTCGCAGCACATTGTGTGCTTGTAGATCTTCTGTTTTCATCAAATTGATTTTTATGTACATACAATGTTTACCATTTTGTTGTTACTGTGATTTCAGACACAGGACTTGGATCTGTTGGGCGTACAAACGGTAAGAACATTTCTACCACTGAATTAAGGTTGCATGCTACAAGCTCTCTTGCCTCAAGTTTGCTGTTACATTTGAAAGAAATTTGACTTGAATTTGATTTCATTTTACAGACAAGGTGACATGCTGTACAGAGCTGAGACATCGTTCTTTAATTTAAGGTAATTGTTCATTTTACCAAGGACAGAAAATTGGCACCCAACAATGTGTAACTGTGTACCATTGTTACCATCATAACATTTTAAATGACTGAGGTGTATTATGATGAGTACTGTGGCACTCTGTGCCACACTATGAGCTTGTAGATCTGCTATTTTTCAACAGATAACAGCTTTTAAAATAATGTTTAAAACCTATGAGGCGACACAGATGCGTCCTCAGGTCTAAATGGGTTAAGGCAGTGGTAAGGCGTTATCCCACAATAATTTATTTAATTAATTCTGTGATTTCAGACGAACTTTCGCTGGAGGAAGACCTATCGACTTCAAATGCAACCTCTGCTGGAAAGGCTACCACCAGTCGGGTTTCCCTGACCCTCTACTATACGCAACATCCAGACCTCAAGGAACGCACCCAGCTTTCCGTGCTCGGACATACAGACATGGGGACATACATACATTGCTACGCTCAGAAACTCCTGACTCCACTCAGAAGAGAATTGGTGTTTTAAAGACTTAAGCACTTACACTTGAGAACTGATGTCTTCTAAATCCTCACAGATTTTAGTTAAAACATTTGCTGCAAAATAATATATATTTACAGATTTGTGCCACATTTTCACGATGTTTCAAAATTAGCAAATCTACAAACTCGTTTTCAACAGCTTACAGCTTTTTAAATAATGGTTAAAGTGGCTAAAACCAGGGGATCTTGGACTTCAGTGACAGGGACCTGGGGTCTGAGAGCCGGAGACGTTGGACAGGGTGCATTTTGGAACTTCTGCTGGCGGCCACCACCAGTCAGGCTTCATAAAGGAAGGAAACGGACAGGCACGGCAGGCAGCTCATCAAATGGTGGTCCGTGGCTCAAATGGTGAATAACTTTGGCATGAAAAGGGTTCAAACCCACCGCTATAGGGGTTTCCAAATGGACTCTTGAATGTATGCTGCACGATTTCTTGCTCAAAAGGTGAATCTCGATTGTGTGTTCTGTTTATTGCTGTGTAACTGTTATTGCAACATTACTGGGCCTACATAACTAACTCCACACAGAATAGACTTGGTGTTTTATAGAAATTAAACTTGAACTGATTCCACAAAATGTCTTCTAAATCCTCGCAGATTTTAGTTAAAACGTTCACTGTGTTTGGGCCACATTTTAGTATTAGCAAATCTACAAGCTTGTGAGCTTGTAAATCTGCCAACAATCTAACAGCTTTTAAAATTATGGTTAAAGTGTTTGAATGGTATGACTGTTTTCTGAAAAGCCTAGATGTTTCTGTATCATTGGTGTTCAAACGATTTACTCCAATCTGAAAATATGTTGTTCCAGGGACCGCGCTACGAGCTTGTAGGTCTGCTATTTAGTTTTATCCTGAAAATGTGCAAATCTTTGAATATATATTGTTTCAGAGCAAACGTTTTTACAATTTACAATTTACAATTTAGGCATTTAGCAGACGCTCTTAATCCAGAGCGACTTACATTAAGTTACATTAAGTTACATTAAGTTTTTAAACTCATCTTTGCTTCTGGGTAGTCCCTGGAACAACATATTTTCAGATACTGTAGGTGTCTGCGGCCAATTTCATAATATTTCTGGGGTCCTTGACATAACATAATTTGAGAACCACTAATATAGAAACATAGGTTTTTCAGAAAACTGTGGAAATGTGGACACAATCTTATCCAACATGTTCTGGTGGTTTCAGGAAAGTTGGTGTTTTATAGATTTTAGAAGCCAGTGGTTCTCAGAGTGGTCTTAAAGTGCATTCTCAGCAAAATGACATAAAAATCAACCACTTGTATTCTAAACTTGGTTGTTTACATATTTTTTCTATGTGCCTAAATGATTTCATTGTAACCTTTTTTTTTCCTAATAAAGAAACAAAATTAAGTATACATTTGCTGCTTTATTATGTTTCTATAAATATGTGGGAGGGAGGTGAGCATGGGGGAGGATCGAGGGGTGCGGGGTCATATGGGGGGGGGGGGGGGGGGTGTCATAAGACAGCTCCACGCTGTCCTGCTGCTGCCGTCGTAGCTGACGTTCGAGTCGCGGCAGAGAAGCGGGGCGCCGGCTACACGCGCGTCGGCGCGCACGGCACACGCTGATCAAGAACGACGCGGCCACATCGTGCGACGCGCCCGGCGGAGGACACGATCGGCGGCGCGCGGCGACCGCCTCCCGCAGGCGGCGCGCCATAACTTGCTAGCTGGGTAATCATACATTTTAAAAGATGAGAAATACAGTGGTACTATTTAGATTTGTCCTGTTACCATGGCAGCCATTGTTTTTCAAAATGACCACCAACCTGCTGTTATTTTACCAATAACTCAAGTTTTAGACCACCAAGGATCTTGATTCTGGCGACTAATCATTACATTTTCAAGGATGAACTTTCTCTGGGAGAGGTAAGGGCTTATTTCAGGTGCAGGTTGAGTTTCTACTGACAGGACATTAAAAGGAGGTGGGCTTTCTGGCCTTTGACTTGCCCCTTTCAGGTACAGATGCACAGTTTGACTTCACTGGCCACTGCAGGGAACTGTGGGGGAGAAACTTTGGTCTCTTGACACCCCGATTAGGTTCAGGGTTTTTTTTTGGTGGAGACTTGCCTTTCATGACATCTTTGCTGCAGCAGTTGATCTCCTTACTGCCAGTGGTGGCACACTCTGGGTCTCTGGGGCATTGTATCTTGGTGGCCTCCTGCCAGTGTTTCTCCATCCTTCTCCTGAGCTCTGTGTTCTGGGGCTCTGTTATAGTCAACTTACATTGTCTTGGCTGGAGATTGCTTTCCTGCAGGGTCCAGCCCAGTCTTGTGCAGATGGCTGCTGGCCCACCTGGAGGCCCCAACCTCACTTGTTCGGTTGGTGTGATTAGGTGGGGTGGTCTTCCCCAATCAGGATGAGGGGTTTGACCCTTTCAAACGGCAGTCTGGCCAAGTGTCTGTATTTAGTTGTGAGTTTAGATACAGGATACGATTGCTCACCCAGCCCCAGGTGACATGAGGTGAAGGCTCCTTTGATTTGGTAACATTGCTTTGGTTGACATGCTGGGGACACAGAGAAAGACACTGATGCCTTCAGTGTCTGCACATCCTGCCTGATGGTCCTGAAGCCAAATCTTCTGTCTTCAGTCTTTCGCTCACTGTTCACTGCTCACTGTTCACCTCACCGAATTTAGCCCAAGGAGTTTGACCCCTAGTTTGGCCATAGACCCCCTAGTTTGGCCATAGCCACTTGCCCAAATGTGCCGACATGTGCTGACCTCATCACATCTGTGATGATGGCTATGGCCGTTTTTAGCCAACGTAGTGTTTTTTGTGCAAAACTAATGCTTGGAATGGATCCAGAATCATGAAAAGCCCCTAGTTTGACATGCCACATGCTACTTAAAGCATAATGAAATTTAGAACATTTAGCCTTATATTGGTTGTTGATGGTACCCAACTTTCAGCAGCTGTCAAACATGCCCCTAGGGTGGTCAAATAGAAACCAATGTGGGATATGTTAGTAGACACCTTTACAAACATTGGTGAAGATAATTCTTGGTAAGAAATGTATTCACAGATTTTATATTATTCTGATAATATTCCCTGAGTAAATTGGTAAAATAATAGCAGGTCCACCATTTTTGAAAATGTCTACCATCCATGGTCACAGGATAAATCTAAATAGTACAACTGTATTCCTCACCCTTGAAAATGTATGATTAGTCACCAGAATCAAGATCCTAGGTGGTGTAGAACTTGAGTTATTGGGAAATAACAGAAAGTTGGCGGCCATTTTGAAAAATGTCTAGCATGGTCACAGGACAAATCTAAATAGTACCAATGTATCCCACATCCTTGAAAATGTATGATTAGTCACCAGAATCAAGATCCTAGTTGGTGTAGAACTTGAGTTATTGGGAAATAACAGAAAGTTGGCGGCCATTTTGAAAAATGGCTGCCATGTTCACAGGGCAAATCTAAATAGTACCACTGTATTCCTCATCCTTGAAAATGTGGGATTAGTCAACAGAATCAAGATCCTAGGTGGTCTAGAACCTAAATCAGTTAAACTTGTCAACTCCGTCAGATGTTCGTCAACTCCGTCAGACGTTCGTCCCGTGATGTTTTTGTTAATTTCCAAAGAAATAGAAAATTCGCTGTCAAATCTTTTGTGCTTATGTATTGAAACACCAACTGAAATGATACGTAATGATGATTTTTTTTTTTTTTTTACATGGTTTTCATGTTATAATATTGAAAATAAAGGTTGAAATGACAGTTTTGAGAAATTGGATATTTCATAATAGTGTGATATTGGAACAAAATAATATTAAAAGATTTGTATTACTTAACTTGATTACTGAAAGCCATTATAAGATAACTGAGGACTTTATATTATTGTTGAAATGATAAAATTCAATTAAAAGGGATTTTAGTGTGTCTGACGGAGTTGACATGAATCAGGTATTAAGTGCATAAATGTCCCATTTTAGAAAGAAATGTTATGCGAAAAACCTGTTCCTTCTCAAGATTGGTAGTTGAGACCTGTGTCTACAAATACATCTATTTGATTTGAATGTATCTTAAAAAAAAAAAAAATCCAGTTTGAAAAAAGTTTTGTCCCTTATCTCAAGAATGGGTGATATACAGGTTAATTAAGTAAATAGGCTTAGTTCCGGAGCAACGGATTGTGTGGCCTTGCTCATTCCCTGATGGACTGATCGAGGGACTGGGACGTAAATCGGGATTTGATCAATCCCACTTGGGTCGTCTGAGTGAGGGGTATATGATGTCGGTAGACCCAAAACCCTGTTGACCTCAGGATACATCACTGAGTGACTAGTGATGTATAGTCCTCTCCTATACTGTGGACACTTCATAAACCCGCCTACCAGCGACATCATTGTTAGGCAGGGGTTTTTTTCCAAACAAAATTCACATTTATTATATTGATTTTTTATTACCATGAGAATAATGGCTTCCATTATAGCATGCTAAATTTCCAGGAATACAAATCCTGCTGTTTCTATTAGCTTGGTTTCCCCATCGTTGATGTCACTGGGAATTGTCACTGAATTTTGACAAAAATGTCCACCACAAGCCAGCATGGCGAGAAAGAAAGAAAGAAAGGTCAGATACCGGAGCCTAACGTATCCCGACTATATGAGTTCAGACCTGAAGATCATGTATTTGTTTCCAGTTGCGTCAAAGCTTCACTTTGGTTGCACAGGTCAAGTGGGTAAAAAAAGAAAGAAAAAAAGGCCCTTCACTCCAGTCACAAACTCTCTTCCATGCGAGATCTGTAGCTCTCTCTCCCCCCTCCATTGAGTGGTGGAATATTATATTATTAATGATCGGTTATTATTACCCGACCCCGGAGTCACTTCTTGTGGATGGGTTGGATCCCGGGTATTTTCGGGTCTGGGGTTTACCCAAAGACCTCAACTACAAGCAATGTCAAATATATACATAAGGAGCCTGGTCAAAATGGCAATAAAATATATGGCAGAACTGTACGTGTGTGTGTGTGTGTGTGTGTGTGTGTGTGTGTGTGTGTGTGTGTGTGTGCGCGTGCGTGCGTGTGCTTGTGTACGACTGTGCGTGTGTTTGCGACTGTGTGTGTATGTGCGCACAACTTAGGACAGCTTCAGACATAACACGCAATGGTTTGGTGGGAGTTTCCACAAATGCCGAACCTATGAACGTATAGTAAAGCTTGTGCTCAGCCCTTTTTTATTAACACAATTAACAGTACAGTACAGTCAGAGGTTATGCCTGACAATAGTGTATATTCATGAAAGCTTCTTGTGTTTAGGCAATTTTAGTATCTGCTTGATTTGATAGGCAAGCTATGACAATCTTGGACTGTATATCAGCTGTGTGAGAGAGGCTGAGTGTGCAATAAATATAGTCTGTTAATCTTTTCACAATGACAGGCCTATAATGCTGAAATGAAATGTGCATGAGCACAAGGGATTAAAATAACATTATGTGGGACACTTTTTTATTGGCTGACATTACCAAGAAGCAAGTTCACCTCATTCACGTCATACCAAGTAAGGGGTGAACGTTGGTAGTATAATTTACAGTTCCTTGATGTGTCTTATTATTAGACTTTAAATAGTTTCATGGCTAAATTGATACTATAGTGCAGTGTCAAGTCATGAGGTGGGTGAGAGGTGGCATGGGGTGAAGGGGGCGTTATTGTCATTAAATATACTTAGAGTACCAAGGTATAGGTACTTGGTAGGTATAAGGTAGGATATTTTCCAAATATCGTTAAGCTTTTTTTTTAAAAGAACAAAAAAGAGCCCCCAAGAAAACAGAAGATCTACAAACTCACAACACAATGTAGATGAGCTTTTTACAAATAGCCAAAGTATTAAGTGATCAATCTAGGTTTTGAATAAAAAATATACAACCTGCAACGTAACACTTAACTATAAAGCTGTCAAATTCTGGAATTGTAGTAGAGTATAAGTAAAACAAATGGAAATTAAAGTAAAAGTGCCTCATTGTACTGTGCAGTTTAAGCACATATTGTATAGTTTACTTGAGTAAATGTACTAGTTACTTTTCAAAAGTGATCAAAAGGTTAAATACAGCACTGGTCATATACATTCATGTGAATTCACTTGTAAGAGAGTTCAGTCTTTGACTCTTTTATACATATTTTAGCACAGAAGAGTTAAAATGTTATATTGGTTATCATTAAGATCTTAAGGTAGCCTATGGTGTGCACATCTCAGAATCCATGTGCTATGATGATTGAACCTGCTGCTTTCCCCCCTGCATACAGCATAACAGACAATGAGGTTATGCTCTAGCTGTAGCGACTAGTTTAATATAATAAATATCAATTGGCTTACTTGTACAGTAACATATAAATGTGCCTTGTTTTCAAATAAAATACACTTTCAAATGTTTTTGAAGCTTGCTCGTAACATTGTTGGCTTGATGCACTGTTGTTCTGCTATTCTGATATATATATGCCTATCCGTTGGCCAGGTATAGTGACTTATCACCTTCAAAATGGCGCACGCCCCGAATACCAAAGGTGCAAGGTTTGCGTGCCCTATTATACATTGTTATTAGCATTATGCATTGTAGAAATGAGCTTCATGGGATTAAGTGTTACTAGATTTTTTTTAAACATCTACCGTAAAGTAAATTCATGGAGAATGTACTTCTTGAATGGTAATGAATCACGTAAACAATTTAACACACTGCAAGAAGAGAAGCCGAATCTGTGCTAATGACTATAAGGACCTTTACGAAGCCAATTTGCCTGTTGCCTTCAACTGTGTGATACAGTACATAGGGCCACAATGGAAACAATAATTTGTATTATCCTGTATACGTGCTGTCTACATTTCTGACTAATACAGTATTAAATAAATTAATCAATAAATATCTTGCTTTGTTTGAGATTCAGCGTAACAGGTAAATAGCCGTGCATCAACTATACTGCTGATATCCCGCCTCTGGAAGTCTCCCGGGAATTAGCATCCACTCCCGGACCATGATGCACCATAGGGTGGTATATCGGTGCTCAGATCCGGTCTGAAGGAGCCCACTTTACTGGCTCTGTAATTTGCAAACATTAACACGTTCAGGCACACAGACCGGATCTGGAACCTGCAATGTTACTTTTACATCCTCTGGTTTTGCCCACAGCTGTGTCTAATTCAGTGGATCTCAGCCTGTCGGGACCCCCGGAGAGATCCCCACATGTTTTTTGGGGGGGTCCCCAGGTGACAGTGCATTGACAATTAAGGACTTTTAAGACATTAATACTTAAACAATAAATAAAACAGAAACTGTGTCAAAAGTAATCAACAAACTAAAAAAAAAACTGGTCAAACATTGGCCAAATTGTCAAATGATATGAAAGAGACAATAAACGTGAGGCGTTGTGAGCTTGTGTATCAGCTATTGTCACAATATGTATCTGTGGATCTGCTGAAGTGGTGAATGTATGTTATGTAATAATAATCCAAATGCAAAGTACCTAGTAATAAAGTTGTCAAATTATTGTGTAGTAAAAGTAAAATATTTGCCTCTGAGATGGAGTATAAAGGGACATTTTAAAATGGGGAATAAGACAAAAAAGACACCTGAACATTTTACTTTAGTATACAGTACTAAAGTATAAATGTACTGTACATTATAATGTTATAGAGTTGATCAGTGATTGTACTATTTATTTATTTAGACAGAGATGCTAATTTGCATTGCATTGTAAATGTCAATACCCTATTGTAGAAAGTGTTTGTTCCAAGTATCAATGACCTATTGTAGGAATAAAGTCTGTTACAAGTACAAGTTCGGTATTCAAAATTTGCTTGAATAAAAGTCAAAAAGTTTTGGCATCAAAATATACTTAAATTACCAAAAGTATTCATTATGCAGAAGGTCCCATTTAACAAGGTATGTGTATGTATGTACAATCCTTGTATTCAAATCCTTGGAAAATAGATCTACAAGTATTTCTACATTGCGTTATTGATACTTTTATTTAAGTAAAATATGCGAATCCCCTTCTGCAGGGAAATACCCAAGTAAAATGACAATTATACTCAAGTACACTATTTGATTGCATTTACTTATTTATTTTCCTCACTCAATATTAAAATAATGCTGTGATGCCAGCCAATTATGCTATTTTTATCTACCTTAGCATGTACCGTAGATATGGCATGTACATAAACCACAAGCACTGGCTATCAAGTATCATGGAATGATTTGGCTATTAAGGATGCTATTGCAATGTCAATATGAAGGAAAGGACATTTGAAGGCCATTCCTACTTTTACTTTCTGCATAGCATGCAATTATCAACTGATATAAGCATGCTGAGACAGACACCGATTGCTGAGGAGTTCAGAGTTGCATTGGTGAGTGAGACTTCATCTGTCCTTCATAGTCACATTTATATGACATCATATAAATGTTTTAGAGACGTTAGCTAATCATAGTGATATAAATCTATTAGACATGCTGGCTATTAATCTTTAACATGGCTCCGTACATAGTGCCACATAGATACATACATGGCCGAATACAGAATAATGAGTGGACAGCAACATACTGTAGTTGTTATATTGGAGGCTACAGACTAAAATTATTGATTGTGCATTCTCATTCTTCTTATTTGTATTAATAATAATATGTTTTTTGGCCAGATTGGAACTTGATTTTGTTCATTCATTTCTATTTAGATATGTCAATTATGTAATGATTGTTTAAATCATACTTAGCATTGCATGTACTTTTACATCTACTAGAGTTATTATTATTTTAAAGTAGCAATATGTTTTACCTCTGAATGTAACCTTAATTCATGTAACCTTAAAGTGTATTCGAAAGAAGGAAAACAGTTGATCTAGCACTGCTTCAGTATTTAAAAAAAGAAAAAAATAAGGAAAAACAAACAAACAAACAAAAAAGAAACATGGCTGTAATGACAAAAATAACTTGATGAAGTTAGGAATAAGCAAATGAAAGAAAAAATGAAGATAACTTAATGGGCAAGCATAATTTAATTTAAATGCAATGCATGTAATAATATAAAATGTCTAATGAAGTGGTGTGTGGCAAGAACGGACATTGTGATTCACAGAAGCTAATTTAGTTCATGATTATAAATTGTATTAAATCGTTCAACTCATGTTAATGTCCTCCCAATGTGTTTCTTTCAGACTTGAGGGTTGCACAAGGTTCCACAGCTACTGGTAGAGGGGAAAAGTGAGTGTTCATATTTTTTTCTATTAAACTTACACTAAGCTACAAACATAATAGTACTACAGGTATCTGCTCAGATCTCAAGTCAGCAAAAGCATCAACACCATCTATTTGTCCGTCTACAGAAAGTCGCCACCATGAGTACGGACGCAGAGATGGAGCAGTACGGCAAGGCCGCCATGTACCTCCGTAAACCAGAGAGGGAGAGAATGGAAGCGCAAGCTGCGCCCTTTGATGCCAAAACTGCAGCATATGTGGCCGACGTTAAGGAGCTGTACCTCAAGTGTAAAATTATAAAAAAGGACGGTGACAAAGTCACTGTGGAAGTGCTTGACACACAGGAGGTACGTAGGTGGAGGTGGATCTAAATTTAAATAGTGACACAGTACAACTGTAATCGAAAGACATTCTGAAGTTGTTTTTATTTTTAGGAAAGAACTGTAAAGGAAGATCTCATCCACCCTATGAACCCTCCCAAGTATGACAAAATTGAGGACATGGCCATGATGACCCACCTCAGTGAAGCCACTGTCCTGTATAACCTCAAAGAGCGTTATGCAGCATGGATGATCTATGTAAGCTTTTCTACACACAGAGCAGTACAGTATTGCACCTCTCGATGGCAGAGAAAGAAAAATATGATGAAAAAATGCAATGATAACATCAAGTGAAAACCATGGCATAGAATAACAAATTCAAACAAACTCATGGTTCTGATGTTAACTTGTTCATTAGTTGTGTGTGTGTGTGTGTGTGTGTGTGTGGGGGGGGGGGGGGGGGGTAGGGGGGGTATGCATTTATTTATAGGATAGTAGACTGACAGGAAATGGGGAGATAGATGGGCAGTGACACGCAGCAAAGGTCACTGGGATCGGAACTCGAACCCGCTGTCAGGCTGCAGGCGAACTTGCCCATTAGTTGATGCCACTTAGTTACAACTTTTGACTGTAATCCCAGGATCCGTTGTCGCAGATATGTGGTATGCTCAGTGCTTTGTTGTGACATAGAGAGGTAGACGCCTCTTTTGCCGCTGCTAGTTCATTGGAGCGACATGTATCTTATGGCGGCTGCCATATTGAGCTCCAAAATGGCAGGCAGCTGCCACTCAAAGTGACTACTGGCCAATCACAGCACATACTTTCCAGGACTTCGAAGTGATGTCACTGGGGAGGAAGCGATGTCACTGAGGAGGAAGTGATGAATCTTTCTGACAATCTCAGAAAAGACGTGCTGTGTTTGGCCAGTAGTCACTTTGAGTGGCAGCGTGCTGTGCCTTCGCCATTTTGGAGCTCAATATGTCGGCCAACATACGATATGCATACCCCAGATCCGGAGGAGGTGTCTACCTTTTAATCTCTACAGTATGTCTATGTGTTTTATGATGTTAATGTTCTCTCTCTTCTCCCCTGCAGACCTACTCTGGCTTGTTCTGTGCAACTGTGAACCCCTATAAGTGGCTCCCAGTGTACGACCAGGAGGTTGTAAATGCCTACAGAGGCAAGAAGCGTATTGAGGCTCCACCCCACATCTTCTCTGTCTCTGACAACGCCTATCAGTTCATGCTGATGGGTACGTACTAGTCAGGACAACGTAAACAATATTTAACTATAATTGTTTTATGCTGTATCCAAGACTAAATATTTGTTTTACTTTTTTACAGATAGAGAGAACCAGTCTGTCCTGATCACGTACGTTACCCATTACTAGGCATTAAAAAATTATATTGTACCAGGCCTGGAATTTCGTCACTTTAGGGGCAAGGCCACTTGGCCTTTGTTGCACAAATTAAGGTCAAATACCAGGGTAGGAAGGCCATCAAATAAAACGATTTTAGTCCATTGAAATAATTAATTGAATGTAAGTGTTACGGATTTTGATTATATGTAGTCTATCTGCAGTGAAATAAATAATGGCATTTACAATCTGATCCATGCTCAGCCCTGCATCAAAGTCACTGGATTGGTTTAAAGATGTGGAATCAGGGAAGCTAAGAATTTAGAATCTCAACAAAAGACACTGGTGTCTACATGACAAGAAAGAGACATGGAGAAAGTGGTACAGTCAGCTGGGGAATTATAGGCCACTGTGGCTTCAGGGCATGGCATGTTTTGAGGGGCACAAGGCCAAACTGATGGGCAACGACGGCTATCCACACTTTTCCTGGGCTGTGTGTGCTCCAGTTCCTGTTGATTTCATTGGATATCATTGGTCATCTGACCAGTTTCATTGGCTTTCATTGGATCAAATCGACAGGAACTGGAGCACACACAGCCCAGGAAAAGTGTGGATAGCCTTTGTGGCATCCCTGAAATTCCTGTCCTACGTTGTACACAAATTCACTAATTGCATTTCTCTGAATGTATGCATTTATAACCAGTGGAGAATCCGGAGCCGGGAAGACTGTGAACACCAAACGTGTCATCCAGTACTTTGCAACAGCTGCTTCTTCTACTGGAGAAAAAGCCTCAGGCAGTAGTGGCAAAATCCAGGTATAATGTGCAGGTTTTTTAACAAATACATGTTTTTGAACATAAAGCATTTATATGAAATGTAGCAATTCATTTTAAAATCATTCTAACCAAGTTTTACATTGGGCGATGTCTAAAACATTCAGGGGTCACTGGAGGATCAGATTATTGCAGCCAATCCCTTGCTGGAGGCCTATGGTAATGCCAAGACTGTGAGGAATGACAACTCCTCTCGCTTTGTAAGTGTAAATAATGGCATTTTATGAGAATACCCACAATAATTCCACAATGTAGAGGGATGCAACAAATTGTGCTATATCAAACAGGGTAAATTCATCAGAATCCATTTCAACACATCGGGTAAACTGTCCAGTGCTGATATTGAGACATGTAAGTATGAGGTCCACAGATAATACATTATGTGTATGCATTAATTTGAGGATTACATTTTGAGTTCCGTACAACCAATATAAATAATAATAATAATAATAATAATAATAATAATAATAATAGTTATGCACATCCCATATAGATCATAATTATTATTAATATTAGTATTATTAAATTATGAGTTATGTTCAACCCATATACTCTAGATCTGCTGGAGAAGTCCAGAGTAACCTACCAGCTTTCCGCAGAGAGAGGTTACCACATCTTTTTCCAGATGATGACCAACCACAAACCTGAGATTATTGGTAATTGGTTATTATTATTATTGTTAAATTGGTACTGATGATTCAGTGAGAAGAATAAACATGAATGAATGAAAACAAAGGTTCACCCTTTGTTTAATCCCTTTTCAGAAATGTGTCTGATCAGCAATAACCCCTACGACTTCCCGCTGATCAGCATGGGTGTGATCGTTGTGGCCAGCATTGACGACAATGCCGAGTTGGACGCCACCGACGTCAGTTACTATTTAACTATTTATACTATTTTACTTTCTAACCCGTTAAGACCTGATACCCGAGTCTTCTAAATCCTTTTCTGAAAAGCGTATTATGTTTCTATGTCATATCAGTGGTTCTCAAACTTTTTCATGTCAAGGACTCCCGGAATCATATTTTGTTCCAGGGACAAAGCAAAGATTTGATAAAAAAACTTACGCTGTTATGGAATATAGGGAGATTTGCACACATGTTCACGATTTTTCAAAAAAATCAGACCTACTCGTAGATCTGCTAGGCCATCTAAAGTGGTTAAGAGCTAAAATGACACAGATGCGTCCAGGTCTCACACATTTTGATGTTGCGGCACAGTTTTTGTTTTCAGATTTTGTACGTTTTTCATAGGACAATTTGGCCAAATGTTTGTAAATTTGTATAGTATAGTGTATTACTGACACCATAATGGTCTTAAATATATTTTGTATAGGTATTAAAAGGTCTTAAAAGTCACTTTAGAAATGTGCAGATATATATATATATATATCTGCACATTTCTAAATATATATATATATATATATATATATATATATATATATATATATATATATATATATATATATATAAATTACTGTATGTTGGTTTACTGTTGAGTTGTACCCAGTTTTAAGGGATGTTTGTTATGCTTAATCTCAATATTTTGAACACATCTTATTGACATCAGGAAGCTATTGACATCCTGGGCTTCAACGGTGAGGAGAAACAGTTAATCTACAAGTTAACCGGTGCAGTGATGCATCATGGGGTCCTGACGTTCAAACAGAAGCAACGTGAGGAACAGGCGGAGCCAGACAGCACGGAGGGTGAGCTGCATCTTTATTATTATTTATTGCAGATGCAATGAGCAGCTTACTATGGAAGCTAGGCAAAACTGTCTGTCTGTCTGTACGTGTGTCAAGCTGTGACATCACCCGCCCGCCACCAGAGGGCGCAGCTGTATCACACACACACACACACACACACACACACACACACACATACACACACAGTAGAAAACTTTAAAAAAGAAAAGAAAAAGGAAACGTAATTTATTCGAATTGTTGTTATTGCAATTTACAAGCGGTGTTCGCTTCCCGCGTCCGTACGTCTTACTTGTCATTATCACGGAGGGTGAGCTGTGAGAGAAAGCGAGTGCATTTTCAGGCACCGGCGTCAGCCATGTTTATGCATTAATGCAACACCCTAAACCTAAACTAGGGATGTCCCGATCATACGTTTTTTACTCCCGATCCGATCATTTGATTTTGAGTGTCTGCCGATACCGATTCTTCCTGATCTGAGATCTGGAGAGACAATATCCAGTCTAATGATATGGATATAATATCCATGTTTTTTTTGCTCCCAATCAGATTCCAGTAATCAGTAGAGAATGACGTGATCGGCCTCAATTTCAGATCACGTGATGGGGTCGGGACAATAACCTCACAGGGAAGGGGTTAGGATCACGGCATCTTCAATTAAGGAATTAATCATAATTTAGACTCTAGTTATTTGGTTTAATGGAATGCGTACTAAGATTAGAGCCGCCAACAGACCAACATGCGGAAACAATGGTTGGACTACCGCTCGAACTGCGCTGCTCCCGTGCTTGCGGTTATGTTTAGGTTTAGAGCAGGGTTCCCCAATAGGCGGCCCGCGGGCCATTTTTGTTTTTTGTAGGGTCCCAGATATAAATGGCATTACATGGGGGTCAGTCATAGAGTATTAAAAGGATAGAGACTAAACTAACGCGAAGCTCCGCCCCCTCTGCTATTCATGTCAGTGGAAGTTGCTCAGTGGCGTTTTGAAGCACCCGGAAGGCTGCCGGAAGTACCGTCTTTTCGCTGATTCAGCATTTCACCGAGGTGCACTCTGGGTGCACTTCCGCATTTGGACACCAAAATTTGGTGTCCAAATGCGGAAGTGCACCCAGAGTGCACCTGGGCTTTACATTGGGCGCTCGGTTGCACGGGGTTTCCTCGTCAAGAATCCACGGGTCCGCCTGCAGTCCTTCCTCTTACCACTAGGGCCCAGCGCTTCAACATTGGAGTGCATAGCTGGCCCCTTGGGGTCAGTAGCCTATGCATGTCCAACTGGGCGTCCTTTTCAAATGGGGTCTTGCCCTGAAAAAAAAAAATTCAGGGCAAGACCTCGACCTCGCGCGTGCAGACTTGGCCCCCAGCCTGGTACGCTAGTCAAAATATGGCCCTTGAGGAAAATGTATTGGGGAACCCTGGGGATAATGACTGTCTTACCAAAGACTGGTCTAAACTATGATCCTAGATTACCATCTCTATGCATTTGACATATTACCTTGTGTTACCTTGCTTATTGTCAAAGTGTAAGTCACTCTCTGGATTGTGCTAATTGCCTAAATTGTAAATGTACAAATTGTATCATGATTTCAGTGGCTGACAAGATTGGCTACCTGTTGGGCATAAACTCAGCAGCGATGCTTAATGCATATTGCTACCCCAAAGTGAAAGTCGGAAACGAGTACGTCACGAAGGGCCAAACTGTGCCACAGGTGAGTAAATTCCATTATTTCCATGATCTGATTTAAGGTTTTAGGTTTTTAGGTTTATTTATTTAGCACATAAAAATATAACATAAAAAATAGACCTTCTTCTTCCTGTATGGAAGAGGTCATTGATAAAGCAGATTAAAAGTTCATCATCAAGAACATTACAAAAGTCTAAAAGGGCAAAGGGGGGCAGCTGTGCAATAAAGAAATAGAAACACAGAGACTTCACAAAAAGGGGAAATAAACAATACAAAACAAACATACAAAAGTAAATCATGTAATCTACAGAGGAATAAATCGGATATTTCTTTAGATGTTTCTTGAATATTGGCAAGGATAGTGAGGATTTAAGTGTATCATCCAGGTAATTCCATAGATGAGGGCCTCTAAATTTGATGAATGATTGATGTTTGGAAGTGCGACAATAGGGTAATTCAAAATCATGTTTACTTTGTCAATGGGTAATATTGAATTTAATTTGAATTTAATTGAATTTAATAAAGAGCGATGGCTCATACCTATTTGAATGTGAAATCAATCTCAGTAACCTTTTTTGAATGATCAGTAATTTAGTGAGATACTGTATGTTGAAGAATATGTAGCAGCCCAGACAATATTACAGTAATTAATATGAGGGAAAATTAAGCTGTGTTAAATGACATGAAGGAAGAACAAATGGGCAGATTGTTCTCAATATACCAAGCATCTTCATAGACTTCATACATACAGTATCAATATGTTGTTTCCAATTTAAATGTTCATCTATAATGACACCCAATAATTTAGTATGTGGAACCTGGCAAATTTCAGAGCCATTGATTACAATTCTAGGTTTTTCTTTGAGAATTTCTTGTTTATATTGCTAAAAATCAACACATTTAAAGGGTAAGACCACTTTTTTTGAGGTTTGGGTTGTGTAGTTACTTTGCCATGATGCTACTCCAAATGTGGACAAGAAATAAAAAAATACTGCTCCAGTGATTAGAAATTGACAATTCAAAATATGCTCCTCATTGACTTGCATTGTAGCTCAAACAGCTCTCAAAGGCACTCTTTTAGTACGTATACAAACACAAACAAAGTTGATTCAGACAATATAGAGCATCACCAAAACTCATGCAGTTTTATTTTTTCATAAAAATGTTAGATTCCTGTTGATTTTACTATTTGAAGATCTGGATCCGGATCCACGGATCCAGTCCGGGTTTTCTTCCCAATAAAATGGACAAATCAACAGGAAGATAACATTTTTATGAAAAAATAAAACTACATGAGTTTTGGTGATGCTCTATATTGTCTGAATCAACATTGTTTCTGTTTGTTTACATACTAAAAGAGTGACTTTGAGAGCTGTTTTAGCTACAATGTAAGTCAATGAGGAGCATATTTTGAATTATCAATTTCTAATCACTGGAGCAGTTATTTCTTATTTCTTGTCCACATTTGGAGTTGCATCATGGCAAAGTAACTACACAACCCAAACCTCAAAAAAAGTGGTCTTACCCTTTAAGGCTGCCACGTATCTTCTGCAATTAAAATGATCCTCCAACATTATTGTCTCAGCCAGGCCTAAGGCCAGAGACTATGTTTTGCACCCTGTCCATCCGTCTGTGCATGAGCAGCTAATCTCTAGCACCAATGGGACATTCACAGTGAAACCGCACATGCACACTCCATGGATGCCAGTGCAGATCCTCTGCAGCTATTCTTTTAAGATTGGCATTTGGCTTGTTATAGCGCCACCAGGAGGTTGACATTTTTTTCGTATTACTCCTACAGGTTTTGTCCAAACATCACGCAAATCAGTACAGTAGATCTGTCTAGTTATTAAACTAAACAAATGTGTCATATTCCGCCCTGATTGTCTATGATTGACTTCCAAAGTTTGCAAGAGTGCTCCGTTTTGTACAAAATGCTTCAAGAGTGTGCAATTTCCATGAAATTCTGCACGCACAAAGGACAAAAATTCCAATGACATTTGGCTTTTTTCATTGCTTATTGTAAATTGCTATGTTTAGTGCCTAAATTGTAAATTGTGTAATTCACACGCCCATACTAACCTAACGAAATAACTATTTCCTTAGGTAATGAACTCTGTCGGTGCCTTGGCCAAGTCCATATATGAGAAGGAGTTCTTGTGGATGGTCATTAGGATCAACGAGATGCTGGACACCAAGCAGCAGAGAAACTACTACATTGGTGTGCTGGACATTGCTGGTTTTGAAATATTTAATGTAAGCATGAACTTAATTGTTTTAAGTGGTATTGGACTTGTTTTAAGTGGGATACAATGCATTTTTGTAACAGAGATTTTAAGAAACTGCAGGCTAATGATATTTCCACTCACAGTTCAACACCCTGGAGCAGCTGTGCATCAACTTCACCAATGAGAAACTGCAACAGTTTTTCAATCACACCATGTTTGTTCTGGAACAAGAGGAATACAAAAAAGAAGGCATACCCTGGGATACTATTGACTTCGGCATGGACCTGGCTGTCTGCATTGAGCTCATTGAGAAGGTATACAATTCTTATTATATTATATTAATATATTATCATGGACTTGGCTGTCTGCATTGAGCTCATTGAGAAGGTATAATTATGGGGGCACGGTGGCACAGTCGGTAGTGTTGTCGCCTGCTAGAAGGTCCTGGGTTCGATTCCCGCTGGGGACGCTGTGGGCGTGTTCCCTCCTCTGCATCATCAGTGGCCATACCCGAGGCAGGGTTGGCGAAAGGGCCTGTCTGTGTGGAGTTTGCATGTTCTCCCCGTGTCCCCTAGGGTAGGTACCCTCACAAAAAACATGCAGTAATCCTGGTCTATAAACTGCCTCCCCCTGGCCAGCCGAGGCGCCTGATGAAGGGGAAAGGAACTGGTTGGAATAGTGCGTTCCTTCCACGTGCTACGTCCAACTAGGGAAACTCCCCCGTCAGGTGTAAAGGAGCGACTTGGACACTCATGCATGAAGGAAGCATGAGTTCAAGTCCGTTGCTCTCCCCAGGTTGGCGGAGGGTGTGTAGAGCCCAGGATCACATAGAACATTGACACAGGGGTGGAAAAATGGGTTACAAAATTGTGGGATAAAAGATAATAAAAAAAGAGAAGGTATAATTATTTTTATTTTGTGTTTTACATTATGTTTTTGCTTTTGGTGACTTGTTTCTTGTGTCTGCTCCACAAAGCCCTTGGGCATCTTCTCCATCCTTGAAGAGGAGTGCATGTTCCCAAAGGCTTCAGACAAAACGTTCATTGACAAGTTGATGGGCACGCATCTTGGAAAGTGTAAAGCCTTTGAGAAGCCCAAGCCTGCCAAAGGCAAGGGTGAGGCCCACTTCTCCCTGGTCCACTACGCTGGAACTGTGGATTACAGTATCACAGGCTGGCTGGAGAAGAATAAAGACCCGTTGAACGACTCTGTGGTGCAATTGTACCAGAAGTCTTCAGTTAAACTGCTCCATGAGTTATATCCTGCACCTGAGCCTGAAGGTATGTTTATTAATATAATGTGTTACTTGTATCCCCACTGAAGGTATGCTAAATCATATAATAAAATATAATATAATGTTGTATCCCCACCTGAGCCTGAAGGTATGTTTATTAATACTATAAACACTTCCGAATCTATAAGGGAAGCATTTTCATTCTGTATAACTAATGATTCTAACACATATAAACAGATAACACCAAGAAGGGAGGAAAGAAGAAGGGTGGTTCCATGCAGACTGTGTCTAGTGCTTTCAGGGTAAGAATATTTATTCATTATCAACATTATATTCCTCTAAAAATGAGGCATTATTATTATCAACATTATATCCATGTAATAAATAGGCATGCACGGCATGTCATGTTGGAGTTAAACAATTTCTGACTGTATCTCATATGAGCTTGTAGATCAAATGGCTGAAGTTTTAAATTGGGCTTAAGTGGTTAATGAATGTTTTAGAAAAATCTAAATCTGCAAAGTAACTAGTAAAGATTTCAAATAATTGTAGTGGAGGAAAAAAGTACAATATTGTATCACTTCTTACTACTAATAAGTCTAATTCTCAATAGGCGAACTTGGGGGTGCTGATGACCAACTTGAGAAGCACTCATCCACACTTTGTGCGTTGCCTGATTCCCAACGAGTCCAAGACTCCAGGTAAACACAGAACATAAACATTTGGCGCCATTTCAATGTAATACGATCTCCTATAGGCCCTAATTAAGACCTAGTCATCATCATCATTTTTCAAACGCGGTCGAGATCATGGATTCCACAATGCTACGCCAGACTTCCCGGTCCTTCATTGCCACCCCCAGTTCCTGCCTACTGAAGCACCGGTCCTTCATTGCCACCCCCAGTTCCTGTCTACTGAAGCATGTGTCCCTAGCGATGACATCAGGGAACGACAGCTTTCTACCTCTGGTCTGCCCTGAGGCAGGACTCCAGAGAAGAAGGGAAGATATAACCTCATTGTCAGCTCTGTAGCAGTGGCCGGCAAACTGCGTTCTTCTGGATCGGACGAGTGAAGAAACACGGGGAAGGTTGTAGTGTAGACCTTGTAGTGCTAAGCCTGGATTTGGAAAAGGCTTTCTGATTTTTTGTAATTGAATAAGGAATATATATGGCTGAGGTGGTGGGGTGCGTGTTATCAGGGGTTTTTCTTTTTTTTCCTTCAAATACTTATTTGGCTTGGCGACTGTGGCTCAAGAGGTAGAGCAGGTTGTCCAATGATCCATGGGTCGGCGGTTCAAATCTGTCTACATGTCAAAGTGTCCTTGGGCAAGACACTGAACCCCAAATTGCTCCCGATGTGCTGGTTGGTACCTTGCATGGCTTCCGCTGCAATCGGTGTATGAATGTGTGTGTGAATGGGTGAATGTAATGCACAATCTATGTAAAGCGCCTTGGATAAAGGCGCTATATAAATGCACCATTTTCCATTAACCTGTCCTTTTTTGAAAAGCAATACAAATATTTGAAACACTTTAAACACATTTAAACAATGATTGTGAGGTGGTCATTTAATGCAACATTGGCCACTTATGTGTCCTAATAATAATAATAATCTTTACAGGTTTGATGGAGAACTTCCTGGTCATCCACCAGCTGAGGTGTAACGGTGTTCTGGAGGGCATCAGAATCTGTAGAAAGGGCTATCCCAGCAGAATCCCTTATGCTGACTTCAAGCAGAGGTATACCCATTCCTTTTTCCAGCAGCTTTTAGTTCCACCTCTATTTAACAAGAAGTATGCAAAATGACCATGAACTTCCACAAAACAGGTACAAAGTACTGAATGCCAGCGCATGTCCCGATGGTGCGTTCATGGACAACAAGAAAGCCTCTGAGAAGCTGCTTGGGTCCATTGATGTCCCTGTTGAGGAGTACAAGTTTGGACATACCAAGGTAATCTTGCTTAACATTATGGACAGAGGACTATAAAGGTTTATGTTTACAGTTGTTATATTACAGTGTTGGTAACATTGTATTAAGTTGTATTCAGTTGTTACAGTGTTTGTAACACTGTATTCAGGTGTTCTTCAAAGCTGGTCTGCTGGGGACACTGGAGGAGATGCGAGATGAAAAGCTGTTTGCTCTGGTCACCTTGACTCAGGCTCTCTCACGAGGTTTCCTCATGAGGCAGGAGTTTGTCCAGATGATGGCAAGAAGGTACTTTGAAAACACACTTTATTCAATATTTAGTACAATTTTCATTGCTGTTCAACACACATTTTTATAGTGTCAATTCACTATAATAAAAGCTTCGTAGTGTATATAAACGAGGGAAGAACCCTCGAGCAGAACCAGGCTCTATTGTGGGTTGCCGCCATCTGCCTTGTCAGGAGGACAATAATACCAACAGCAATAATAACGGACATAATAACATTATAAAAGCAGCTATAACAACCTGCAAGGAAACCCTCGATCTGCAGCTGGGGGTTCACAATCCACAAAAAGTAATGCTAAGTTGATTGTACATTAAGGCTGCAACAACGAATCGATTAAATCGATAAAAATCGATAATCAAATTCGTTGCCAACGAATTATCTTAGCGATTATTATCGCGGGTGTTTTCCAACATTAAAATGTAACATAAAGCTGCTTTCTTTTTACCGTTCAGTAACGGCACTAGGCTGAACGAACAATATGCAACGGGTCCGTATAAACACAACACAAGATTGTCTTGAACGTGACCGCGGTCACCGCGCTCCGCATCTACCCCTCTCTCTCCCAACTTCAGTCTCCCCCCTCCCACACACACACACACACACACACACACACACACATCACACAGAGGGAGAGCGTCAGCCAAGTGGCTCTGTGGCTGCGACGCACTCAAAACAGCTGATCTGCAAACTCATCAACCGGTTGCAAAATGCCCCAAACAGGTCCCAAAACATGTGATTTGTGAGCACGGCCACTGTCCATATTTGTTTGTCTTATGACAAAGAATGCTCCCCAATGTCTGAATCTGTGAGCTTGCAGGCTGGCTACGACGAGCACTATAGCAGCTTGCTAACGATCGTTAGCTCCTCAAATTTGTTCAGCGCATTGAAGTGGGCACAGGGCAAAAGCAGAATATCTGTGAACGTTTTTGCTTAACAATGATTTATTCAGTGCTGTTTAACTTTGGCAATATGTGATACTAGAGCCTAGACCCTAGAGAACATGCCAATATGGCTGCTAAATAAGAACGGATTCCCCTATCAGCTAGCATGCTACTTGAAACTTGTGTGCACACTGTGTGTGTGTGTGTGTGTGTGTGTGTGTGTGTGTGTGTGTGTGTGTGTGTGTGTGTGTGCGTGCGTGTCCACACAGACTGTAGGACAGTGGTTCTCATAGTGGGAGTTCTGCAGCTACATTATAGATAGTTAGGAAGTAAACCAAGTGGACCCTAAAGGGTCTGTAACAGAGAGTACAAAAATGGTCAAAATTGATTTTACAATAGAAATTAAAATATAAAAATTGGGGTCCCAGAGATAGAAATGGAAAGAAAGACAGTCAGCTAGTAGGAATGGCAATGAAATCAAATTGGATAAAAAAAGGGGGTAACATATTAATTTTGAAGGAGTATTAATTTTTATTATCTTTATTGTTAGTTACAACATGCAAAATAACTTGAAGCAATTTTTTTTAAGTAATTGCAAAAAGGTGCCATAATCCGATTAATCGATTCATCGTTTAAATAATCGGCCGATGAACCGATTATGAAATTAATCGTTAGTTGCAGCCCTATTGTACATGAGTATGAAACTAGGGGCGAACCATACATTATGAAATACCAAGAGTCAAGGTTGTGGAAAGTGTTATTTTATATTCACAGATATTATTGTCTGGAATGAGCTGTATGTCAAGCAGTCCCATTCTAAACTCTCCTATACAACAGCGTGGAAATACTGTCACACAGGCTGTGCTGGGGATTTTAGGTTTTCAGTGGTTTTGAATTGTGTGACTTCATGTGACGTGTGCTATGTAATTTTATTCGACTATATGCAATTTATTGGTGCCATGTAATTTTATTTAGCTATTTTTATTTATGTTGCAGGACCACATTGGTGTGGCTTGTATGTGTATATCCTGGTTTTAATTTATACTGTGACCAAAATAAAATCAATCATGACTGCAACTGTGTTCCCTCAGAGAGGCAGTTTTCACCATCCAGTTCAACGTGCGCGCATTCTGCAATGTGAAACACTGGCCATGGATGAAGCTGTACTACAAGATCAAGCCTCTCCTGCAGAGTGCTGAGACTGAGAAGGAGCTGATGAACATGAAGGAAAACTATGAGAAGATGAAGGTTGACTTTGCTACTGCCTTGGCCAAGAAGAAGGAACTAGAGGAGAAGCTGGTGGTTCTGGTGCAGGAGAAAAATAACCTTGCCATGTCAGCAGCATCAGTAAGTAAATTTTAACTCCCTCTGATCCCTAAAAGTCTGTGCTCTGGCCTGAACGGTTAGCTCAACCGTCTGGGCACCTAGGATGCCAAACCAGCCGTATGGTGTGCCACGGGTTCAACTCCCGAGCCTGACGGCCTTTGCCGCAAGTCACTCCCCATCTCTCTCCCCCTTTCCTGTCTGACTACTGCCCCAAAAACAAATCTTAAAAAAAAAAGTCTGTGCTCCCCCAACAGACATCTGCAAAAGTATATTTCGACCAGAACAAATGTTTGCTCCCTTAAGTTTTTTTCTTCTTCATTGACAACCAGGGAGACGAGGCTCTGAATGATGCAGAGGAGAGATGTGAAGGTCTTATTAAAAGTAAGATCCAGTTGGAGGCGAAGCTCAAAGAGACGACTGAGAGACTGGAGGACGAGGAGGAGATCAATGCTGAACTGACTGCCAAGAAGAGGAAGCTGGAGGATGAATGTTCTGAGCTTAAGAAGGACATTGATGACCTGGAGCTCACCTTGGCCAAAGTGGAGAAGGAGAAACATGCCACTGAAAACAAGGTATAGAATATACTGTATGTTTTCAGTGGCACGTTTCTATAATCTATATACTATCGATTCTACTCTAAATTCAAGATTATACACCCTAGTCCACTTTGTAAAGCACTGATCCATTCCTGCTCTGCTTGTTCTGCTTACTGCATATCAGGTGAAGAACCTGACCGAGGAGATGGCCTCTGTGGACGAGGGTCTTGCTAAGCTGACCAAGGAGAAGAAGGCGCTCCAGGAGGCCCACCAGCAGACCCTGGATGACCTGCAGGCAGAGGAGGACAAAGTCAACACTCTGACCAAGGCCAAGACCAAGCTGGAGCAGCAAGTTGACGACGTGAGGTTTTTTTTTTTGTATCGGGATGTTCTGTTTATTGTTTCACTGAACAATGGTGTACAAATAATTAATCATTGTGCAGCTGGAGGGGTCTCTGGAGCAAGAGAAGAAGCTCCGCATGGACCTGGAGAGAGCCAAGAGAAAGCTTGAGGGTGATCTGAAACTGGCCCAGGAATCCATCATGGACCTGGAAAATGACAAGCAGCAGTCAGACGAAAAGATAAAAAAGTAATGTGGAAAATAATAATAATAATATTAAGAAGAAGGAGAAACAAATAATATCAACAATATGAAAACCACCTGCAGAATGACATTAAAATACGATGCATGTATCATGTTCTGTAAAGCACTTTGTGACTACGGTATGTCTGAAAATTTTAATTTAAATACATTCATTATCATTTATAAAATCAGGAAGGAATTTGAAGTAAGCCAGCTTCTTAGTAAGATTGAGGATGAACAATCTATGGGGGCTCAGCTGCAGAAGAAGATCAAAGAACTCCAGGTATTTAATTTCTTTCAAATCTAAAGTTTAAAGATTGAGTGCTGTGATTTTTTCCCCACCGTAAAACATGATCAGGTATTATTATTATACAAGGAGGAAGATCTTTTTCCAAAAAAATAAGTGTACAGTATTTGTTAAAATGTAGTTTTTGTGTGAACACGCCCACCATTTCAAGTATGCCTGGTTTGCCTGGTGGGTGGTGATTGGTGGTGATATGGATACATCTTCTAATTAGAGCAAATGATGATTGAAATAAATATAATTCATTTGAAAAGGCTCGTATTGAAGAACTGGAGGAAGAGATTGAGGCGGAGCGTGCTGCTCGTGCCAAGGTTGAGAAGCAGCGAGCCGATCTCTCCAGGGAACTGGAGGAGATCAGTGAGAGGCTGGAGGAGGCCGGCGGAGCGACCGCTGCTCAGATGGAGATGAACAAGAAGCGCGAGGCTGAGTTCCAGAAGCTTCGTCGTGACCTCGAAGAGTCCACGCTGCAGCACGAGGCCACCGCGTCTGCTCTCCGTAAGAAACAGGCCGACAGCGTCGCAGAGCTGGGCGAGCAGATCGACAACCTCCAGCGTGTCAAGCAGAAACTTGAAAAGGAGAAAAGTGAATACAAGATGGAGATCGATGACCTGTCCAGCAACATGGAAGCTGTTGCTAAGGCAAAGGTAATAGAATGTCTGTGGATAGTTCTTGAGATAATACTAAAGAAAAATATCTCTAAATGGCCGGTGATTAATCCCACTTCCGGCTCCTATTGTAGTGTTAATTTACAAAGTACTTGACAATTAGAATATTGAACTACTGTAAAAAGGAACATGACATAATAAATGTCGGTCACACAGTTAATTGACCATGACCATGTCTACTGTTAATCAACAGGGAAATCTTGAGAAGATGTGCCGCACCCTTGAGGACCAACTTAGTGAAATCAAGTCCAAGAATGATGAGAATGTTCGTCAGATTAATGATGTTGGAGCTCAGAGAGCACGACTGTTGACAGAAAATGGTAAATGTGCATTGTAAAGTATACTTGAGTTGACACGGTTTATCAAAAGGTACCTCACCTAATTCCATATTTAGAGATGAAGGTTTGATTAACAGTTATCCCAGGCATTTTACGAATATGTATCAAAGAAAGATGATAGAACATTTTTTAACAATATTTAACTTTCTAACTAGGTGAGTTTACTCGTCAACTGGAGGAGAAGGAAGCTCTTGTCTCACAGCTCACCAGAGGCAAGCAGGCCTTCACCCAACAGATTGAGGAGTTGAAGAGACACGTTGAAGAGGAGGTCAAGGTGAGGAGGATTTCTTATTTAGACATACAAATAGTCCTTGGATTATATTTTTGTGTCATATTCAGTTGACATTATTTTGGCAATTTTATTTTTACAGGCAAAGAATGCTCTTGCGCATGCTGTGCAATCAGCTCGCCATGACTGTGACCTTCTGAGAGAGCAGTTTGAAGAGGAGCAAGAGGCAAAGGCGGAGCTGCAGCGAGGAATGTCCAAGGCCAACGCTGAGGTGTGTCAGTGGAGGAGCAAGTATGAGACTGATGCAGTCCAACGCACCGAGGAGCTGGAGGAAGCTAAGTAAGTTTTAGCCCTAACCACACTAATGGGTCACCATGAAACTCCTTAGGTCCAAACGGTTGCAAGGAGTTAACGCTAAAACTTACTTCCACATGACAGTGAACTAGTGAAGTGTCAATTTAAGGACTTTTAAGACATATATAGGCCTATATATATATACACATACATACATACATACAGGACTTTTAAGACATATATATATACTAGAGCTGGGACTCGATTAAAAAAAAAAAATCTAATTAATCAGAGGCTTTGTAGTTAATTAATCTTGATTAATCGCATTTTAATCGCATATCAATATTTAACCCGAGAACAGTGAGAAACCTTTTTTTCAAATGTTTTTGGTATCCCAGTGAATAGTGACTACGGGATTCCACTCATTTTCAACATTTTACTGTCATTAATATACCTTACAGTTGTTGTGTGGATATAATAAGAAATCAGTAACATTATGAAGTACATCTCAGTGACATCACAAAAATGTACTTCATAATGTTACTGTTTTTTCAGACCTCCAGTTCTATAGGCAACACAGAATGGGGGGACTTTTTATTATTTCCAGTGCACACATCTCCATAGAAAAATGCTTTTAATCCCAACAGTGATATATAGGCAGGTGATATATATAGGCAGCAAGTGCTTATATAAAGTGTCTTCAGTGTGTATATGAATACTCAAATGTGCTTTACATGGCTGGGCATGAGAAAACAAATAAAAACAACTTTATTATGGGGGAAACAAAAAGGTGCGATTAATTTATCTGTAGTTAATCGCGATACATTTTTCTGTAGTTAATTAATCTCGATTAACGCGTTAAAGACCCAGCCCTAATATACACACACACACACACACAACCCACAATGATTTGATTCCATTCAACACTGATAAACAGGAAGAAGCTCGCCCAGCGTCTTCAGGATGCTGAGGAACAAATTGAGGCTGTGAATTCCAAGTGCGCCTCTCTGGAGAAGACCAAACAGAGACTCCAGGGTGAAGTGGAAGACCTCATGGTTGATGTGGAGAGGGCCAATGGTTTGGCTGCCAACCTTGACAAGAAACAGAGGAACTTTGATAAGGTGCTTTGACATACAGTTGATCATTTGTGTCAGCGTCATTATTACGACGGCATATTAATCAGACGGCGCCTTATTTTGACAACGTGTTGGTCCGACTCGCCCCATTACTAGCCATGTCCCTAACCTCACACAAAGCCACGTTGTCAAACTAATGGGCGTCGGAATTACAAGTGAATCCCGATTACTTTGAAACATAATCATTTTAGCCTCCATAAAGTGAGGTAAATTACACATGTTTTTACAAATGCTGTGCAGATTCTGGCAGAATGGAAGCAGAAATTTGAAGAGGGACAGGCAGAGTTGGAAGGAGCACAGAAAGAGGCTCGCTCTCTCAGCACTGAGGTGTTTAAGATGAAGAACTCCTACGAGGAGTCTCTTGACCAACTGGAGACCATGAAGCGTGAGAACAAGAACCTGCAACGTGAGTCTTTCTCTCCATACATATATATACATATACAATATACGTTTTTGCTTCAATGGTTTTTGCCAATGTTTAATCTCAAAGTTCACGTGTGTTTAATGGGAAGGCTTCATGTGTGTAATATTCAAAGTAAATATAAATATGCCTTTACATTTCTCAAGTTCAAGATTGATTGTGGATTAGGCTACACCCATTTATTTATTTTGTTTTTTCAAATGTAAAATATTTCTTTTCTTCTAATTGAACCTTTATTTTCAATCAATTGCAGAGGAGATCTCAGACCTGACTGAACAGATCGGTGAGACTGGAAAGAACATCCATGAGCTGGAGAAGAACAAGAAGCTGGTGGAGACAGAGAAGGCAGAGATCCAGACCGCCCTTGAGGAAGCCGAGGTAAGACTATTAGCTTGTACATCCAATGACATTAAAAAACTGGAGTAATACATATTACATGCATAGGTCCGTTCTACCTTTTGATCCTCCGTTACATTTTAGGGTACTCTGGAGCACGAGGAGTCCAAGATTCTTCGTGTCCAGCTGGAACTCAACCAGATCAAGGGTGAGGTGGACAGGAAGCTGGCAGAGAAGGATGAAGAGATGGAGCAGATCAAAAGGAACAGCCAGAGGGTGATGGACTCCATGCAGAACACTCTGGACGCTGAGGTCAGGAGCAGAAATGATGCCCTGAGGATCAAGAAGAAGATGGAGTCAGACCTGAACGAGATGGAGGTTCAGCTGAGCCACGCCAACCGCCAGGCTTCTGAGGCCCAGAAGCAACTGAGGAACATCCAGGGACAGCTTAAGGTGCAGGACATAGTAGTTAGGCACATATCCAAACAGAGGAACTGCTCTAAGTCACATTATGATGTTTCTCTCGACACGACCACCTGAAATGTGTGTTTATTTTTAGGATGCTCAACTGCACCTTGATGATGCTCTCAGAGGTCAAGAAGACCTGAAGGAACAAGCGGCCATGGTGGAGCGTAGGAACGGCCTCATGGTGGCAGAGATTGAAGAGCTGAGAGTGGCTCTGGAACAGACAGAGAGAGGCCGCAAAGTGGCTGAACAAGAGCTGGTGGATGCCAGTGAACGCGGTTCACTGTTGCATTCTCAGGTAAGCACCGATGGAAGAAGTACTCCATTTTACTTAATTAAAAGTATCAATAGAAAATTATTAAACATTTACTTGAGTAAAAGTACCAAATAATTGGTATCAGAATATACTTAAAGTACCTAAAGTATAAATACACATTATGCAGAAGTTTTCATATATGTATAAAATGTGTTGTGAGCTGGTAGAGCAGCTATTTTCAAATTGCCAAATGATATGGTAGGTCTGAAGCTGTTTTGTAATAAAAATAATAATAGAAAGAAAATAATTTGCAGAAAGCAAAATGATTGAAAATAGTAAATGTACTTAGTTCCTTCACACCACTGCAGGTAAGTCAATACAAACTTTCAATATGTAGAATAAAAGAATATTTACCAGTAATGTATATTTACAAACTGAATGTTGATTTTAGAACACAAGCCTTTTGAACAGCAAGAAGAAGCTTGAGGCTGACCTGACCCAAGTCCAAGGTGAAGTGGACGACAGTATTCAAGAAGCAAGGAATGCTGAAGACAAGGCAAAGAAGGCCATCACTGATGTAAGTTAGGATGCCATACCCTTATCTAGACTATACTATTAGCATAATATGCTATATCCTCATGTCATTCATATTAACACACAATAACCTTATCTATTAGATATCTTCATGTCATGCTTCATAACGTCTATGTCGGGTGGTAACCTCATATGTCCAAAACTATTTACCTTTCAGGATTGAAATTAAAAAATAGCAACCATATTAACATATAATACACAAATGACTTTCCAGGCTGCTATGATGGCCGAGGAGCTGAAGAAAGAGCAGGACACCAGCTCTCACCTGGAGAGGATGAAGAAGAACCTGGAGGTCACAGTGAAGGACCTGCAGCACCGTCTGGATGAGGCTGAGAACCTGGCTATGAAGGGAGGCAAGAAGCAGCTCCAGAAACTGGAGTCTAGGGTAAGATGTAATTTACTTTAACACAGGCTACAGTACTAGACAATTTATGATATAAGAAGAAATAACCTCATAATGAATAATTCAACTGTGAAGGTGCGTGAGCTGGAGGCAGAGGTTGAATCTGCACAGAGAGGTGGAGTAGATGCAATTAAAGGTGTCCGCAAGTACGAGAGGAGAGTGAAGGAGCTGACATACCAGGTAACGTATACCATGTTCACTCTAATAACCAATATGCCTCTGACAAAATGAACAGATTGCATACAACTAACATAATAAATTCACTGTCACTTCAGACTGAAGAGGACAAGAAGAATCTTGCCAGGCTTCAGGATCTGGTGGACAAGCTACAGATGAAGGTCAAGGGCTACAAGAGGCAATCTGAGGAAGCGGTAAGACAACAATTATCTTTAGTTGTGGTCGCCATGGGCTTGTTGTCATAGATTTACTAACTAGCCCTTACCCGTTGTAAGATATATGGCCGCGGGGGGTACTGCGCCCTGGGTGCGTTTTCGCATTTTTAATTCACTAATAAATTCATTATTAATTTATAATGTGTTAAATTGGAAAAAGGGCTTCGTTAAGACCTCCATATTATTATGGTCAATACATGTGTGAAAAGTGGGAGCGAATGGTGCAGGCAGTGAGGAGCTACGGCGGTGTTTCTGACACACAGACAGACAGACAGACACACACATAGACAGACACACATTCAGACAGACATTGACTGAATTATAGTATGATAATGGAATAACTAAAGGAATAATAGGAATCAGTTATGTAATGCAGAGTATTTTTCAGTGTCCATCTTGCTGCTTTCCCAGATCAGCACATGCTTGCACAAGCTTGCCATGCTTCTGCAGTATGAAACACACACAGCGGCACTGCACCGCACACACGCAGAAGCACTACAACACAGGTTCTGAAAAGGGAAACCTGTTCCACAGCAATGCACAGATGCTGCAGACGTAGGCAGTGTGTTTCAGGCATAATGGTAGAACGTTTCCCAAATGGACTACGGAAAGCTATAGATTGTATTCCCTCTAAAGCCCTAACCACACCAAAGGGTCTAGACGGTTTTAGCGTTGGCCCAGCGGTGCGATATGTCCTGTTGCACGTTGACGCATGTCGTCCCAAGTGATTCAACACATGGAATTCAATGGCCCAAACCACACCAAGGGTCACCATGCAACTGCTTGCAACCGTTTGGACCTAAGGAGTTGCATGGAGAACCTTTGGTGTGGTTAGGGCTTTATTTGGGAGTTTTCGCTCAAAGCGCCGAACAAGAACACGGTCATGATTGTGCCATTCCAATGAGGACCTGTCAAGGCTCATTCATCCAAGGCATTCGTGAACATATGAACATGATGCATGGGCTACTGCATTAGCCACAAACACCCTTTACAATTTCCTAAAATTGTCTTTTTGGACTATATTTTTAAGATGCTCTTTTCACATATTGAAGCTTTAAGTTTAAACCATCTCTATGATATTATAGGAGGAAGCTGCCAACTCTAACTTGACCAAGTGCAGAAAGGTTCAACATGAGCTTGAGGAGGCAGAGGAGCGTGCTGACATTGCTGAATCCCAGGTCAACAAGATGAGAGCTAAAACTCGTGACTCCAAGGTAAATACATACATGTGCAATGCCAAGGTTTATTAAGATGATTATCTTTAACTAGCAAAACAAAAAATATGTTGAATATCTAATAGTATATTCCTATTTTTTTACAGGGAAAGGAAGCTGCTGAATAATTCTCCAATTGAAGTCACCATAAAAAGTCATAAAATATGACCCATTGGGCCCTATTGTCTTAAGTACCAGGTCTAAGACCTATAGTACTTAAGACATGCATAATAGGGCCAAATCATATTCAATAAAGGTAGCAACAAAATAATTGTGTAGTTTCTTGTATTCATTACTTCAACAATCACTTGTTATTGTCAATGTTGTGTCTATTGTATGCTATTTGACCATTACAAACACGTTGGAATGCTTATTATGATTGGGTGTGTCTGGAAGCCTACTTTTCAATGTGAAAAAAAAGGACCACTTCACCACTTTTCAACCAAGGTTCATGTTTTAAGTTGTTATTAGAGAGTAAAGAGGAGTGTTAAAAAAAATCTCCATTTGCTGCTTTCTTTAGTTTTAGCGATTTTAACTATTTTTGACAAATATGTATTTCTTTACAACATTGTATATTGATTTCTTTTTTTATTTACTATTGTCCTACTAGACCCCAGGAAATTACATCTGGCCACAAAAGATCATGGGAACTATTGGTGTGAAGGAGGAGGTGACAAACCTTTTTGGGAGCCCCAGTACCTCTACCTCCACACAAGTAGATCCTGTGAAAATCACTAAAAGGAAAGCAAGCAGCAAATGAAAAAAAAGGAACGCTCATCTTTTACTTTCTCTAATAATCTAAAACATGAACCTTGGTTGAAACAACTAACTAGTTGTCCTTTAATGGGTCCCTTCATTTTTATTTTATTTCAAAAAAATTATTTCAAAACACTTAAATAAAATCAGAAGTGAGTGGTGCTGTACTGTACAAGCCCTCCTCCCTGGCCTGTGTGTGTCTGTGTGTTAGGCTGTGCAACAGTGACACTTGGTGGTGAACAAACCCATGTGCTCAGACCCAGGGAAACATAGCTGTCTATAGGAGTGAAACTCAAAAAACATCCCCCAAAAACATGTTTTTTAATTAAAATCACACCTGTGTGAATCAAGTGGTGCAATTCCCCTCTCTCTCTCTCTCTCTCTGCTCCGTTAGATTAGCTTTATTATGGACGCGCTGCCGTCCACCTCCCATTATACAGGCAGACTAAAAACTGAATAAATCCTAATCTACGGAGCTCTCCGTGGTTTGGTCAATTAGCGCGATTTTCGGAGGTCTTTGCTGATAATCCGGTGGTCTAGATGGAAATATTGGTGCTTTCTAGAGCAAGGATGGCTGTATTTTAGCTCGCTAGCATTGACGCTAGCAACAACATGTTGCTGTTTCTGTGCGCAGCCTCACAGGCACCAGTGGTGCACGCGCACATGCATGGCACACACACGGGTGCGGGTGTGCACTCGCACGCATGCGCACACCACTCATGCTCATTGTACGTACGTACGTACCACGGTACACGGAGCTGTAAGCTGGATGTTGAAGTGGTTTGCACCACTTAAAAACAAAATGCAATGATTTGTAATTTAATGAAGAAATAAAAGTAAATCAAAGAATTCCATAAATTAGAAAACAAATGTTTAAGTAGTAAAAATAGCCGATCTACAGTACAAGCTCACAACGCAGCACAAAGCGCTGCGAGCTTGTAGATATATTTTCACTAGTTTGGGTCCCAGGCAAAGTCTAATCTCTCGTTTGGGAACCACTGATCTAGAGTACTCTAATTTAGTATACAGAAAAAAACGTGTTCAACATTTTCAACCAGAACACTTTTAGGAACAACCTAAAAAAGCAACCTTTGTGACAGTGTTACACTTACACAATACTGATACAAACAACAAATAGTAGGCCTACAATGGAGTTCAGAACATTCCTATTGAATATTGATACAGATAGGAGTATAATGAAACAATGCACAGAATCGTCCAACCGACCAACTTCAAACTCGGCATGCGCATCGCCACTGACTCCGTTTAAACAGTACTGTATCAGTACTGTTTCGAGAATGCAAAGAAAGGCGGTCAAAGTGAGAGGACGACGAGAAAGCAGTCCACATACTGTAGGTGAGGCATTATCGAGACAAACAAGCCGCTGTCAGGAAACAGCTCCTGCTGGCAGTGGCGGTGTGTCCATAGGGGGCGCTGGTGCGCCGCACCACCATTCACAACTCCTTAATAAAACGTGAATAAGAATGACTGAAAAACGAAATCTACAGCCTGAAATTTATTTAAAATTAGCAATACAGAAACGTAAATATTATATAAAAGGCAGTGATTAAACGTTGTTTTATGCTGTTGATCAATCTTCCTATCCATGTGTATGGAAAAATCCCCTCAAGGACAATAAAACCTGTCAAAACTGACCTTGTAGGGACGTGTGTGTGTGTGTGTGTGTGTGTGTGTGTGTGTGTGTGTGTGTGCGTGCGTGCGTGTCAGGCTTCGTACACACATAAAGAACGGATGTTCTCAGTAAAATGAAAAACAAAAACCTTTGTCGTGTTCTTGAAGAATAGCAAAAAACATCTTTGCGGTTTGATCTTTTTGAAGAGGACGACGGCGGCAGCAGCTGTTCTTGACGTGAAGAGGGCATACTAAGTTGATTTCATCCTGTAATGAATCCAAATTTAAAAAAAAATCACACCTGTGTGAACCAAGTGGTGCAATCCCCCCCCCCCCCCTCCCTCTCTCTCTCTCTCTCTCTCTCTGTCTGTCTCTCTCTCTCTCTCTCTCTCTCTCTCTCTCTCTCTCTCTCTCTCTCTCTCTCATTAGAGACACAGCACTACCCCTCTCTCTGTTTCTGGCGCCCCCTTCTGGTATAAATAAGTAACTACTCAGGCTCATAGACACATAGACACAGGTACACACACAGGCAGGTACACGGACAAAGCTGGATGTAGAAGTGGTTGCACCACTTAAAAATTGCTGTGACTTTTTGCAGGAGGAGGAATGCAAGGTTGTTCTTCTTAACAGTGCACCTGTCAGCAAGGCTACATGGTTTGAGGAGCGGCACTGGGAACAGTATCATGTCATGGCACGACTTACATTGACAACTAGACTCTGGGAAGTTGCAGCACAGCTGGTGGATAATGATGTGATTCAAGGATTTTAATGCTGATCCAACACATCACTCACACAAAGTTTAATGCCACATTGATGTCTCGTAACAGAGATATTGACCCGTGCATGGAATTATCTCTTTTATATGCCAAAATGTGCACGATTAATTCATTTTTTTCTTCTTTTTTTGTTATTTTGTTTTTGCTGTCTTGTTTGAATAACACATCTTCAATGCTGCAGATTTTGTTGTGCGTAGGCGCTTTCTTAGACAAAATGTGACATTGTCTGCTGAGGTCACTGCAGTCTGGAGAGGGATGTGTGTGTGTGTGTGTGTGTGTGTGTGTGTGTGTGTGTGTGTGTGTGTGTGTGCGCGCGCGTGCGTGCGTGCGTGCGTGCGTGCGTGCGTGTGTGCGTGCGTGCTTGCGTGTTGTGTGCATGCAATGTATGTTGTCGTTGTGCTAACTGTATTGAGCAGACTCGGTCTCTCTGGAGGTCATTTTTCTCAATTCTATGCCCACGATGAGTGCTCAAAGGTGCGTAGGGGTCTGTCCGGAGCTCTCCCTGGTGCTTTACACCCTGGGCAAGACCGCAACGGAAGTTGTAAAGAATTGTGTGAATTCTATTGACGAGCTGATTGCTCAACCGATGTCAACCTCCACAGAGTGTCCAGTTAAAACACGAATGATGTCTGTTCAAAGATATTTATTCCACTTCATATCCACATCAACTTTCCACCACTCTTTTCTGTGTTACACTTGTGTGGTTCTAGAATAGTAAAGAAAAATGCAGGGAATTCACAAACCTGACTAATTAAACAATTAACAACTTTGAATTATCAGAAATGTGCATACATGTTAATATGAGCGATATGTAATGCTAACATGAGCGACATTCAAACTACATTTGCATAAGACCATCAAAATAACAAAATGATTAAATCCAGAAACATTTGTAGTACAAGTAAATGACTTCTCATAATAACTTAATAAGCTACAGAAACACACGTTTGTTAGCAGCAAATTCAACTAAACAGTAAAATAATAATTGCACATCATTACAGAAAGGTACTCACTTTTAGTTGCACGCACACTAACATAAACACAGAATGTCCAAAGCAAAGCAAACTCAAGAAGACTCAAAAAGAATGACTGAGGCAGCCTGCAAGCACATGAAGCCCTAATCGTTAATTGACCACACCTGGCTTGTGAGTCAGAGTGACATGAGATCAAAAGCAGTAGCTCTAATTGTTAACGACCACACCTAGCCTGTGTGTCAGGATGACCTGATTATAATGCAGACACTTATGTAATTGCCCAATACCAACACTGCTGACATCAAAGGACTCTAGGCTTGCCCAATACAAACACTGCTAACATGAAAGGACTCTAGGCAGTCAATGAAATTGGCCAATATAGGCAATGCTGATATGTACCAAGCATACTGAATGAAATGCACCATGAAAATAAAGAACACATATTAGTTTGAGGGCAATACTTGCTGGCCTTTTGTACAGAAGTACTAGAATTTTGGTGGAAGTGTTGTGTGTAAGGGTACTACATCACGCGGTGCGGGTTTGTTTAGGTCACATTCTCACCTAATACTTCGGTAGACTCATGAGTATGGGCGGAGATTTTGGGATTCTTGCATATTTAATTTGCTGCAGTTTGCCTTCACACTGTCATCCGTAGCAATTGGAAACGCAGCAGGGGGGACCTTTATCAATGTGTTCCATTCATAAACCTAGCCTACAACACAGCCTACAACACAGTGAACTCTATGGTGATAAAATTATACTCATAACGTGCATGTGTCGTGGTCTGGGACTGGACCCCCCCAGCTCTCTCGCTCTCTCACCCGACTAACCGGGTCCGTTTCAGACCCGGTTCCGACATTGCGGATCCGGACCCGGTTCCATAGTTTTTTTATGAACGGTTCCGCAAACGGATCTCATCAGTCATAATTTAGCTCCGCTGTGTCTGTGCATGCATACAAGTGGCTGTGGTGACGTCACGTCACCTACAAGAGTCAGTGGGAGAGGGGGATCTGGGACTCGGAGAAATGAGGAAGCGGCACGCCCACATGAAGCAAGAAGCAAGCGTGTGTAACCGGAGCGAGCGAGACAACTAGAGGGGAAAAATGTCTAAAAGACCGCAAAAAAGTAAAGTATGCAGTTACACTTCCACAGAGAGGCAAATGCTTTCCATGCAAAGTGCATAAAATGTCAGTCCATCGTGTCATGTAAAGGTGGTTGCACGTCCGCAATGAGAAAGCATCTCAAGTCGATGCACGGCATTAGTCTAGGCACATGCAAAGTGTTTGATAGCCTTCGGAAAAAAGCCGTGCCCGGCCCCGCAGCAACACAGCCTTCGGGGGGAGAGGCTGATGATGAAGACGCTGCCGACAACGAGGCTGCTGGTTCACTTTCCCCAGGCTAGTAACATTAGACATTACTCATTTCTACTGAGCTTTTTATTATACTTTATTGTTTAACTGTTTATGGTGTTAATTTAGAACGCCAATGACTCGACGTCTGTCTGTGACAGTCTGTCTGTGACAGTCTGTCTGATATTTTATGAATCACGTTAACAGTAACTAGAGCCATGAATAAAGCAATCATTTTTCTCTGCACTTATTTACAAATTACTAGCAAATCAACTGCTTTTAAATTGGCTCTAAATTAATCGTTCATGAATATAATGTTATATTTTGTCTATAGGAAATACAGAAAAGGCCACCACCAGTGCATCAACTTCTTTCACCCAAGCAGCAGCTGGGAGGATGACGAAAGAGAGGACTGAAGAAATTCACTGTGCTGTTACGAAGTTCATTGTGATGGATGCACATGCATTTTCGACTGTGGAGAGCCCACACTTTAGGTGCATATTTGTGCATGCTTTGAATGATTGATTACTTTATATAAACAGTTTACAGAAAAAAGCACAGGAATGTACAGTTCAATACAAGGATTTATAACAAAGCACTGGCTTGTTTCCATTAACTGGTCATTCATATTAAATTAATCTGAACATGAATGACACAAATATACAGTACAAATTGCAATGATGTGGTGGTGGTGGTGAAGTTTAAATAATAATTGTACATGTAGTAATATTAGTACTGTATTATTTAGCTGTAGTAATCAGGAAATCACTTTTTATTTTTATACTACTCAGGGAGATGTTAAAAGCTCTGAACCCCAAGTATGCACCACCATCCAGAGATGCCCTTACCAACACTTTTCTAGATGCATGGTATACCGTGGAGAAAGACAACTTAACATCAGACCTTACACAGGTCAAGAAGTTTGCCATCACTTCTGACGGTTGGACTGCTGTCACGAGAGACCACTACATCACTGTCCCTCTGCACTATGTCGTTAAAGACCAGCTCCATCAAAAGGTCCTGAAGACCCAAGCAGTGTACGAAGCAAAGACGGGACCAGTTGTGGAGAGAGAGATCGAGTCCATCTTAAAAGAATTTGGCTTGGACCGGAAATCTATCGTTGGAGTCACTGTGGACAACGCCTCCAACATGGATGTGGCTGTGAAGAGGCTGAAGGTCCTCGAAGTTGGATGCTTTGCACACACATTAAACTTGGGAGCACAAAGGGCCTGCAGTGTTGCATCTGTGAGCAAGTGGGCAGCCAAGATTAGAGCAGTGATCGTTTGGACCAGGAAGACCAGCATGGCCAAGGTGGTCATGAAAGAAAAGCAGCATTTCCTTACTCCGAGTAAGTCGATTTTTAAAATGTATTGTTAAATGGTTAAAATGTATTTTATTTGAAATTTCACTTAAGAATGAAATGGCATTTATATTAGGTCTATGCTCTCTCTCTCTCTCTCTCTCTCTCTCTCTCTCTCTCTCTCTCTGTGTGTGTGTGTGTGTGTGTGTGTGTGTGTGTTATTTCATTTCAGAACTGATTCATGAGCTGGTGCTTGATCAGTGTTGCCAGATTGGGCGGTTTTCCGCACAATTGGGCTACTTTAAAACTTTTTGTGCGGAAAAAATAGCCTTGGGCGGCCACATCAAATTTGGGCTGGTTTTTAACATGTCGGCGGGTTATTTTGTTTGGGGCGGGTGCGCAATATTAAGCCTGGTATGAGTGGTTACCTTCAATGCTGGGACCGAGGTTAGGTTTCTATCTACTGCACAGAGCTCGGATCCTGTCTAAATAAAACCCGCCTACCGTATCACACACACCAACCATGCACTGTTTCTGTATCCGCTCAAGAAACCGGGGCCCCGGTTTATTTCACCCAATAACAACTCTGGCATAGTAGGATGGGCGGGTGTCACCTATTTCCTTATCAACGCGGGAGGCTTAGATAGATAAGGCGGGAGGTCGGTCGTCAGGAGGAGGAGGAGGACAGCAGCAGGTTTTTCAAAGTTGTACGGTTGTACCTTTACTGTATAAGCAGTAGGCCTATAGTATTATTCCGTCCGTCAGTCCGTGTCAAAGTCGCTCGCAATGCCCAAGTGGGGAAAATATAAAAAGTTGTACAGGAAGGAATGGGAGTCGGACCCAGAGCTAAAAGCGTGGATTGCCCCTGTCCAGGATGATCCCGCCAAAGCAAGATGCAAATATTGCAACGCCATTATAAGAGCTCATTATAATGACCTGAAAGAGCATGGCCAGACAAAGAAGCACCAGGCCCGGTGTGCGCCCAGTGTCAAAGCCTTCACTGTACCAGTCAATGCTGGTCCATCAGGCACCATCAAAGATGACCAGAAACGGCGTGAGCTTAAGATTGCGACATACGTTGCATGCCACACATCCATTAATGCTGTGGACGACCTGTCAGATATCTGGCATGATGAAACGGGAGAATTCAAAATGCACAGAACCAAGTGCACAGCAGTAATTAGGTCTGTCCTGGCACCACACTTCAGAGAAGAGTTGATTGCTGACATCGGTGAGTCCCCATACTCTCTCTATCTAGATGAAACTACAGACGTATCCGTGACGAAACTCCTATGTATATGTGTCAAGTACAGGTCGCTGACACAGGCCAAATTCATCAGCACATACCTGGGACTTGTTGAAATTATCGACGCTAATGCGGTAGGAATATCAGATGCAGTCATCAAGTTTCTGATAGAATCTGGCCTTGACATCAAAAACATGGTCGGGATTGCTACTGATGGAGCAAGTGTCATGGTCGGAAAAAATCACTCCGTGTTCACTTTACTGAAACAAAAGCAGCCCAATCTGCAGCTGATTCGCTGCATATGCCACTCATTGGACATAGTTGCAAACAAAGCCATGCAACTTCTTCCAAGCAACCTTGACTATATGATAAAAGAGACCTATAACTGGTTTGCACACTCATCGAAGCGCCAGTGTGATTACAGAAACGTGTACGAGACACTGTATGACGGAGAGACCCCACTGAAATTTATTTCACCCAGCAAGACACGTTGGTTAGTTGTTTCAGATTGCATAGAACGCATCGTAGCGCAAGAAGATGCACTGAAGCTGCACTTCAGCTTGGTATCCACCGCCGAACACTGCTATACAGCCAGGCTGTTGAATGAAATGTACAGTGACCCCAAAAACATTATTTACATGCACTTTCTCCGCCCTGTGTTGGTAGAAATAAGAACGGTGAATAAAATCTTCCAGTTGGAAACAGGAGACTCATTGGGTGTGTTTAGGGATCTTGACAGGCTGTATATGTCTACACTGAGGAGAGTGGTAAAGCCCAGTGCATTGCGCATGAATGAAAAGCGTCTCCTGGAACTCGACCTGCAATCATCCGCCATCTACCTCTCACCCCAGGATGCAGACATGGGTACAACATTCACACAGATGATGGAAAGAAGCAATCTGCCCGGTAATGTGAAGGACATAATCCTCTCTCGGTGTTTTGATTTCCTAAAAGAACTCCTGGTACAGTATCAAATGCGCCTGCCAGGATCAATGGAAATGCTGCGTAAACTGGAGTTGTTTTGCCCCAAAACTGTGATGTCCACACTAGACAGACCCAGAGTTAAAGACTTGCCCACAGAGTTCTTTTCATGTCATATCGACACATTAGAGCGCCAGTGGAGAAATGTGGCATCAGCAGGTTTCTCAAGTGATCAACCCGTTGACAAGTTTTGGCTGGACATTGAAGCATTCAAAGATGCAGGAGGAAACCAGTGTTTCCAAGAAATGGCGCTGGGTGTCATCAAAATGCTGAGTCTGCCCATATCTAATGCTCATGTTGAGAGAGCATTTTCCCTTGTGGCACTAATAAAGGATGACACAAGAAATCGCATGGGACTACCGCTCCTAAACAGCATCATGCTTGTGCGCACTGGACTGGGCAGGACTGGACTGACGTCCGGTAATTTCAAACCTCCCCGGCGGCTGTTGGGGAGATTTGATTCATCAATGTATTAGCCAGATGACCTGGCTTGCAATAACTGTAAATAGTTTTAAGTTCGTGTAATAGTTATAAGTTCCCCAAGTTTGGGTGGTTTAAAACACAACAAAATAACAAAGGAAAAAAAAAGAAAACGGAAAAAAATAAGAAATCTTCAACTTCAACGACATTGATTTGCATTCTGCATAAAGGTAAGATCATTTTGATATAACAGTATACTGTGTGTGTGTGTGTGTGTGTGTGTGTGTGTGTGTGTGTGTGTGTGTGTGTGTGTGTTGAGCGCTCGAGCCGCTGTGCAGAGTGTGTGTGTGTGTGTGTGTGTGTGTGTGTTGAGCGCTCGAGCCGCTGTGCAGAGTGTGTGTGTGTGTGTGTGTGTGTGTGTGTTGAGCGCTCGAGCCGCTGTGCCGAGAGAGAGAGGGATGTTTTAAAGATGTTGAATTGTAAATTTGTATCTCACATTTCATTGCAGTATTTCATTGTGGCTACACCAGTGCATGTTGCTATTTTGGGTTGGCTGACTGACAGTTTTCTTCTGCACACTATGCTTAGTTTATCTATGTTATCTTTGGTTATTTGGTGGAGATATGAAGCTTTGTATGCATCACACTATATGCACAGTGTTTTCTGTTGCATATGTAATGGTTTTGTGCCGTTACATGGGGTTGGCCGATTTGGGCTGGTTTTTATTTAATTGGGCGGGTTTTAAGATGTGCTTGGGCTGGAAACTGTCATACTGATCTGGCAACCCTGTGCTTGATGTGAAAACCCGCTGGAACTCTACCTACTTGATGATCGAAAGGTTCATAGAGCAATACCCAGCCGTCCAAGCAACAGTTCTGGATCAAAGAGTTAAACAGGGAGCAGAGAAGTGAGTATAGCATTTAAAAAATAATTGTATATATGTACACACATTTATAATGTATTCATTGTAAATATGATTTCCCTAACCATTTCAACATTATGTACAATATACTGCATTTTTGGTAGATTGGACAAAGAATCACAGATGATGACTTGAGGAAAGCACAGGAGTTCACCAAGCTTATGGGAATCCTCTACACCTGCACCCTGGCTGCATCGAGCGAGAACATGCCAACATGTGGGCAAATTCTTCCCATTCTGAATAAACTGGAGGCTTACTTTGCAGTAAAGGATGGAGACTCCACCTTTGCCATCACTATTAAGGAGAAGGTGTGGACTGATCTCTCCAAGCGCTACAAGGTATTCAAATGGATCAAATTAAATACAATTGGCCATCTTGTAAATGGATAGTATTACTTTACAAAGTTATACTGTGCATCTATTCTGTTGTGTGATTTATAGGATGTTGACATATCAGAATTTCTGGAGGAGGCCACTTCAATGGACCCAAGATTTAAGTTTAAAGTGGACAACGATGAAGTCTGGGCCCGGCTCAAGACGGCAGCAGTGAAGATTGCGAGTCCAGACGAGGCAGCAGAGCACCAGGTAAAAATATGAAATAAAGGTAAACGAGTGGCAACAAGGTACCGTCTAATAGCTGTCAGCCTAAATTGAACAATTTTGTATTTTAGCTGCCAGTGGCAGGCGGACAAGACGACGGTGCAGCAGAGAGTGAGACTGTACGTATCTTAAATATAGATAATGGTGGAGAATATACCATGCAGGTTTCAACAGAACAGATTTGAGAATCCAGGCACATCCCTTTCTTTCTGATTTCATATGGTTTATTCAGATCAGCCGAATCATGACATACAAGGTGGGATGCATCCTCGCAAGTGCCGTTTTGACCACGAGGCACAGTTAATATACCCTTCTTCTCTGCATGCGTGCATGTGTATAGACTTGTATGGTTGCCTTTGTGTGTGTCAGTGTGTGTGTGTGTGTGTGTGTGTGTGTGTCAAACCCTAAGCAGATGTGGGTCTTTCAGTGGGCTTCTCAGGCTATCTGCCCTGCTTTGCCCTGGTCACTTGTCAATAATTCACCCATACCCACAACCGGTCTTTGTTCTATGATGTCATGGCTCCCTGACCTGTTTAACCCAGGCCGGGCCATAAATTGCATTCCTTAGCTCTCCTCTAGTATTGGCTCTCTACACACACACTATCTCTTAAGAATAGGTTCACACTTTAAACCTGGACTATAAGATTGCATCTAACCCACAACCCCGCATATCTCAATGTGAAATACATGACATCACATAACATTGTGTTTGTGGGTGCAAGTACAGGTATCCTATATGTGTATTTATGACTTGATTAAACCATTAGGACATACTAAACATATATACTTAAGGCTATTTCTCTCCTCCAAGGGGGGAAGGGCGGTGGTTCCATGGTATCTCCTGCATGCGTGCCAACTGAAGGCAGCCCAGATGTTCACTAATGGCCTTCCCCAAATACGTTGGGTAACCATGGTGTCCTGTTTTGTTCTGCCCTAGTCAACTTTATGTGTGACCTAGCTATTACCACTTTTATTCTATATTCAGTGTATTATTGTTAAAGTCTGGGCTCCAATACACTACAAGACCACCACCCAGGGCCAGAGCACTGTTTCTGAATCTGATCAGATTGACACGGACGAGGAAGGGGAAGAGGAGATTGATGAGGTAAGGATTAACAACATTTTCATTTTCTTGGGAACACTTTCTGGTCATATCATATCAAAAACAGGAGGATGTTTTGTCTATTGATATTTCAGACACAGAGTCAGCAGCATCCCAGTCCTCAGATAAAGAAGAAGAAAATATCACCGCTAGAAGAGGAAGAGAAAGCTGTTAGAAGGGAAGCTGAGACCATGCGCCCCCTGTCATATTCTGAGAGAGCAGAAATAGAAATAAATCACTACAGGAAACCTGGCCCCTCTGGCCATTGGCACAAACCCTGCTGCTTGGTGGTGGAAGAATAGGGCTCGAGTCCCTCCCCATGCTGTATGATTTGTCTGCAACATATTTGTGTGTACAAGCATCATCGACACCATCAGAGAGAGTGTTTTCAGTTGCAGGAGACACCATTAGCGAGGAGAGGTGTAGGATTCGTCCAGAAGTCGCAGATAAGCTAATTTTCCTGCAAAAGAACTGTTAGAAGTTGCATGCTTGGCGGAGGGTGTGTAGAGACCAGGATCACATTAGATGATTGAGACAGGGGTGAAAAATGGGTTACAAAATCGTGGGATAAAAAAATATATAATAATACAAAAATAAGTTGCATGCTCTCACTCTCAGGCCTAAAGCAATTCAAGTGCAATTCAACAGTAGTGCCTTACTGTGCCTATACCTCATTTTATAATTGTAACAGTGCAAGTGTTTACTGAAATATCTGCCAGTGCAGTAGTGCAAATGTTGTACCTGTTTGTAACTGTATGTTCATTACAGTATGTTAATTTAAACAAGAGTATACTGTGTCTGTGAGACAAACTCTTAAAAAGGATATGCTACTAGTGCTGTGACTGCTGTCTGCCTACCTCAAAATTGTAAAGTACAATTTCTGTGCAATAAAGTGGCTTTGTATTATTGAATTATTGAATCTGAAATCTGTCAGAAAAAAGGGGAAAAAATATATATTTGGATCCGTTAAGGGAACCGTTAGGAACCGGAACCGTTAAAACCCTTGGACTGCCACCCCCAATATCAGCTTATGGTGACTTATGCCAGCTATTGAAGAGATATTTGAATGCCAATAGAAAAATGTGTGATATGACCTCAATGTCAAGAAATATCTAATTTTAAAGCTGCAAGTCTCTACTTTCTACAGAAAAAAAATAATATGTTTGTAGCATGTTCCATGGTTGACTTATAAGCATTTTATTACACCTTGGTTTGAGTGAAAAAGGTTCCATTCTGAGAACCCATTTTGAGTTACAAGCTGTTTTAGTTTGATAATGTTTATAGCCCCATATAACACTGTGTGATTTGACTACAGTGACACACAATAGCTCATTTCAAAGCTTTAAATCTCTACTTTACCCGGAAAGACGACAAAAAGTTTCAGCATGTTGCATTCTATATTTATGGGCCGTTGAAAACACCATGCGCTGACTAAAGTAGGCCCTGCTTTTAGGCCATTTACACTAATCTTCGAAGCTCCATAAAAAACTGTGTGATATGACTACAGTGACACACAGTAGCTCATTTGGAAGCTCTAAGTCTCTACTTTACAAAATATGTTTCTAGAATGTTGTGTTCTTTACTTACTAGGCAGTTGAATACACGATAGTTTGAGCAAAAAGGCCCTTTGAGAAATCCAGGCATTTCTCTTTCAAGGCCAATATAAACTTATGTGATATGATGGCCAAGACATGAAATAACTCAAATGAAACATCAAGGACTCTACTTTACCCAGAAAAAAATATATAAGTGTCTAGCATATTCAGTGCTTTACTTCTAGGCAGTTGCATACACCTTGGTTTGAGAAAAGAACAGCCACTTTTGAATCATCTCTCCACCATATTTTTTTTTTTTCAGATAAATAATACTGTAGTTACAGAGTATACATGCCATGTATCGTGACGCGTCGTGAGCTTGTAGATCGGCTATTTTCAGCAAGTAAATAGCCGATCTACAAGCTCACAACGCGTCGCGACGCATTGTGAGTTTGTACATCTGCTATTTTCAGCACTCAACCAAGTGCATAATCAAGAATATTTCAGCCATTACCACGGCATCAAGGCCCGCCAAAATACATTTTAGTCTACTAAATCAACTGTAGATTTAGTCGACTAAAACTAGACTAACACTAGAACATTCCAGGTGACTAACTGAAACTAACTGAAAACTATTCAAGAGACTACGACAAACTAAAATTTCAGTACAGCACCTCTTCAAAAAAACAAAAACATAAGAAACATGACATGTGAGTTTGTAGATCTGCTATTTTCAGCAAGTAAATGTTCGGAACACAGCCTTTACCACATACTGTACAAGAAAAAGGCTTTTCGCCCGTATGAGTCATGTGTGTTTTTAGATTACTCGTCTGAGTAAAGTCTAAAACATTACTGTGTGGTACTGGATGTGACATGCACCTTTGTGCAGAGGGACGAAGCACACCACACACTGAAAACAGGTCTCATGGCGTGGACCCCCCGTTGGGCTACACATCCTGCACCGTTTGCCAGGGTTTAGCTTCTTTTTAGTGGGGGGAAGCTTTTCCAGGACATGGCGTGTTGGCAGGGGTGCAATGTTGGCCGTTAGCCTGACCCTTGGGTTTTTGTGAGGCGCTCTCCGGGTCTCTTGTCTGGGCGTAGACCACTTCAAGATGATGTTGTGGATGAAGCTTTTCATGTTCTTACAGCAACCGTCGGGGTTCTGCATGCGGTACAGGACAAAGGCATTGTACATGCTAATTTGGAAGATGTACATCAGGAACTTTGTCGTCCACTTGGAGGTTTTCCTGGTCCAGGGATAATAGGTGATGTGCTGATCCAGCTTATCCACCCCGTTCATCCACTGGTTGTAGTCTACTGCCGACTGAGGCTTTTCATATTCTATCTGGGTCCCGCCTTTTTGCCACTTCAGCACATTGACCACAGTGTCCTGGTGGAAGGTCGACACAATTCTCACCACCTTGCTGTCCCTCCATGCAACAGTCATGACTTTTCCGGTGGTCATGGCTATTCGGTCAGGGTATTTCAGGGTGGCCACACTGGCCTCCTGGACCTCTCGGGGTAGGCCTCTGTTACCCCGAATTGTGCCACACGTATGCGTCTTCAGTTGCAGAAGGTGCTCACACAAAGAAACGCTGTTGTAGTAATTGTCCATGTATAGCACATGACCCTTCCCTGCCAAGTCTCCAAGCAGAGAGGTGACGGTGTCCATCAATGAACTATACACTCCAATGTACGGTTGCAAGTTGTGACAGTAGGCTGAATCACTATCGGCAAGAATGTACGACTTTATGCCGTAGTGAACTGGTTTTTGCGGGTTGTACACACGGAAGGAAAGACGGCCTTTCCATAACAACGTCCCGTCGTCTATTGCGATGTTCTGACCCGGCTGGAACATCTCCTTCCATCTCTTTACGAGGTAGTCCAGGATGGGGCGGATCTTGAAAATCCGGTCGTCTTTATCCTCCCGCCGATCAGTATGAGCCCGGTGAGGAAGACTAGTCCAAAAAAGTCCTTCAGCTCCTTGACGTCCAAATCCTTCCAAGCATTCATCCTGGACTGAGCCGTTGGTGGTACCGCTGCTATGCTTCGCGCTGCGTACAAATTGGTCTGCGTCACCATCACAGTCAGTAACTCGTCTGTGAGGAACAGTTCTAAAAAGTCAGAAGGCTCTACAAACTGCAGGGCCGCTGCCTGGCCGCGAGGACCTGATGTTCCAGTGAACGGAAACGACTGGGGCTGCCAACCACTGGCATCCAGGTGACGCCACTCTGGCTCAACACGCTGTGGTTTGCCTCGACCTGAAAAAATAGAAATATATAATTACTTACAATAAACATCAGCGCTAGAGGTAAACAGCCCAAAAAAAAAAAAAAAAAAAGAAATGAAAAAAAAAAACATATATATATATATATGAAAGAAAAATAAATTATAATAATTCTTCCGTGGGCCACAAGGGGGCGCTCCGCGGGCCGCAGTTGGCCCGCGGGCCGCTAATTGGGGAACCCTGTTCTAGTACATACACAATGGACATTGTGTGTGTGTGTGTGTGTGTGATATGCAAGTGCATATATAAAATACATACTTTGTGAATTGGAGAGGGAAATCTAGAGCTCTCGAGCTGGGTGAATTCACAAAGTATGTATTTTATATATGTACTTGCATATCATACACACACACACACACACAATGTCCATCCATCTTCAACCGCTTATCCGTAGTCTGGTTGCGGGGGCAACAGCTCTAGAGAGCTCTAGATTTCCCTCTCCAATTCACAATGTATGTACTTGCATATCACACACACACACACACACACAATGTCCATCCATCTTCAACCGCTTATCCGTAGTCGTTGCGGGGGCAACCAGACTACGGATAAGCGGTTGAAGATGGATGGACATTGTGTGTGTGTGTGATATGCAAGTACATATATAAAATACATACTTTGTGAATTGGAGAGGGAAATCTAGAGCTCTCGAGCTGTTGCCCCCGCAACCAGACTACGGATAAGCGGTTGAACATGGATGGACATTGTGTGTGTGTGTGTGTGTGTGTGTGTGTGTGTGTGTGTGAGAAAGTGTGATATGCAAGTACATATATAATACATACATTGTGAATTGGAGGGAAATCTAGAGCTGTTGCCCCCGCAACTACGGATAAGCGGTTGAAGATGGATGGACATTGTGTGTGCAAGTGTGATATACAGAAAAATAAACGTACCCCTGCCTGTGCTGCCAACAGCAGCCTCTGGATCAGTGGGCTGGCCAGGTGCAGGCCTTCCTCTTCCCCTTCCCCGACCTAGAATTTTATAAAGAAATGCATAATTATTTATAATGAATAATGAATTGCATTTTTATAGCGCTTTTCCAAGTGCGCAAAGCACTTTACAATGGTTCATTCATTCATACATTGGGAGGTGAAGAGGCGAACAGTCGACGCCAGCGTCCTCACTTCCCACCCCCAATCCAACCCTTGATGCTGAGTGTCAAGCAGGGAGGCACTGGGTCCCATTATTTAGAGTCTTTGGTATGACCCGGCCGGGGATCGAACCCCGACCTCCCAGTCTCAGGGCGGACACTCTAACCACAAGGCCACTGAGCTGGCCTTATTTATTTACCATAAACACACACCATTTACATACAATACAATAAATGCATTTTATTTGTGTGAAGAAATGTAATGTTTACCTCTGCCTGCCCTGCCAACAGCATCAGGTGGTTGTGGGGTTTCTTCCCTGGGCTTCTCAGCTGAAAACAGAATAGAATATACTATTCAAATAGCCAATCTACAAGCTCTGCAATACAACACATGATATGAGCCCACAGTCTGTTGCCATTTAGTTTTGAAATGACATTTACTATAGGTTACCTTCCAAATCAACTGGACCCTCACTGGGCTGGGCACTGTATGCCGATGCAGACCTGAGAGACCTCAGTGAATCCGACCTCTTCAGACCTGAAAATGCACATAATTACTCATTATTTAGATAACCTAGGATGTGCACACCCATCTTGAATGACATGCTAAATCCCTATACCTAAACTGCTTTGCCTTTTTTTTTTTTTACTATTTTTGAATAGTTCAAATAGCCAATATACAAGCCGACAATACAATATATGAGATAAAATGGAGCCCACATGAGTCTCAAGTTTACCAATACAATAAATGCATTTTATTTGTGTGAAGACATGTAATGTTTACCTCTGCCTGGCCTGCCAACAGCATCAGGTGCAGGTTGTGGGGTTGCTTCCCTGGCCTTAGCTGAAAACAAAATAGAATATACTATTCAAATAGCCAATCTACAAGCTCTGCAATACAACACATGATATGAGCCCACAGTCTGTTGCCATTTAGTTCTGAAATGACATTTACTATAGGTTACCTTCCAAATCAACTGGACCCTCACTGGGCTGGGCACTGTATGCCGATGCAGACCTGAGACCTGACCTCAGTGAATCCGACCTCTTCCGACCTGAAAATGCATATACATAATTACTCATTATTTAGATAACCTAGCTTTTTGAATAGTTCAAATAGCCAATCTACAAGCCGACAATACAATATATGAGATAAAATGGAGCCCACATGAGTCTCAAGTTTACCAATACAATAAATGCAATTTATTTGTGTGAAGAAAGACATGTAATGTTTACCTCTGCCTGTCCTGCCATCAGCACCAACAGAGGAATCTGGTGACGTGAGAGCTGCATTAGGCCTAGGCCTACTTATCTCCACATCTGAAAAATGGCAGAGTAAATTATATATTTTAGTCAGATAACAATCTAGGATGATATGCACTATTTTATAGGATTCTTCTCTTTTTTTTGCTTGAATGACATAATTCAGACAGTCCCAGACAGTTGCCATTTAGTTAGTTCTGAAAATGAATAAAACTAATCTTGCCTCCAGAGTAAAGGGACGACTCGTCGTCTTCATATTCTGACGAGCCGTATTGTTCAGACTCGTCAGAAGTCCAAGTGAACTCGTCAGAGTCGAATCGCTCTACAAAAAAGGTTAAAAAAAAGAGAACACAAAACAATAGGCATGAATTAGTTACACTATCCAGACTAACAACTTACATTTTAGCGATTCAAATAAATATTACATAAATAAATTATAATTATACATACCATCAGTATAGCGCTTGTCCCGATCGCTGCGTCTGCGTCGTTCACGAGTCGGTGACCAAGACTGACCAGAACTTTCGTCCCAAGAATCTATCGATGCAGCAGACTTCAGAGATCGCACACTATTTTGAGAGCTGAATGGAGACTCTAGTCGCTGTCTTTCCAACCATGCACGGGTGAAATGTGTGAAATGCACGTGGAGTCGACGCACCCGAACCCGATACATGAGAATGAGATGACTGGGATGAAGCAGGTACGGAACCAGGATCGATCGGATCGGAGTGTCGCTGGATCCACTGGGGCCAGGTCTAGCCTCACCGGCACCGTGAGCAGCATTGCCATCTCCTCCTCCTCCTCCTCCAACAGCAGCACCGCGACCCGGTCCACGAGTGTGGCTGGAACCACTCAAACCACTGGGGCCAGGTTTAGCCTCATCACGAGCCGCGTTTCCTCCTCCTCCAGCAGCAGCAGCAGCAGCACCGCGACTCGGAACCACACGGCTGGATCTAGCAGCCTCGTCGCCAGCAGAACCACCGCGGCGGCGTCTCGGGACCTTTCCTCGTACTACACTAGGCTCGTCGCACTCATCCTCACCTACTCCACCACCGCGAGATGCACGCTTACCAGCCATGATGAACAATACACTACAGATACAGATACAGATACAGATACAGATACAGATATAGATCGATCGCTCTCTCTCTCCAAACACGTCTTCACTTCAAATCTACCTATTCCCACAAAACCGTGAGAAAATATAACGCCTTTATATATGCCACTGTTTGTTTTGATTGGTTTCCTTTGATTTTAGGCGTTGTTTAGGTGATGCGGGCGCTTGTTTTGGATTACGGGGCGGCTTAGAGCCATGTTGTTTCTTTTTTCTTTTGATGTGATGCTGTGATGATGTCTTGTGTGCAAAGTCGGCAAACGTATAACTTTGATAAACATATAGCTGGGGTCAGAGTGACACAAATAAAATAAATTGAGAGATAAAGTTGTCTGTTTGTTTTGGTTGTGTAATGGATTTACATTACATTTACATTACATTTTTTTGTGTGTGGTTTTGTTTTGATTGTTGGCTTGGGACATCGAGGTCATTCCGACACAGATGAAAGGAGGTGTTGAAGTGTTGAATGACTGTGATATGCTATCCACGGTTCACACTGAACCTGAGGATCATGTTTCATCCAGGCAACAAGTGAAGTGATTTGCGTCACTTTTGGATGCATGTTATGCTATGCTCTCTCTCCTCTCTCTTTTTGGTTAGACCTTGCTGTCCTCTAGTGGTTGAACAATTAATTGTGAACCAACCATTGATCACAGCAAGACGAAACTTTGTGACAAGTTGCATTAGACCCCCACCTAGCCTATGCGCCCAAAAGCCCCCAATTCTGTTTTTTCCGTATGTGGCATGTTTATATTTTTAGATTAATTCCGTTTTTTCCGTATTTGGTAGGCTAAGGGCCGATTCATACTCCTGTTTCGGCGCTGTAGTGCCGAAATGATTTCGGCTCGTCAGAAAATTTCAGTAGCACCGAAGAGCCGACTTTAGGACGGTACCCGCCCCCCCGAACCTCAAATGCCGTCAAATTGTAGGCTCTACAGAGCCGAACCGACTTTTATTCGGCTCTAAAATAGGAGTATGAATCGGCCCTAAGAGGGATCCGGGAAGGATCCGGAACCGTTTAAATCCTAACGAATCCCAACCCTAGTCCCCACACAGTGACAGCTCCATGTTTACGGCACAGACAGACAGACAGAATATTCTGTAGGCTATAATACACTGCAGTGTTTTTATGTGTTTTCTTAAGCAATTGATTAATGTACTCCGACCACGTCTATCCAAGGTAACGGGACATCTTTGCGCTGCGTAAAATATGCCTTCTCCGTCTCCAACTGTGTTCAGCTCCTCACCCGCCACATTGTTTGCTTCATTTCCTTTATTTACTGCGGATTGCATTCACACCTGCACCAAATCGCAATCAAGTGCGATAGGAAGCGAAGCGAAACCCCCGTTTTTGCTCGGAGTAAAATGCGGTTCTTTGATACGCATTAGGATTCGAATGAGCCTTCACACCTGTCAAACGAAGTGCACTTTCTGAAAATGCGCAGCAGGATTCGTTTTAATCGCAGCAAAGCTCTCTGGTGATAATGTGACCTTAGAGTCCCCACAGAAATGAACCTGAACGATACTCAGTCTTCACTCTTCTCTTCAGAAACATGGATTTTTTTACCAACATTTCAACAAAGCAATTACAGAAGTGTGTAAAGTGCACAAGATTCCATCTTTTAAACCACTGCAACGGCTTTGTCTCAATAATTTACTTCTCGACCGTGACGTTCTGGCTTGTTTACCAACAGGTAAACTATTGCCTTTTTCTACTGCTTTCTCTGATGTAATGTGTTTTTATCATGCTCTTTTTATTCTGTATGTATGTTTTTACACTGGAGCTTTTGGACAAAACAAATTTCTATCTAAATCTATCTATCTATCTATCTAGGTTTCGGTAAAAGTTTGGTGTTTCAAACATGGGCTACAGCATGCAGGATTCTATCAAAAGATTACGGGATTTCCAAATGGCCAGAAGATCCGATTGTTGTAGTTGTCTGTCCGTTAATGTCCATTATCGAGATTCAGATACGATCCCTCGCAGATATAGGTATATTAGCGGCCTGTGCTGGACAAAGCACAGAAGTGGACTACAACATTGCACAGGGTAAATTATCCTATGTGTTTGGATCACCGGAGATGCTCGTCGGGAATAAAACCTGGAGAAAAGTGCTTCAAACCTCAATATTCCAGCAGAGCTTGGTTGGAATTGCTGTAGAGTGTAGACGAAGTACACACAGTGATCCAATGGTAAGTCAAATGATTAGAAATGTATTTTTTACAAGGTGTGAAAACATTTAGTGTGTGTGTTACAATTTACAATTTACAATTTAGGCATTTAGCAGACGCTCTTAATCCAGAGCGATTTACATTAAGCAAGAACAAAAGCATGGGAATACATCACATAAAAGCATTTATCATGAAACATGCGTAAGCTAAGAAAGTAACAGTGGAATATCTATATAATGAAACTATACATATGAACTATACATATACTACTATGCTATACATATGTACTATGGCGTGCTATGACTATATACAATGTAATTATAGTGCTGTCTACATAACATGCTATAAGTCTGTATCAAATGCTATCTAAGTCTACAGAAATGCTATCTAAGGGGTAGGGTAAGTGCTATGGGCCATGATGGAGTCTGAAAAGGTGGGTTTTCAGACTACGGCGGAAGATTGGGAGTGATGCTGCAGTTCTGACTGCAATGGGAAGTGCATTCCGCAGTTTTGGAGCCAGAAGGGAGAAGAGTTTGGGACGTGTGGAGCGTTGTCCCAGCGTTTTTAGTGAGGGTACTTCCAGCTTCCCTGCGTTGGCTGATCTGAGTGCGCGGGAGGGTTTGTAGGGTTCAATCATATTTGCAAGATATGGGGGAGCCATACCTTTGGTTGCTTTGAATGCCAGCATCAGAGTTTTGTATTCTGTGCGGGCAGCGACCGGGAGCCAGTGGAGGGAGCGGAGCAGGGGGGAGACATGTGAGAATTTTGGCTGGTTGAAGACCAAGCGAGTTGCGGCATTTTGGATCAGCTGGAGAGGCTTAAGTGCACATGCTGGTAGGCCAGTAAGGAGGGAGTTACAATAGTCGAGTTTTGACAACTGTTGTCTGGATTAGGAGCTGGGCTGATTCCTGGGTGAGGAACGGTCTAATGTGTTATTATTAATATTTCAGATTAACCCGTGTTGTGTATGTGTCATAGTTCACATGCAAATACAATTCAATGGCAACAATTTAGGTGTGATCAATTCAAAATACAAAATGGCATGTTAATCTGGTCATAATGTCACGTTTTCAGTCTGTTGTATACTTTTATTATGTAGTCTTGTCCTAGTGTTTCCTGTTTTCCCTAGTTACTGTTCTGCCTGTGTTGTCTCACCTCCCTGTGATTACTAGTTTTCTCCACCTGTGTTCCGTTAGTCTCCCAGCCAATCCCAGTGTTGATTGTTGTTCTGTTGCACCTGTGTCTAGTCTTTATAAACCTCCCTGTGTTCAGTGTTCCCTTGTCAGATTATAAGTTATTGTTACGTTGTGTTCCTGCCTGTTTACCTGTGAGCTGTTAATAAATACTGGACTTGATCTGCCTGCCTGCCGTGTTCTGCTTCTGGGTCCTCACCTTACACGCACCGTGACACATAAGGCTTATGGAAAGAATACTCTTTCCACCCCTCCGTACCGCATAGGCTATATCAGGGGTCCTCAACTAGAAATGATGAAGGTCCGCAAATATTTTTTTGAATAAGACCAAGGTCCGGTCCCATGCGCGGCGTCCATCGGAGAGCGGGGCTCTATGCCCGTTTTGTATGGTCAAGCCAAGCTTATACAAATCAGATCCCCTCCCAAACAACCAATAATGGGGTGCAGAGTATGTTATTCACTTTGACAATATTCCCCTCCATGGCCTCCAGAAGTATTGTGTTGAGGCACAAACAACACTTTTATTTTGTCAAGTTGTTCCTGCTTAATAAGAGAAATAGCACATTTGGTTAGCAAGACTTTGTTAATCAGTAGTTGTCTTTTTTTCTTTAACAAAAAATAAAATAAATACTCAATGAATAAACAAAACAATCTCTTTTTAACTAAAATAAATACTAACATAAAAAATCCATTTAATTTGAATAATTCGAATACCTTTTCACACCCCCTCCAAGAATCCCCCAAAAATATATCAGGAGGTTAAAGAACCTTTTTAAATACAGACACAAGAGAGCGCAGGAAAGCATGGGGAAATCTGTAGTGCTGTTCTTCCACTAAAGGTGAATGCAATGCCTCAGGCATGTAAATATGCTAAAATATATATATATATATATATATATATATATATATATATATATATATATATATATATATATATCCCTTTCCTTTTAACAAAACAAATCAAACCCTCATATCCTAATAAAGTGGCAAGACCTCAGTCATAAGGTGCAAAAAAGAAGGTACTGTATGTGTGAATTTACACTGCACTGCTTAATGAGAGAAATTACATTTTGTGCTTGTTGCCAAGACTTTGAACCTTGGCACAAATGGTGTGATGGCCAGGCGGAGACACTGATGCAAGTGTTCATTGGTGAGTCTAGTGCGGTACTTGTTCTTCACAATATTCATTGTGGAGAATTCAGACTCACATCTGTAGGTTGACCCAAACATTGTGAGAATGTTAACTGCCAGCTTATGTAGCAGAGGATAATTAGCTGCAGTTACCATCTTTGTCCAGAAGGTGATAGCGTCACACTGAGCCTCTTTCAGTGCAATATTTTCCTGGAGGTCAATCAACTCATTTTGCAGAGTAGCAGCTGTTGCCCACGGGAAGATTTGGTGTGCTTCTGCAGAGAACTCTCTTACATTTCTGACAAGGAATGGGTTGTCAATGAACAGTAGGACTTGTGTTCCTAATTTGAAGTCATCAAAGCGAGTCTTGAAATTTGCAATCAGCTTCTCTACGAATTCCAAATGACACTGAATCCGATCTCTTTTTCCTTTGGTCTGTTCCAGAAGTTTGGGGAAGTGTTCCAGTCCATTCTGTGGGTAAATCTTTTTAAAATGAATAATGAGAAATGCTTTAAAAGGGATATGAAGTATGGAAATGTGTGTGGTAGAAAATAAAAACAACTTACCTCAGTTACCTGTAGGTCAATTTTGAAATTCTCCAGCTTCCTCTGGAAGGCACGCACTGCTGACATCAGCTCACACACTGTGTTGTTCTTCCCCTGTAGCTTGAGATTTAGCTCATTGAGATGTGATGTTATATCGGCCAAAAATGCAACGGCTTCCATTTTCTCAGCATTTTGCAAAAGGTCCAGGAACTGTATTGCTTTTATGCTCTTTTGCTGTGACAGAAACACTTCCAGCGCTTTCCTAATGGCCCAAAAACGCTCCAGGATCTTGCCCTTGCTCAGCCATCTGACGTTGTTGTGCAGGAGCAAATCATCATAAGCTGCATCTACCTCTGTCAGGAATGTGCGAAGCAAGCGGTGCTGCAGTGCAGATGTTGCTCTCAGGAAGTTTATGAGTTTCATCATCATTGCCGTGATTTCAGAGTACACTTCTCCCAAACGTGCACAAAGGACAGACTGGTGGATTATGCAGTGGTAACCTATCAAGCCAGGGTGGTGCTCTCTCAGACGCTGAACCAGTCCTTTCTCTGCCCCCAACATGGCTGGAGCTCCATCAGTAGCAATTGAGTACGTCTGGTTGATGTGGAATCTGACAGTGGGATTTGCTTTACTTTAGCTGTAATTTCCTCCTTTTCTTTGCCTTCAAACATGGTGTCCATCACTTCAGTCATACATTCTTGTATTATTTCAGCATCAGAGAATGGCTTCTTGTGCTTACCCAAAACCCACGCGACTTTCAGTGAGCACTCTGTTGCTTTTTGTTGTTGTGTCATACATGGAACAAGCTTCCTGCTTGAATCTTGATATGACATTTTCAACTTCTTGATTTATTTTGTTCTTAGCTCTGAATTAGGAGGAAAGTTCCGTTCAAAATAGCTGTGCTCTGTCACATAATGGCGTTTCACATTTTGACTCTTCACCAGAGCTACTGTCTTTAGGCATAATTGACACATTGGTTTGGTGCTCAACAGGGGTAAAATGAACGCATATTTGTCAGTTCATTCTTCATTGAATCGCCGATTTTCACTGTCCACCTTTCTCTGACTAGAGAAAATTTAGAACAGGCCATGGTCTTTCATTCAACATGTATTGTAGTCGTATTCTAATTCTACTGTTAAACAGCTGCCGAAGTGCCGGTACAAGCTGGGAACAAAACTGCTTAAATCGAAACGAAATCTCCCGCGAGTCGTAGTTGTGTGTGTGCTCTGTGCTGCTAGTGGGCGGCTGCTCAGCTGTCCTAAACTGAAGCCGTGATCACAGTGGGTGTGTTCGGAAATAGTGCACTGAGCGCACTGTGCAATGCAAACTAATAGGTGAGTGCGCTCCAGTGCGGTATTTCCGAACGTGCCCACAGTCGCGTCGCGCAACGCTGCGCATGTGTGACTCCGACCACAGCTAGTAACAGCCAATCAGCGCATCGTTCTCGCTGACATCACACACACACACACACACATTCAGCTGCTCTGCTCTGCAAACGAATGCATCTATTAATGCATGCAAAGGATACAACGGATAATTTTAACAAGGGATCGCGGTAACTCGCAGATTATAGTCCACAGTCCACACATATACTGGGGGGAAAAATATAAAAGTTTATTTTATTATTGTTTTTTTAAATAATTTGCCTAGGGTCTGCAGAGAGGTGGTCGGACCGCGGTCCACCAGTTGAGGACCACTGGGCTATATAGTATGCCTTACATGAGGTACTTTACACTAAGATCACAGTTGTCATATTCATCATCACACATTCCCTGATAACTTTTTGTTAGGTATATTTGTCTATCCCCTGTGCTTAAATCCACTATCTATAATATAATCACAGGTATTTCAATTATGTTGTAGATTTTTACATGAATACTGATTTGTAAACAACAAAATGTGAATATAGAATTTACAAATGACATGCTTGCAGTATAAAAATCTACAACAAAATGGAATACCTGATTAATATTATCCATGTAAAAATTACCATAGTGCAACCACTACAAAGCAGACAGGTATAGACAAAAATATATTACCCAACCAAGCGTGTACAGGGAATTTTACCAATCATGTTTGTTCTATTAATGTTTTTAATATGTTTAATGTTTAAATATTGTATAAGGTAAGTTTTTTGGGATTTTTGCCTCCTTCTGGCACTTTTCTGTTATATTAGGTGTAGTGTGTTTTATTTGTGTGTTTTTTTAACATTTTGTGCTAAATGATCAAATCAAGTAGACAAAACCGGAAATGGCGCACACCAGTGTTGGTGAGGTAAAAGGAAAGGAAAGGTACTATGTTTACCCAGGGTAACTGGACTAAGCTCAAGAACTTGTTTACAGCCAGGCCCTGCTCATAGAACATTTCATGGTAGAGGTTCAATGCCTTGTCCAAGGGCACTTCAACGGTGGTAATTTTAATGTGCCGGTTCGGGGATACGAACTAGCGACCTTCCGATATCAAGACCGCTCCGCAAACCGTTCGGCCACCGCTGCCTCAAGGTGCTGGCCTAAGGCAGTAAATAAGCAAAAAGGCCGCACACTCGTAGCCACGATGCTGTATATTTATTAGTATCCAACGTTTCGGCCTTTCTTCAGGGAATAATGCTCTAAATGATCAAATCAATGCTTAATAGTTCTCTCTTCCAACAGGGGTGAGGGAGGAAAACATTCTGCTCCATTCCGAAAATGGTGTGGCCTGGTTGGGGAACTTCGCTCAATCATCCCAAAGTCTGTGCCAGTAGTTTGCAGTGACTGCTACAGCATCACAAGAGACCAGGCAGGACATCATAAAACACATGGGACTGACCAACTGTGTTGAGATTGTCCAGTCTCCAGATCGACCCCAACATCCGGTTGGCATCAAAGAAGGTCAAGGCTTAAGATCTCGTCAAGACATTATCATGGCTGTGCAAAGAACTGGAGCTGAAAGCAACCAGCACAGAGAAGGTCTTGATCTATTGCTACAGCATTGCTGACTGCTCTCTGCTCTAAACAGATGTGTTCAAACAGACACTTGGGAGTAAGTTCCGTCTCCCAGAGGGCGCAGCAGACATGTCAGGCAATAGACTGGTTGACATGTTTCACTCCGACACGTCTAAAGATGTACAGGCTGACATTACCAACTCATTGAAAGACCCCTCATCAACTCTGAGAGTGGTTATCGCCACTTTCTGCCTTGGGTATGGGTGTGGATTTCACAGGATTTAATATGGTCTTTAACTATGGTCCACCAAGGGACATAGAGGCTTACATGCAGGCCTTGGGTAGAGCTGGCAGGGATGGCTCAAATGCTCACTCATTAATACTGTACCATGGTCGGCAATTAGTTGGTGTGTCTAAACAGATGAAAGAGTATTTGTCCGATACAAATACCTGCCGGCGGGCTAAATTGATGCATCTCTTTGATGAAGAGAAATGCAAAGTCATTAAACCCAGTCATTCATGCTGTGATTTCTGTGCTTCCTCATGTGAATGCAATACCACGTGTGATGGAAAACCAAGCCAGATTGAGAGTTTTTTAAAGGTTCTTGATGAAGTCTTTCAAGACATGGACAGTGAGGATACTAGCATGGAAGAGTTTGACCTCGATGTTGAAAACTTAACCATTTTGGATAAGACTGGGATTTGTAATTCCAGGGTTCTAAAACTTTTTATGATTTATACACTTGAAAACTAGAAATGGGACATTCTGCACAATGAGTAATCTTTAACCCATTTAGACCTGAGTACGATTCTACAAATGCCTTCTAAATCCTGACAGTTTTCTGAAAACCCCATGTCAGTCATTCTCAAAACCTTTCATGTAAAGGACCCCCAAAAATATATGTAATTGGCCCCCGACCCCCATCTGAAAATATGTTGTTCCAGGGACCCCCCAGAAGCAAAGATTTTAGTTAAAAACATTCGCTCTGAAAGAATATACATTGTTGTATTGGAGTGATGTAGACAATAAATCTTTTGAAAATATATTGTTGGTGTGCGACCGTTCATGTTACAATGTGAATTTAATGGGTAGAATGTTTTCAGGAATAGGATCCCCAAATTGATAATAAATGTACTGTATACCCACATTTGATACTTTACAGGAAGCTGATAATACAGGATTTGACATTCTGAATGTGCTACAGTAAGAGTACTACTGTACTACAGACGAAAAACAGTTTAAGTCCACACTAATTATCCATAATGTATAAATTATGGATTAAGGGGTCAGGAAAACGAGGGCTTTTCGTGGAGAGATCAGAATAACATTTGGACTTAAAACTGTTTTTCATCTGTAGTACTTTATTATTATTATTATAACTCAATACCAAAGTGTAGGCCTAATAAACACATGTCATAGGACATTTGTTGCTGATGTGCACTTCACTTTTATCACCAAATAAATGTATTCCAATGGAATCGAGACATTCATGGATTTTACAAGATAGCCTACTACTCAGGATGCATCTTAGCCTTTTTCATCTGCAAAGAGAAACACTTGTGCTTGTGGTGAACGTTTTTTTCCTATATTAATTACTTGGATGGATAGTGTTATGATCAACTGTATTCTACGTATTGGACCCTCGTCTGGTTCTGGTGTGTGACGACCCGGTTGGCATTTCCATGGTTCGGCGGCGGACAGACAGACAGGCCGGCCCGGGAGAAGATTAACATGACACGAGACTTGGTCACATCAAAACGTTCACAAGGTTTATTACCCTTACAGCAGCATATATAGTTTGGATACTTCATGTCCTAATGACGTCACAGACTAGACATCACAATCATTGCCTGCCAGCAGCGGCCTTCAGCTCTAACACAGCTCCACTCTTATGTTACCATTCAGGCAGGCAGTACACCATACATACAAGTACATATCCGAACACAGTACCAAGTATCAGAACACTATAATACAACAGATAGCAGGGGTTCACTTCTGTGCAGACTGATCGGTACATAATATTATGCCCGCAGAACATGGGTAGGGTCACAATTTACTACAGCTTTATGAATCTATATCGTGATGATTCTTTATTTTCAAAAAAATACACAGACTTTATTAGCAGACAAGGCATCATTTATAATGGAATGTTTGAGTCATTCAGCACCACGGACAGCTCAACTCATATTGTGGCTGGTATTGTCACTGTACAATAAACAGAGCTACAGTATACCTGTCAAACCCACCTATACCCAGTAAACTCCACAGAGATTTAACCGTGAGAGTGCATGGACCCATAAAGGTAATTGTTTATACTCTCAGAATATCGATTAACACTGCATTTGACTGTGTAGTTACAGACATCAAAGTTCTCTCATTGGTCTATCCAGGAAGCATGGAGCCAGCTATAGACCACAATATAATATCCCTCATTAACTGTAGCTGTGTCTATGTTTATAATCTGAGCTACCCGGGTGTCTGCAATTGGCTATACTATCAGACAATACTTTTCTGTATAACTAAACAAATCCAACTTGATGGATTCTAAATGTTCAATGAGTAGTAGGGCATGTAATCTCATCCCTAAACTGTAGACATTACCTACATTATCTTATTATAATACAAAATAGAACAAATTCACCAATATCAATCAAAATATATCCTTCATACATTTATATTTATTTACTTGGGGACAAATAAAACACTGAATACATGCCTGCCTTAAGTACTATTTCACTTTCTTCATGAGACAAATTGGACATTTAAGATTAATCTGCAGTGGAACTGAAACGGCAATCCCTGTTAATACCATTTCTTATCATTCATCATTGATACAGTCAGCCAGCCAACTGTTAGAACAGGTAATGTAGAATTGCTGTTAATTATAATGCATAAATTCAAAACATTTTGCATCTATAGTGATGACTTTAACAAGTGGAATAATTTCGGCGCACAGTGCATTCAGTTCCATGCATTAATCAAATAATTATGTTACACAAGGTTACATATAAAAAACAACATACAATATAATGTTGTAATGTTTATTTAGCTACAGTGTACCATCTCCTCAAGTCTCAATCATACTCTGCCTCGTGTCATGAGGCCCTCACCACTGCCCTGAATACACATACTGTAAAGGCCATGGGATAATGGGTGACACAAATGGCCATGCATAAATAAGAGGTAATTCAATTATTATTTCCATTAATTCCGTAGAGTATTACAGCTTAAGAAAGTCTTTGTTGTCATGTTGAACCATTATTTCCAGCGCTAAGCAGTGAGCACAACTTTCACCAACTCATGGCAGTCAGTAAAACATGGGAAAGTCATTGACTAACATGAGCTCCTACATACATCATGTAGAACTCAGGCCTGACTCTGTACTCCAGCAATAACTCAGCGACATCTGGCCATGTGACCAGAGAGGTGGTGGGAACGAGCCACCTGCGAAGGCATATGGGACAAGAGTATGGCTTCTCTCCCATGTGAGTTAACATATGGGTCATAAATGTCCGGACAAACGGAATATGGGATATATATAAATATATATATATATAAATATGACATATTTATATGTCATATTGTGTGTGTGTGTGTGTGTGTGTGTGTGTGTGTGTGTGTGTGTGTGTGTGTGTGTGCGCGCAAAACTGCGCATGTGTACGTGTGTGCGTGCATGCGTGCGTATGTGTATGTGTATGTGTGCGCGCATGCCTGCGTAGAGGGAGCTAGGGCCATAAAATGGCAGCTGTCCTGAGGGTAATCTTGGACAATGGTCAAAGCTCTGTGCTAAGCCCCTTTTGATTGATTTAGTTATGTATTGACCCAATTGATATGCAAGCTAGCTGTGACAATCTTGGACTGTATCAGCTGTGTGAGAGGGGCTGAGTGTGCAATAAATATAGTTAATAGTTAATAGTTAATAGTTAATTAATCATTTCATGCTGACATGTAATGCTGAAATGAAATGTGATGAGTAGACTACAAGGGATTACAATAACATTATTTGAGCCGTTTTATTATGGGATGACATTTATCGGGGCCAAGGCCAAACCTTTATCGCCAGCCAGTCATGTCAACCATGCCTTAAAACAAATACAAAGACTGCAGGCATGAGCCAGACAAGATTTCATAATTACAAAAAGCCATACCTATCTTAAATTGTTTATAGGGTCCATATTAATATACTGTATGTTAACCCCAGTCTTGGGAAAGTTCACTTTCTATAGTTCAGTTCATAGTTCACAAATGTAAAAACGAACTAGTTCAGTTCATAGTTCATTATATATATTTTAAAGTTCATGTTTCCAAAAATGAACTTTAGTTATTTTTAGTTCATTTTCCCCCCCAATACATTGCTGCGAGGTATTTTCAAAATGATTGCCTCCTGGGAATAAAGTCCAAACCTTAAAAAACACTTTAATAAAGTGACAACTTTTACAATATGTCCATTACCATCAACCAAATAAATTCCTTATTCTTTTACATTTTGTAAAAAATAGCCAATTTAACACTGAGGTACCCACAACGTTTAGGTGCCCACTCCTCCTGCACCCTTTTGCAATGTGAAATTCCACCGACTCAGTAGGCCTAATCCACTTTGCTTCTGTCTTTATATTTGCCATGTGAAAATGAACTTGTGAAATCTGATTTTATCAGATCAGCTTTTATTGTAAAGGCAAAAGTTTCGGAACGTCTCACATCCTGCATATTTCCGCGTGCTGAAAATAGTTGATCTACAAGCTCACGTGTTGCTGACGTGACGCGTTGTGAGCTTGCAGACCAGCTATTTTCATTACATTTATTTTATAGATTTTTATTACCACGAGAATAATGGCTTCCATTATAGCATGCTAAATTTCCAGGAATACAAATCCTGCTGTTTCTATTAGCTTGGTCCCATCGATTTGTCACTGAATTTTGACAAAAATGTCCACCACAAGCCAGCATGGCGAGAACGAAAGAAAGAAAGGTCAGATACCGGAGCCTAACGTATCCCGACTATAGAGCGCCGCAGTCCCTCCCCCTTTCAGAAAAACGAGTGGCCCAGGAAATGAAAACCCAATGCATTCTCCCATCGGCACTTCTTATTTAATTTATTTAAAGACGGTTATGCCGCGGACAAAGCCAACTCGGATCTTGACAAATCATGACAATGAACACAATGTTTTGGGCCGATCAAATCATTAGAAAGAAGAAAAGAAAGTCAGGAGACAACACTATTTGTTTTGTTTTTCGTCTTATAAATTATTTGATCGGCCCAAAACATTGTGTTCATTGTCATGATTTGTCACGATCCGAGTTGGCTTTGTCCGCGGCGTAACCGTCTTTAAATAAATTAAATAAGAAGTGCTGATGGGAGAATGCATTGGGTTTTCATTTCCTGGGCCACTCGTTTTTCTGAAAGGGGGAGGGACTGCGGCGCTCTATATGAGTTCAGACCTGAAGATCATGTACAGTATTTGTTTCCAGTTGCGTCAACGCTTCACTTTGGTTGCACAGGTCAAGTGGGTAAAAAAAGAAAGAAAAAAGTCCCTTCACTCCAGTCACAAACTCTCTTCCATGCGAGATCTGTAGCTCTCTCTCCCCCCTCCATTGAGTGGTGGATTATTATTGATATTATTGATCGGTTATTACCCGACCCGGAGTCACTTCTTGTGTATGGGTTGGATGACTTGGATCCCGGGTATTTTCGGGACTGGGGTTTACCCAAAGACCTCAACTACAAGCAATGTCAAATATATACATAAGGAGCCTGGTCAAAATGGCAATAAAAGATATGGCAGAACTGTACGTGTGTGTGTGTGTGTGTGTGTGTGTGTGCGTGCGTGCGTGCGTGCGTGCGTGCGTGCGTGCGCGCCCGGATTAGGACAGCTTCAGACATAACACGCAATGGTTTGGTGGGAGTTTCCACAAATGCCGAACCTATGAACGTATAGTACAGCTTGTGCTCAGCCCTTTTTGATTGATTTAATACTTTAACACAATTAACAGTACAGTACAGTCAGAGGTTATGCCTGACAATAGTGTATATTCATGAAAGCTTCTTGGACTGTGTGAGAGAGGCTGAGTGTGCAATAAATATAGTCTGTTAATTAATCATTTCACACTGACAGGCCTATAAATCTGAAATGAAATGTGCATGAGTACAAGGGATGAAAATAACATTATGTGGGACACTTTTTTATTGGCTGACATTACCAAGGAGCAAGTTCACCTCATTCACGTCATACCAAGTAAGGGGTGAACATTGGTAGTATCAATTACAGTTCCTTGATGTGTCTTATTATTAGACTTTAAATAGTTTCATGGCTAAATTGATACTATAGTGCAGTGTCAAGTCATGAGGTGGGGTGGTGGGTGAGAGGCGGTATGGGGTGAAGGGCGTTATTGTCATTAAAATATACTTATAAGAGTACCAAGGTAAAAGTACTCATGTTTTCCAAATATCGTTAAGCTTTAAAAAAGAACAAAAAAGAGCCCCCAAGAAAACAGAAGATCTACAAACTCACAACACAATGTAGATGAGCTTTTTACAAATAGCCAAAGTGATCAATCTAGGTTTTGAATTAAAAATATACAACCTGCAACGTAACACTTAACTAAAGCTGTCAAATTCTGTAATTGTAGTAGAATAGAAGTAACACGAATGAAATTAAAGTAAAAGTGCCTCATTGTACTGTGCATTTTAAGCACTATTGTATAGTTTACTTGAGTAAATGTACTAATTACTTTGCAAAAGTGATCAAAAGGTTAAATACAGCACTGGAAGTCATAATGGTCATATACATCCACTTGTAAGAGAGTGAAAGTGACTCTTTTATACATATTTTAGCACAGAAGAGTTAAAATGTTATATTGGTTATCATTAAGATCTTAAGGTAGCCTATGGTGTGCACATCTCAGAATCCATGTGCTATGATGATTGAACCGGCTGCTTTTTCCCCTGCATACAGCATAACAGACAATGAGGTTATGCTCTAGCTGTAGCGACTAGTTTTATATAATAAATATTAGGGCGTGTTCCTTGTACAGTAACATATAAATGTGCCTTGTCTTCAAATAAAATACACTTTCAAATGTTTTTGATGCTTGCTCGTAACATTGTTGGCTTGATGCACTGTTGTTCTGCTATTCTGCTATATATATGCCTATCCGTTGGCCAGGTATAGTGACTTATCACCTTCAAAATGGCGCACGCCCCGAATACCAAAAGTGTGAGGTTTGCATGCCCTATTATACATTGTTATTGTAGAAATGAGCTTCATGGGATTAAGTGTTACCAGATTTCTTGAAACATCTACCGTAAAGTAAATTCATGGGAAAAGTACTTCTTGAATGGTAATGAATCACGTAAACAATTTAACACACTGCAAGAAGAGAGGCCGAATCTGTGCTAATGACTATATGGACCTTTACGAAGCCAATTGCCTGTTGCCTTCAACTGTGTTACAGTACATAGGACCACAATGGAAACAATCCCCAGGACTAATTTGTATTATCCTGTATACGTGCTGTCTACATTTCTGACTAATACAATATTAAATCAATGAATGAATAAATATCGTGCTTTGTTTGAGATTCAGTGTAACAGGTAAATAGCCGTGCATTAACTATACTGCTGATATCCCGCCTCTGGAAGTCTCCCGGGAATTAGCATCCACTCCCGGACCATAATGCACCATAGGGTGGTATATCGGTGCTCAGATCCGGTCTGAAGGAGCCCACTTTACTGGCTCTGTAATTTGCAAACATTAACACGTTCAGGCACACAGACCGGATCTGGAACCTGCAATGTTACTTTTACATCCTCTGGTTTTGCCCACAGCTGTGTCTAATTCAGTGGATCTCAGCCTGCAGGACCCCCGGAGAGATCCCCACATTTTTGGGGGGGTCCCCAGGTGACAGTGCATTGACAATTAAGGACTTTTAAGACTTTAATACCTAAACAATAAATAAAACGGAAACTGTGTCAAAAGTAATCAACAAACAAAACAAAAAAACTGGTCAAACATTGGCCAAATTGTCAAATGATATGAAAGAGACAATAAACGTGAGGCGTTGTGAGCTTGTGTATCAGCTATTTTCACAATATGTATCTGTGGATCTGCTGAAGTGGTGAATGTATGTTATGTAATAATAATCCAAATGCAAAGTACCTAGTAATAAAGACGTCAAATTATTGTTGCGTAGTAAAAGTACAATATTTGCCTCTGAGATGGAGTATAAAGGGACATTTTAAAATGGGGAATAAGACAATAAAAGACACCTGAACATTTTACTTTAGTATACAGTACTACAGTACTAAAGTAAATGTACTGTACATTATAATGTTATAGAGTTGATCAGTGATTCTACTATTTATTTATTTATTTAGACAGAGATGCTAATTTGCATTGCATTGTAAATGTCAATACCCTATTGTAGAAAGTGTTTGTTCCAAGTATCAATGACCTATTGTAGGAATACAAGTACAAGTTCGGTATTCAAAAGTTGCTTGAATAAAAGTCCAAAAGTTTTGGCATCAAAAGTATTCATTATGCAGAAGGTCCCATTTAACAAGGTATGTATTCAAATCCTTGGAAAATAGATCTACACGTATTTCTACATTGTGTTATTGATACTTTTATTTAAGTAAAAAATGTGAATCCCCTTCTGTAGGGAAATACTCAAGTAAAATGACAATTATACTCAAGTACACTATTTACTTATTTATTTTCCTCACTCAATATTAAAATACTTTATTTGGCAAAACATGCTGTGATGCCAGCCAATTATGCTATTTTTATCTACCATAGATATGGCATGTACATAAACCACAAGCACTGGCTATCAAGTATCATGGAATGATTTGGCAATAAGGATGCTATTGCAATGTCAATATGAAGGAAAGGACATTGGAAGGACATTCCTACTTTTACTTTCTGCATAGCATGCAATTATCAACTGATATAAGCATGCTGAGACAGACACCCATTGCTGAGGAGTTCAGAGTTGCATTGGTGAGTGAGACTTCATCTGTCCTTCATAGTCACATTTATATGACATCATATAAATGTTTTAGAGACGTTAGCTAATCATAGTGATATAAATCTATTAGACATGCTGGCTATTAATCTTTAACATGGCTCCGTACATAGTGCCACATAGATACTTACATGGCCCAAGGCAGAATAATGAGTGGACAGCATACTGTAGTTGTTATATTGGAGGCTACAGACTAAAATGATTGATTGTGCATTCTCATTCTTATTATTTTTATTAATAATAGATTGGAACTTGATTTTGTCCATTCATTTCTATTTAGATATGTCAATTATGTAATGATTGTTTAAATCATACTTAGCATTGCATGTACTTTTACATCTACTAGAGTTATTATTATTTTAAAGTAGCAATATGTTTTACCTCTGAATGTAACCTTCATTCTTGTAACCTTAAAGTGTATTCGAAAGAAGGAAAACAGTTAATCTAGCACTGCTTCAGTATTTAAAAAAAGAAAAAAGAAGGAATAACAAACAAACAAACAAACAAAAAAAGAAACATGGCTGTAATGACAAAAATAACTTGATGAAGTTAGGAATAAGCAAATGAACAAAGAAATGAAGATAACTTAATGGGCAAGCATAATTTAATTTAAATGCAATGCAGGTCATAATATAAAATGTCTTATGAAGTGGTGTGTGGCAAGAACGGACATTATGATTCACATAAGCTAATTTAGTTAATGATTAGAAATTGTATAAAATCGTTCAACTCATGTTAATGTCCTCCCAATGTGTTTCTTAAAGACTTGAGGGTTGCACAAGGTTCCACAGCTACTGGTAGAGGGGAAAAGTGAGTGTTCATATTTTTTCTATTAAACTTACACTAAGCTACAAACATAATAGTACTACAGGTATCGGCTCAGATCTCAAGTCAGCAAAAGCATTAACACCATCTATTTGTCGGTCTACAGACAGTCGCCACCATGAGTACGGACGCAGAGATGGAGCAGTACGGCAAGGCCGCCATTTACCTCCGTAAACCAGAGAGGGAGAGAATGGAAGCACAAGCTGCGCCCTTTGATGCCAAAACTGCAGCATATGTGGCCGACGTTAAGGAGCTGTACCTCAAGTGTAAAATTACAAAGAAGGACGGTGACAAAGTCACTGTGGAAGTGCTTGACACAAAGGAGGTACGTAGGTGGAGGTGGATCTAAATTGAAATAGTGACACAGTACAACTGTAATCGAAAGACATTCTGAAGTTGTTTTTATTTTTAGGAAAGAACTGTAAAGGAGGATCTCATCCACCCTATGAACCCTCCCAAGTATGACAAAATTGAGGACATGGCCATGATGACCCACCTCAGTGAAGCCACTGTCCTGTATAACCTCAAAGAGCGTTATGCAGCATGGATGATCTATGTAAGCTTTTCTACACACAGAGCAGTACAGTATTGCACCTCTCGATGGCAGAGAAAGAAAAATATGATGAAAAAATGCAATGATAACATCAAGTGAAAACCATGGCATAGAATAACAAATTCAAACAAACTCATGGTTCTGATGTTAACTTGTTCATTAGTTGTGTTTGTGTGTGTGTGTGTGTGGGGGGGGGGGGGGGTGGTGGTGGGGGGGTATGCATTTATTTATAGGATAGTAGACTGACAGGAAATGGGGAGAGAGATGGGCAGTGACACGCAGCAAAGGTCACTGGGATCGGAACTCGAACCCGCTGTCAGGCTGGTGCCTATGGTGCCATGAATCGCTACAACAGCGGCCCGGGCGAACTTTCCCATTAGTTGATGCCACTTAGTTGCGTGTGTGTTTGGCCAGTAGTCACTTTGAGTGGCAGCGTGCTGTGCCTTCGCCATTTTGGAGCTCAATATGTCGGCCACCATACGATACACATACCCCAGATCCGGAGGAGGCGTCTACCTTTTAATGTCTACTCTACAGTATGTCTATGTGTTGTATGATGTTAATGTTCTCTCTCTTCTCCCCTGCAGACCTACTCTGGCTTGTTCTGTGCAACTGTGAACCCCTATAAGTGGCTCCCAGTGTACGACCAGGAGGTTGTAAATGCCTACAGAGGCAAGAAGCGTATTGAAGCTCCACCCCACATCTTCTCTGTCTCTGACAACGCCTTTCAGTTCATGCTGATGGGTACGTACTAGTCAGGACAACGTAAACAATATTTAACTATAATTGTTTTATGCTGTATCCAAGACTTAAATATTTGTTTTACTTTTTTACAGATAGAGAGAACCAGTCTGTCCTGATCACGTACGTTACCCATTACTAGGCATTAAAAAAGAATATTGTACCAGGCCTGGAATTTTGTCATTTTAGGGGCAAGGCCACTTGGCCTTTGTTGCACAAATTAAGGTCAAATGCCAGGGCAGGAAGGCCATCAAATAAAACGATTTTAGTCCATTGAAATAATTAATTGAATGTAAGTGTTACGGATTTTGATTATATGTAGACTATCTGCAGTGAAATAAATAATGGCATTTACAATCTGATCCATGCTCAGCCCTGCACCAAAGTCACTGGATTGGTTTAAAGATGGGGAATCAGGGAAGCTAAGAATTTAGAATCTCAACAAAAGACACTGGTGTCTACATGACAAGAAACAGACATGGAGAAAGTGGTACAGTCAGCTGGGGAATTATAGGCTTCAGGGCATGGCATGTTTTGAGGGGCACAAGGCCAAACTGATGGGCAACGACGGCTATCGACACATTTCCTGGGCTGTGTGTGCTCCAGTTCCTGTTGATTTCATTGGATACCATTGGTCATCTGACCAGTTTCATTGGCTTTCATTGGATCAAATCGACAGGAACTGGAGCACACACAGCCCAGGAAAAGTGTGGATAGCCTTTGTGGCATCCCTGAAATTCCTGTCCTACGTTGTACACAAATTCACAAATTGCATTTCTCTGAATGTATGCATTTATAACCAGTGGAGAATCCGGTGCCGGGAAGACTGTGAACACCAAACGTGTCATCCAGTACTTTGCAACAGCTGCTTCTTCTACTGGAGAAAAACCCTCAGGCAGTAGTGGCAAAATCCAGGTATAATGTGCAGGTTTTTTAACAAATACATGTTTTTGAACATAAAGCATTTATATGAAATGTAGCAATTCATTTTAAAATCATTCTAACCAAGTTTTAAATTGGGCGATGTCTAAAACATTCAGGGGTCACTGGAGGATCAGATTATTGCAGCCAATCCCTTGCTGGAGGCCTATGGTAATGCCAAGACTGTGAGGAATGACAACTCCTCTCGCTTTGTAAGTGTAAATAATGGCATTTTATGAGAATACCCGCAATAATTCCACAATGTAGAGGGATGCAACAAATTGTGCTATATCAAACAGGGTAAATTCATCAGAATCCATTTCAACACATCGGGTAAACTGTCCAGTGCTGATATTGAGACATGTAAGTATGAGGTCCACAGATAATACATTATACAGGCATTAATTTGAGGATTACATTTTGAGTTCCGTACAACCAATATAAATAATAATAATAATAATAGTTATGCACATCCCAGATTCCCATATAGATCATAATTATTATTAATATTATGAGTTATGTTCAACCCATATACTCTAGATCTGCTGGAGAAGTCCAGAGTAACCTACCAGCTTTCCGCAGAGAGAGGTTACCACATCTTTTTCCAGATGATGACCAACCACAAACCTGAGATTATTGGTAATTGGTTATTATTATTATTGTTAAATTGGTACTGATGATTCAGTGAGAAGAACAAACATGAATGAATGAAAACAAAGGTTCACCCTTTGTTTAATCCCTTTTCAGAAATGTGTCTGATCACCAACAACCCCTACGACTTCCCGCTGATCAGCATGGGTGTGATCGTTGTGGCCAGCATTGACGACAATGCCGAGTTGGACGCCACCGACGTCAGTTACTATTTAACTATTTATACTATTTTACTTTCTAACCCGTATATCTTTTGTATAGGTATTAAAAGGTCTTAAAAGTCACTTTAGAAATGGGCAGATATATATATATATATATATATATATATATATATATATATATAAATTACTGTATGTTGGTTTACTGTTGAGTTGTACCCAGTTTTAAGGGATGTTTGTTATGCTTAATCTCAATATTTTGAACACATCTTATTGACATCAGGAAGCTATTGACATCCTGGGCTTCAACGGTGAGGAGAAACAGTTAATCTACAAGTTAACCGGTGCAGTGATGCATCATGGGGTCCTGACGTTCAAACAGAAGCAACGTGAGGAACAGGCGGAGCCAGACAGCACGGAGGGTGAGCTGCATCTTTACTATTATTATTTATTGCGAATGCAATGAGCAGCTTACTATGGAAGCTAGGCAAAACTGTCTGTCTGTCTGTACGTGTGTCACGCTGTGACATCACCCGCCCGCCACCAGAGGGCGCAGCTGTATCACACACACACACAAACACACACACACACACACACACACACACACACACACACACACACACACACACAGTAGAAAACTTAAAAAAAAAGGAAACGTAAAAAAAAAAAAAAGTACGTAATTTATTCTAATTGTTGTTATTGCAATTTACAAGCGGTGTTCGCTTCCCGCGTTCGTGTGTCTTACTTGTCATTATCACGGAGGGTGAGCTGTGAGAGAAAGCGAGTGCATTTTCAGGCACCGGCGTCAGCCATGTTTCCACATTAATGCAACACCCTAAACCTAAACTAGGGATGTCCCGATCACACTTTTTTACTCCCGATCCGATTCCGATCATTTGAATTTGAGTGTCTGCCGATACCGATTGTTCGTTATCTGAGATTGATATTTTTTATAGAACAATATCCAAAATGACAGACAATATCCAGTCTAATGATATGGATATAATATTCATGTTTTTTTGCTCCCAATCAGATTCTAATCAGTAGAGAATGACGTGATCGGCCTCAATTTCAGATCACGCGATGGGGTCGGGACAATAACCTCACAGGGAAGCCACGGGTGATTTTTAACTAACTGGCAAGTTGGCAACACATGTCGGGTTAGGATCAAGGCATCTTCAATTAAGGAATTAAGGAAAATAATGCACTCTTTGTCATAAGTATTGCAGTTACTTTTCATTATTGTGACTTATCTATATTCTGAGTGAACTAAGCTATTTCCAATATTTATTTTCATAATTTAGACTCTAGTTATTTGGTTTAATGGGATTTTAGGGCAAGACCTCGACCTCGCGCGTGCGGACTTGGCCCCCAGCCTGGTACGCTAGTCAAAATATGGCCCTTGAGGAAATTCTATTGTGGAACCCTGGGGTAGAGATATGTTGTCGATGTCGGAATAATGACTGTCTTACCAAAGACTGGTCTAAACTATGATCCTAGATTACCATCTCTATGCATTTGACATATTACCTTGTGTTACCTTGCTTATTGTCAGAGTTTAAGTCACTCTCTGGATTACGAGCATGTGCTAATTGCCTAAATTGTAAATGTACAAATTGTATCATGATTTCAGTGGCTGACAAGATTGCCTACCTGTTGGGCATAAACTCAGCAGCGATGCTTAATGCATATTGCTACCCCAAAGTGAAAGTCGGAAACGAGTACGTCACGAAGGGCCAAACTGTGCCACAGGTGAGTAAATTCCATTATTTCCATGATCTGATTTAAGGTTTTAGGTTTTTAGGTTTATTTATTTAGCACATAAAAATATAACAAAAAAAATAGACAATACATATCAAAGAAAAAAAAACACAATGCAAGGAAAGGAAGAATCCAGCTGGCTTATTTGGAATACTTTCCTGTATGGAAGAGGTCATTGATAAAGCAGATTAAAAGTTCATCATCAAGAACATTACAGAAGTCTAAAAGTTGGCAAAGCTGTGCAATAAAGAAATAGAAACACAGAGACTGCACAAAAAGGGGACATAAACAATACAACAACAAACACACAAAAGTAAATCATGTAATCTACAGAGGAATAAATCAGATATTTCTTGAATATTGGCAAGGATAGTGAGGATTTAAGTGTAGCATCCAGGTAATTCCATAGATGAGGGCCTCTAAATTTGATGAATGATTGATGTTTGGAAGTGCGACAATAGGGTAATTCAAAATCATGTTTACTTTGTCAATGGGTAATATTGAATATTTAATAAAGAGCGATGGCTCATACCTATTTGAATGTGAAATCATTCTCAGTAAACTTTTTTGAATGATCAGTAATTTAGTGAGATACTGTATGTTGAAGAATATGTAGCAGCCCAGACAATATTACAGTAATTAATATGAGGGAAAATTAAGCTGTGTTAAATGACATGAAGGAAGAACAAATGGGCAGATTGTTCTCAATATACCAAGCATCTTCATAGACTTCATACATACAGTATCAATATGTTTCCAATTTAAATGTTCATCTAATGACACCCAATAATTTAGTATGTGGAACCTGGCAAATTTCAGAGCCATTGATTACAATTCTAGGTTTTTCTTTGAGAATTTCTTGTTTATATTGCTAAAAATCAACACATTTAAGGCTGCCACGTATCTTCTGTAATTAAAATGATCCTCCAACATTATTGTCTCAGCCAGGCCTAATGGCTCGCCACCAGGAGGTTGACTTTTGCACAAAAAGGTTTTGTCCAAACATCACACAAATCAGTACAGTAGATCTGTCTAGTTATTAAACTAAACAGATGTGTCATATTCCGCCCTGATTGGCTATGATTGACTTCCAAAGTTTGCAAGAGTGCTCCGTTTTGTACAAAATGCTGCAAGAGTGTGCAATTTCCATGAAATTCTGCACGCACATTCATATTAGGCTGAGGACAAAATTCCAATGACATTTGGCTTTTTTCATTGCTTATTGTAAATTGCTATGTTTAGTGCCTAAATTGTAAATTGTGTAATTCACACGCCCATACTAATAACGCTACAAATAACTATTTCCTTAGGTAATGAACTCTGTCGGTGCCTTGGCCAAGTCCATATATGAGAAAGAGTTCTTGTGGATGGTCATTAGGATCAACGAGATGCTGGACACCAAGCAGCAGAGAAACTACTACATTGGTGTGCTGGACATTGCTGGTTTTGAAATATTTAATGTAAGCATGAACTTAATTGTTTTAAGTGGTATTGGACTTGTTTTAAGTGGGATACAGTGCATTTTTGTAACAGAGATTTTAAGAAACTGCAGGCTAATGATATTTCCACTCACAGTTCAACACCCTGGAGCAGCTGTGCATCAACTTCACCAATGAGAAACTGCAACAGTTTTTCAATCACACCATGTTTGTTCTGGAACAAGAGGAATACAAAAAAGAAGGCATACCCTGGGATACTATTGACTTCGGCATGGACCTGGCTGTCTGCATTGAGCTCATTGAGAAGGTATACAATTCTTATTATATTATATTAATATATTATCATGGACTTGGCTGTCTGCATTGAGCTCATTGAAAATGTATAATTATGGGGGCACGGTGGCACAGTCGGTAGTGTTGTCGCCTGCTAGAAGGTCCTGGGTTTGATTCCCGCTGGGGACGCTGTGGGCGTGTTCCCTCCTCTGCATCATCAGTGGCCATACCCGAGGCAGGGTTGGCGAAAGGGCCTTTCTGTGTGGAGTTTGCATGTTCTCCCCGTGTCCCCTAGGGTATGTACCCTCACAAAAAGCATGCAGTAATCCTGGTCTCTAAACTGCCTCCCCCTGGCCAGCCGAGGCGCCTGATGAAGGGGAAAGGAACTGGTTGGAATAGTGCGTTCCTTCCACGTGCTACGTCCAACTAGGGAAACTCCCCCGTCAGGTGTAAAGGAGCGACTTGGACACTCATGCATGAAGGAAGCATGAGTTCAAGTCCGTTGCTCTCCCCAGGTTGGCGGAGGGTGTGTAGAGCCCAGGATCACATTAGAACATTGACACAGGGGTGGAAAAATGGGTTACAAAATTGTGGGATAAAAGATAATAAAAAAAGAGTATAATTATTTTTATTTTGTGTTTTACATTATGTTTTTGCTTTTGGTGACTTGTTTCTTGTGTCTGCTCCACAAAGCCCTTGGGCATCTTCTCCATCCTTGAAGAGGAGTGCATGTTCCCAAAGGCTTCAGACAAAACGTTCATTGACAAGTTGATGGGCACGCATCTTGGAAAGTGTAAAGCCTTTGAGAAGCCCAAGCCTGCCAAAGGCAAGGGTGAGGCCCACTTCTCCCTGGTCCACTACGCTGGAACTGTGGATTACAGTATCACAGGCTGGCTGGAGAAGAATAAAGACCCGTTGAACGACTCTGTGGTGCAATTGTACCAGAAGTCTTCAGTTAAACTGCTCCATGAGTTATATCCCGCACCTGAGCCTGAAGGTATGTTTATTAATATAATGTGTTGTATCCCCACTGAAGGTATGCTAGATCATATAATAAAATATAATATAATGTTGTATCCCCACCTGAGCCTGAAGGTATGTTTATTAATACTATAAACACTTCCGAATCTATAAGGGAAGCATTTTCATTCTGTATAACTAATGATTCTAACTCATATAAACAGATAACACAAAGAAGGGAGGAAAGAAGAAGGGTGGTTCCATGCAGACTGTGTCTAGTGCTTTCAGGGTAAGAATATTTATTCATTATCAACATTATATTCCTCTAAAAATGAGGCATTATTATTATCAACATTATATCCACATGTAATAAATAGGCATGCACGGCATGTCATGTTGGAGTTAAACAATTTCTGACTGTATCACATATGAGCTTGTAGATCAAATGGCTGAAGTTTTAAATTGGGCTTAAGTGGTTAATGAATGTTTTAGAAAAATCTAAATCTGCAAAGTAACTAGTAAAGATTTCAAATAATTGTAGTGGAGGAAAAAAGTACAATATTGTATCACTTCTTACTACTAATAAGTCTTATTCTCAATAGGCGAACTTGGGGGTGCTGATGACCAACTTGAGAAGCACTCATCCACACTTTGTGCGTTGCCTGATTCCCAACGAGTCCAAGACTCCAGGTAAACACAGAACATAAACATTTGGCGCCATTTCAATGTAATACGCTCTCCTAGAGGCCCTAACTAAGACCTAGTCATCATCATCATTTTTCGACCACGGTCGAGATCATGGATTCCACAATGCTACGCCAGACTTCCTGGTCCTTCATTGCCACCCCCAGTTCCTGCCTACTGAAGCACCGGTCCTTTATTGCCACCCCCAGTTCCTGTCTACTGAAGCATGTGTCCCTAGCGATGACATCAGGGAACGACAGCTTTCTACCTCTGGTCTGCCCTGAGGCAGGACTCTAGAGAAGAAGGGAAGATATAACCTCATTGTCAGCTCTGTAGCAGTGGCCGGCAAACTGCATTCTTCTGGATCGGACGAGTGAAGAAACACGGGGAAGGTTGTAGTGTAGACCTTGTAGTGCTAAGCCTGGATTTGGAAAAGGCTTTCTGATTTTTTGTAATTGAATAAGGAATATATATGGCTGAGGTGGTGGGGTGCGTGTTATCAGGGGTTTTTCTTTTTTTTCTTCAAATACTTATTTGGCTTGGCGACTGTGGCTCAAGAGGTAGAGCAGGTTGTCCAATGATCCATGGGTCGGCGGTTCAAATCTGTCTACATGTCAAAGTGTCCTTGGGCAAGACACTGAACCCCAAATTGCTCCCGATGTGCTGGTTGGTACCTTGCATGGCTTCCTCTGCAATCGGTGTATGAATGTGTGTGTGAATGGGTGAATGTAATGCACAATCTATGTAAAGCGCCTTGGATAAATGCGCTATATAAATGCACCATTTTCCATTTACCTGTCCTCAATACAAATATTTGAAACAGACCATACACATTTAAACAATGATTGCCACTAATGTGTCCTAATAATAATAATAATCTTTACAGGTTTGATGGAGAACTTCCTGGTCATCCACCAGCTGAGGTGTAACGGTGTTCTGGAGGGCATCAGAATCTGTAGAAAGGGCTATCCCAGCAGAATCCCTTATGCTGACTTCAAGCAGAGGTATACCCATTCCTTTTTCCAGCAGCTTTTAGTTCCACCTCTATTTAACAAGAAGTATGCAAAATGACCATGAACTTCCACAAAACAGGTACAAAGTACTGAATGCCAGCGCATGTCCCGAAGGTGCGTTCATGGACAACAAGAAAGCCTCTGAGAAGCTGCTTGGGTCCATTGATGTCCCTGTTGCTGAGTACAAGTTTGGACACACCAAGGTAATCTTGCTTAACATTATGGACAGAGGACTATAAAGGTTTATGTTTACAGTTGTTATATTACAGTGTTGGTAACATTGTATTAAGTTGTATTCAGTTGTTACAGTGTTGTTACAGTGTTTGTAACACTGTATTCAGGTGTTCTTCAAAGCTGGTCTGCTGGGGACACTGGAGGAGATGCGAGATGAAAAGCTGTTTGCTCTGGTCACCATGACTCAGGCTCTCTCACGAGGTTTCCTCATGAGGCGGGAGTTTGTCCAGATGATGGCAAGAAGGTACTTTGAAAACACACTTTATTCAATATTTAGTACAATTTTCATTGCTGTTCAACACACATTTTTATAGTGTCAATTCACTATAATAAAAGCTTCGTAGCGTATATAAACGAGGGAAGAACCCTCGAGCAGAACCAGGCTCCATTGTGGGTTGCCGCCATCTGCCTTGTCAGGGGGACAATAATACCAACAGCAATAATAACGGACATAATAACATTATAAAAGCAGCTATAACAACCTGCAAGGAAACCCTCGATCTGCAGCTGGGGGTTCACAATCCACAAAAAGTAATGCTAAGTTGATTGTACATGAGTATGAAACTAGGGGCGAACCATACATTATGAGTCAAGGTTGTGGAAAGTGTTATTTTATATTCACAGATATTATTGTCTGGAATGAGCTGTATATCAAGCAGTCTCATTCTAAACTCTCCTATACAACAGCGTGAAAATACTGTTACACAGGCTGTGCTGGGGATTTTAGGTTTTCAGTGGTTTTGAATTTTGTGACTTCATGTGACGTGTGCTATGTAATTTATTGGTGCTATGTAATTTTATTCGACTTATGCAATTTATTGGTGCCATGTAATTTAAATTAGCTATTTTTATTTATGTTGCAGGACCACATTGGTGTGGCTTGTATGTGTATATCCTGGTTTTAATTTATACTGTGACCAAAATCAAATCAATCATGACTGCAACTGTGTTCCCTCAGAGATGCCGTTTTCACCATCCAGTTCAACGTGCGCGCATTCTGCAATGTGAAACACTGGCCATGGATGAAGCTGTACTACAAGATCAAGCCTCTCCTGCAGAGTGCTGAGACTGAGAAGGAGCTGATGAACATGAAGGAAAATTACGAGAAGATGAAGATTGACCTTGCTACTGCCTTGGCCAAGAAGAAGGAACTAGAGGAGAAGCTGGTGGCTCTGGTGCAGGAGAAAAATAACCTTGCCATGTCAGCAGCATCAGTAAGTACATTTTAACTCCCTCTGATCCCTAAAAGACTGTGCTCTGGCCTGAACGGTTAGCTCAACCGTCTGGGCACCTAGGCTGCCAAACCAGCCGTATGGCGTGCCACGGGTTCAACTCCCGAGCCTGACGGCCTTTGCCGCAAGTCACTCCCCATCTCTCTCCCCCTTTCCTGTCTGACTATTGCCCCAAAAACAAATCTTTAAAAAAGAAGTCTGTGCTCCCCCAACAGGCAACTGCAAAAGTATATTTCGACCAGAACAAATGTTTGCTCCCTTAAGTTTTTTTCTTCTTCATTGACAACCAGGGAGACGAGGCTCTGAATGATGCAGAGGAGAGATGTGAAGGTCTTATTAAAAGTAAGATCCAGTTGGAGGCGAAGCTCAAAGAGACGACTGAGAGACTGGAGGACGAGGAGGAGATCAATGCTGAACTGACTGCCAAGAAGAGGAAGCTGGAGGATGAATGTTCTGAGCTTAAGAAGGACATTGATGACCTGGAGCTCACCTTGGCCAAAGTGGAGAAGGAGAAACATGCCACTGAAAACAAGGTATAGAATATACTGTATACTGTTTTCAGTGGCACGTTTCTATAATCTATATACTATCGATTCTACTGTAATTCAAGATTAATACACCCTAGTCCCTGGAATTCACTTTGTAAAGCACTGATCCATTCCTGCTCTGCTTGTTCTGCTTACTGCATATCAGGTGAAGAACCTGACCGAGGAGATGGCCTCTATGGACGAGGGTCTTGCTAAGCTGACCAAGGAGAAGAAGGCGCTCCAGGAGGCCCACCAGCAGACCCTGGATGACCTGCAGGCAGAGGAGGACAAAGTCAACACTCTGACCAAGGCCAAGACCAAGCTGGAGCAGCAAGTTGACGACGTGAGTTTTACAAAAGTGTATCGGGATGTTCTGTTTATTGTTTCACTGAACAATGGTGTACAAATAATGAATCATTGTGCAGCTGGAGGGGTCTCTGGAGCAAGAGAAGAAGCTCCGCATGGACCTGGAGAGAGCCAAGAGAAAGCTTGAGGGTGATCTGAAACTGGCCCAGGAATCCATCATGGACCTGGAAAATGACAAGCAGCAGTCAGACGAAAAGATAAAAAAGTAATGTGGAAAATAATAATAATAATAATTCAGTCAGACAACTCAAGGAGGATGTAATATATATATTTATTGAATATAAGATAATCAATGCAATATATTTATTATGGTTTGGCGATGTATTGGATCTGCTTTTTAGGTACTCAGGATCAAGCGCATCAGTCCCGACCATAGGGACTCTGAATCCCCCCGTACCTAAAACAGTAGATCCAAAATGACAGGTGGTAGCTGGGGTGGAGGTGGGTGCGCACTTGTATACCGCAGCGTAGAGTATACAATAGAAAGCAGCAAGCAGAATTGAGCGCAGCCAGCAAGACGGCAAAGGATGTACAGCAGCACGCTGATACATCGGCAGTGGGCAAGCAAGAAGGCAGAGGAATGCAAACCTCTGGTTCAAGTAGCCGGTATGAGAGATGGGGTGAGCTGTGATTGGCTGAGTGAGGTTCCCTGACTGAACTTGCTCTGCGCATGTCTACGACAGGCACAAATGCTCATTTCAGTCAGACAACTCAAGGAGGATGTAATATATATATTTATTGAATATAAGATAATCAATGCAATATATTTATTATGGTTTGGCGATGTATTGGATCTGCTTTTTAGGTACTCAGGATCAAGCGCATCAGTCCCGACCATAGGGACTCTGAATCCCCCAACAGCGCAAAACATCCGAATCCCCCAAAAAGCAGATCATCCAACACCAAACTTTAAGCTATGTGTACAACAGAGCACCTGTTGTTTCCTGAAACAGGAAAACCATACCGATATCCTTCCACAGGGAAAAGTGTGGGCTTGGATCAGACATAGGTCATGCTAGAATTATGTGATGACTAGTCAATGTGTTCAACAGTACAGCGCCTGTTGATCCCTGAAATTCATTATTCAGGAGTCCTAAATGGTGTCCTGGTTTGCTTGCTGCAATGCAATACCAACTGTACAGATGCCACCTGTACTATACCAACCCAACCAGGACATACCGAAAAGGACATGCTAGAATTATGTGATGACTATAGTCAATGTGTACAACCAGAGCACCTGTTGTTTCCTGAAACAGGACAACCATACCGATATCCTTCCACAGGGAAAAGTGTGGGCTTGGATCAGACATAGGTCATGCTAGAATTATGTGATGACTAGTCAATGTGTTCAACAGTACAGCGCCTGTTGATCCCTGAAATTCATTATTCAGGAGTCCTAAATGGTGTCCTGGTTTGCTTGCTGCAATGCAATACCAACTGTACAGATGCCACCTGTACTATACCAACCCAACCAGGACATACCGAAAAGGACATGCTAGAATTATGTGATGACTATAGTCAATGTGTACAACCAGAGCACCTGTTGTTTCCTGAAACAGGACAACCATACCGATATCCTTCCACAGGGAAAAGTGTGGGCTTGGATCAGACATAGGTCATGCTAGAATTATGTGATGACTAGTCAATGTGTTCAACAGTACAGCGCCTGTTGATCCCTGAAATTCATTATTCAGGAGTCCTAAATGGTGTCCTGGTTTGCTTGCTGCAATGCAATACCAACTGTACAGATGCCACCTGTACTATACCAACCCAACCAGGACATACCGAAAAGGACATTCTATCATTATCATTAATATCTGAAATCAGTACCCAGTAGTCTACCACCTGGAGCTTTTAGCTGCAACATGATCGCATGCATGATCATGATGCGGCAACGCTGCTGCTGCAAGTTCTGCCACAGTGCATTTTTTTTTTTTTTTTTTTAACCAACATAATTCAGAGCTCATTAGTTCTGAGCCTGAAAAATGCATCCGTGTTTAGCGGAGCATAGCTTTCGTCAGCTGCAGAGGACCGCCGGCCTGAGAAACAGAAAGAACATGCAGAAAACAGTTTTAAGAGTATTGATAATATCCTGCAGCAAAAGAGCAAAATAATGAATATATGTAGCAGCAGCAAGGTAACCAACATAATTCAGAGCTCATTAGTTCTGAGCCTGAAAAAATGCATCCGAGTTTAGCAGAGCGTAGCTTCCAACAGCTGCAGAAGACCACCGGCCCAGAGCTTGTAGAGTGTAGCATTTGGAACTTTTGGTGCTGCTGTGCCGATCCTAAAGAGTGTGACGTGTAGCGATTAGGAGGCAGCCCACAGCCTTGACACAGAAGAAGCAGCTTTTGCAGAACCAAGAACTGGCCAATGCTTCCGGAATCCGCCGTGAATAGGGGCTCATGACATTTGCGGATGGACAGCATGGCAGAAAACGAGGCATGGAAGAGAAAGGACAAAGACCAGTGTTAGTTGCTGTCACAGATATACCTTAATGAAATTAGTTGTTTTGAGTGATTTTATGGTGGGCAACCAAGCAAAGTCAGAAGTGGAAATGTCATGCATAGGATTTACCACATAGAAAGTACGAAACACGATTATAGATTGCCAGTAGATTACTCACTGAAGGATCTGGAGTGCAGCTGAACGCCAGTTATAATGCCTTGAGATTTAAAACAGTTAACTAAAAGCACTACTATGATAGGATACACAGAAGCACTTAGAAGATGAATAGGACCCTGCAGAGTTGTAGGTTTTAAGATGATTTGGCAAACCAAAACACTACTTAAGTGGCTGAGCGACTGCATGTGAATATAGAATTAAGAACTTAAAGAAACAAATGCAGCCTAGGTGAAGATGCAGATTGATTAACTGAGGACCTGCCTCGTGGTTTCAGTAGCAGCAGATCCACGTATGCCACCAATGTGAGCGTATCCGATAATGGCTGCAGCTGCGATGAAGACTATGTGACTATGCGGCAAACCACAGGGAGGACCTTCCCAGCATCCAAGGTTCATCTCGTCAGTATGATCACTATGAAGGGCTGTCACTCAGGAAATGGAAACAGAAGCAGTATGAGAACAGGCTATGAATCGCTTTAAAATGACATGGATATAGCTAAAGTTGACGTTTAAGCGAGTTAGCTTCAGTCACATTATAGTATCATCTAAGCCGTACGTTGATATAATTCAAATCAATCATTTAGTAGCAGTGTTAGCAACGCAGTAACACCATACCTCTTTCCTGGGCTGAGCATAGGAGAAACACCACGCCTCTGTTCCTGGGCTAAGCATGCAGAAATATTAGCAATGAGCCAATGCCTATCTTTAAAGACAGACTGTGCGTTTTATTTAATGTTAAACACTTCCCTGGCGCACCATATGTACTTACCTGTAAAACAGACCCATAGAGTAAGACAGAGTTACGAAAACTCCGTTCACTTCATGGGGCCAGTTCAATGGCGCGGCTCTTCTTCTACAAATGGGTAGAAGGACAGAAGTAGGCAGAAATGCATGGACCCAGGCAACAGCCCAGCTTTAGTATTCTTAAATCCATTAGTTTAGATTGTTTGCAGTAATCGTACGACAAACACATTACAGAGACTTTAGTATAGTCACTGAATAATACTTTTAAAACATTTGTCATGTTGCACACATGCCTAAATAGCTCTTATTTGCACCGCCCTCGTTGAAAACAATGTATTCAAACTCCACATCGAGTCGGGCGAGCTTGAGGCCTGAAGCACCCATTGACACAATGGCACGTTCGGAAATAGCGCACTGAGCGCACTGTGCTGTCATAATAGCCTACCACTTAAAATAATTGTTGAGATTCCTGAATGTGCAAGCATCCACCTTATAGCCGGGTAAATCATTTACTTAAACAGCAGGATCAATTAGTTTATAGATAGTTAGCATGAATCAATTTACATGATATTGATTCCTCCAGCCAAAAATAAATATCCAGCATAGCTCTGCCCAACACTAGATGCATGATACGGTACAATTCACCCTGAAATATTCCTTGGGACCCAGGTGCCATGTGGGCCTATGCAACCAAGAGCAACCTCACTGCTCCCTCAGTTGCTCTGGTCAACTCCATTTAATTCTGACTGATGCTGCATTGGACGTTTTCATTTCTGATCAGAGAACTTGTGTTGCCATATTGGAAGAGACAAGCAGCCAGGTCCGCGAAAACAAGCCACAAAATCTATCTTGAATCATTATGAAAACAAGCCAACAACGTCAAATAAGTTTATCATCATTAAACTGAGGGTGCTTCAAATGAACCGCGGGTTTAAACAACAACGTTCACCTGGCAAGTGACTTAAATAACAAGCCCAAGACGCTTATAATGTGCAGACGTGGCAACATGCCTGACAGACGCGATGCGGACATACTCTCAGAGCAATCTAGTAATGGTGGCGACACTAGTGTTTGACTCCCTTGGCAACAATGGAATGCGGAAGTGCTAGTTCTATCTCAATGGGATAGTTCCAGCCAGGAACAATGTTTGGAACTATACCAGCGTGTCACCACTCTCCTACTCTACACTGTGGACAAACTAGTCGCAGTGTATACTTTTAATCCTGCTGCCTTGACTCTATATTACGTCCACATATTGACAGTAGCCTACTACTACGCAGCCAAAACAAGAATGCGCACCAAGCGTGACCACTGTCATAAACTGATTATAAAACTTGGCCTGGATTTACATGAGAAGAACGGCGGAAAGCAGGGCGGACGGCAGGTAAGCTGCTTCCTTGACTAGTGTTGTGAGCAGGACAGGACCCGACGTGAAATTCATTGGCTAACAAAAGCGATCTCGGTGTGATCGAGGCACGACGATAGAATGTCAACAGAAGAGAACATTTAAGCAGCAGCTTCAACTTGATCTAGGTTATTTCCGTCGATGAACAAAAGCAGTGCACGTTCTTCCAAACAATTAAACTTACTGGCTTACCAGGATTGTAATAAAAACGTGAAAGCAACGTTTAGTGCATAATCGCCCAGACGGCGAGACTGCATGGTGGCATTAGCAGCAGTAGAATTGCGCACTTGTATACCGCAGCGTAGAGTATACAATAGAAAGCAGCAAGCAGAATTGAGCGCAGCCAGCAAGACGGCAAAGGATGTACAGCAGCACGCTGATACATCGGCAGTGGGCAAGCAAGAAGGCAGAGGAATGCAAACCTCTGGTTCAAGTAGCCGGTATGAGAGATGGGGTGAGCTGTGATTGGCTGAGTGAGGTTCCCTGACTGAACTTGCTCTGCGCATGTCTACGACAGGCACAAATGCTCATTAATAATAATAATAATAATAATAATATTAAGAAGAAGGAGAAACAAATAATATCAACAATATGAAAACCACCTGCAGAATGACATTAAAATACGATGCATGTATCATGTTCTGTAAAGCACTTTGTGACTACGGTATGTCTGACATTTTTAATTTAAATACATTCATTATCATTTATCAAAACAGGAAGGAATTTGAAGTAAGCCAGCTTCTTAGTAAGATTGAGGATGAACAATCTATGGGGGCTCAGCTGCAGAAGAAGATCAAAGAACTCCAGGTATTTAATTTCTTTCAAATCTAAAGTTTAAAGATTGAGTGCTGTGATTTTTCCCCACCGTAAAACATGATCAGGTATTATTATTATATAAGGAGGAAGATCTTTTTCCAAAAAAATAAGTGTACAGTATTTGTTAAAATGTCGTTTTTGTGTGGACACGCCCACCATTTCAAGTATGCCTGGTTTGCCTGGTGCGAGGTGATTGGTATTGATGTGGATACATCTTCTAAATAAGAGTAAATGTTGATTGAAATAAATATAATTCATTTGAAAAGGCTCGTATTGAAGAACTGGAGGAAGAGATTGAGGCGGAGCGTGCTGCTCGTGCCAAGGTTGAGAAGCAGCGAGCCGATCTTTCCAGGGAACTGGAGGAGATCAGCGAGAGGCTGGAGGAGGCCGGTGGAGCGACCGCTGCTCAGCTGGAGATGAACAAGAAGCGGGAGGCTGAGTTCCAGAAGCTTCGTCGTGACCTCGAAGAGTCCACGCTGCAGCACGAGGCCACCGCTTCTGCTCTCCGTAAGAAACAGGCCGACAGCGTCGCAGAGCTGGGCGAGCAGATCGACAACCTCCAGCGTGTCAAGCAGAAACTTGAAAAGGAGAAAAGTGAATACAAGATGGAGATCGATGACCTGTCCAGCAACATGGAAGCTGTTGCTAAGGCAAAGGTAATAGAATGTCTGTGGATAGTTCTTGAGATAATACTAAAGTACTTGACAATTAGAATATTGAACTACTGTAAAAAGGAACATGACATAATAAATGTCGTTCACACAGTTAATTGACCATGTCTATTGTTAATCAACAGGGAAATCTTGAGAAGATGTGCCGCACCCTTGAGGACCAACTTAGTGAAATCAAGGCCAAGAATGATGAGAATGTTCGTCAGATTAATGATGTTGGAGCTCAGAGAGCACGACTGTTGACAGAAAATGGTAAATGTGCTTTGTAAAGTATACTTGAGTTGACATGGTTTATAAAAAGGTACCTCACCTAATTCCATATTTAGAGATGAAGTTTTGATTAACAGTTATCCCAGGCATTTTACGAATATGTATCAAAGAAAGATGATAGAACATTTTTGAACAATATTTCACTTTCTAACTAGGTGAGTTTACTCGTCAACTGGAGGAGAAGGAAGCTCTTGTCTCACAGCTTACCAGAGGCAAGCAGGCCTTCACCCAACAGATTGAGGAGTTGAAGAGACACGTTGAAGAGGAGGTCAAGGTGAGGAGGATTTCTTATTTAGACAAATAGTCCTTGGATTATATTTTTGTGTCATATTCAGTTGACATTATTTTGGCAATTTTATTTTTACAGGCAAAGAATGCTCTTGCCCATGCTGTGCAATCAGCTCGCCATGACTGTGACCTTCTGAGAGAGCAGTTTGAAGAGGAGCAAGAGGCAAAGGCGGAGCTGCAGCGAGGAATGTCCAAGGCCAACGCTGAGGTGTGTCAGTGGAGGAGCAAGTATGAGACTGATGCTGTCCAACGCACCGAGGAGCTGGAGGAAGCTAAGTAAGTTTTAGACTTAACCACACTAATGGGTCACCATGCAACTCCTTGGGTCCAAACGGTTGCAAGGAGTTAACGCTAAAACTTACTTCCACATGACAGTGAACTATAGTGAAGTGTCAATTTAAGGACTTTTAAGACATATATATATTGTGGAGTCTCAGTGGTCAAGGAGCAGGCGGAACAGGGGATTGCAGCAGTTTCAAACGGCTCTTTATTTGTTTAGCAGCAAAGTATACAGATGCATGCAGGAGAAACCCCACATAGGTTCAGCATACATTATATTCCATACAATTTAAGTTTCACAGGCGTCGTCGCCAGCCTGGAGAAGGATGAGAACAGAAGATTAGATTTCAACTCAGGTTTGTACAGTCTATGATAGCTCGCTCCTCCCTGGAGGGCTGTGGTTTTAATAACGATAAGATGTGACGGCGCTGCCTTGCTTCGTGACGTCATCGGTCTTTATCTTTAACTGTAGTGGGTCTTCTCCCCTAGCGTTGTCCAGCTCCGAGAGAGCACTAGCCGTCAGCCACTCCGGCGTATATAATGAGCGCCTGTTTGCCAGACAGGACTCAATGGATTATCAAGAATGATAGGTTTCTTTCCGACCTTATTTTGGGTAGTGTCCTTGTCGCTGTCACTGTGGCGGGGCTGCCACCCTCCCGCCGCGCGATACGCGGACTTGGAACTCCCGTCTCTATATTTTAGTCATACAGTCCGATTGTCTCTGTCCCTCGGACATTCCCTGGACCGTTCCTAAAAGCCTGTGATGAGAGGAGAATGACAGTTAAGACATGCAGAGCTATTCACATGAATGTGTGTTCGGTGGAGGTGTGTGTGTCGTCTTACCCCCCGACGGTGTGCCGTGCGTGCCTCCGTGAGCATATGTGTGAACCAGCCGCTGTCAGACGTAGACTGAGTCTTCCTTTTTATATGACGGGTGTGGCCGCTTGCTGATTTGGGTGCGGTCGATCCATCAGCTCCAGCTGGCGGAGGAGGAGATTCGGGACGTATACATTCCCTATCACACGGCCGAGGGCGTTCCTAACGGCCCGAGGCTTCTTCTGTCTGACAGCGTGTCTGGTTGCCCTGGCAACGCACTTACCATCGCGGGGTGTCGCTCTCGAGACCCCACAATATATATATATAGGCCTATATATATATATATATATACACATATACATATATATATATATATATATACACATATACATATATATATATATATATATATATATATACTAGAGCTGGGACTCGATTAAAAAAAATCTAATTAATCAGAGGCTTTGGAGTTAATTAATCTCGATTAATCGCATTTTAATCGCATATCAATATTTAACCTGAGAACAGTGAGAAACCTTTTTTTCAAATGTTTTTGGTATCCCAGTGAATAGTGACTACGGGATTCCACTCATTTTCAACATTTTACTGTCATTAATATACCTTAGAGTTGTTGTGTGGATATAATAAGAAAGTCCCCCCCATTCTGTGTTGCCTAGAACTGGAGGTCTGAAAAAAAATCAGTAACATTATGAAGTACATCTCAGTGACATCACAAAAATTTACTTCATAATGTTACTGTTTTTTTTCAGACCTCCAGTTCTATAGGCAACACAGAATGGGGGGACTTTTTATTATTTCCAGTGCACACATCTCCATAGAAAAATGCGTTTTATCCCAACAGTGATATATAGGCAGTAAGTGCCTATATAAAGTGTCTTCAGTGTGTATATGAATACTCAAATGTGCTTTACATGGCTGGGCATGAGAAAACAAATAAAAACAACTTTATTATGGGGGAAACAAAAAGGTGCGATTCATTTATCTGTAGTTAATCACGATACATTTTTCTGTAGTTAATTAATCTCGATTAACGCGTTAAAGTCCCGGCCCTAATATATACACACACACACTACCCACAATGATTTGATTCCATTCAACAATGATAAACAGGAAGAAGCTCGCCCAGCGTCTTCAGGATGCTGAGGAACAAATTGAGGCTGTGAATTCCAAGTGCGCCTCTCTGGAGAAGACCAAACAGAGACTCCAAGGTGAAGTGGAAGACCTCATGGTTGATGTAGAGAGGGCCAATGGTTTGGCTGCCAACCTTGACAAGAAACAGAGGAACTTTGATAAGGTGCTTTGACATACAGTTGATCATTTGTGTCATTTGCGTCATTATTACGACGTCATATTAATCCGACGGCGCCTTATTTTGACAACGTGTTGGTCCGACTCGCCCCATTACTAGCCCTGTCCCTAACCTCACACAGAGCCACGTTGTCGAACTAATGGGCGTCGGAATTACAAGTGAATCCTGATTACTTTGAAACATAATCATTTTAGCCTCCATAAAGTGAGGTAAATTACACATGTTATTACAAATGCTGTGCAGATCCTGGCAGAATGGAAGCAGAAATTTGAAGAGGGACAGGCAGAGTTGGAAGGAGCACAGAAAGAGGCTCGCTCTCTCAGCACTGAGGTGTTTAAGATGAAGAACTCCTACGAGGAGTCTCTTGACCAACTGGAGACCATGAAGCGTGAGAACAAGAACCTGCAACGTGAGTCTTTCTCTACATACATTCAATATACGTTTTTGCTTCAATGGTTTTTGCCAATGTTTAATCTCAAAGTTCACGTGTGTTTAATGGGAAGGCTTCATGTGTGTAATATTCAAAGTAAATATAAATATGCCTTTACATTTCTCAAGTTCAAGATTGATTGTGGATTAGGCTACACCCATTTATTTATTTTGTTTTTTCAAATGTAAAATATTTTTTTCTTCTAATTGAACCTTTATTTTCAATCAATTGCAGAGGAGATCTCAGACCTGACTGAACAGATCGGTGAGACTGGAAAGAACATCCATGAGCTGGAGAAGAACAAGAAGCTTGTGGAGACAGAGAAGGCAGAGATCCAGACCGCCCTTGAGGAAGCCGAGGTAAGACTATTAGCTTGTACATCCAATGACATTAAAAAACTGGAGTAATACATATTACATGCATAGGTCCGTTCTACCTTTTGATCCTGCGTTACATTTTAGGGTACTCTGGAGCACGAGGAGTCCAAGATTCTTCGTGTCCAGCTGGAACTCAACCAGATCAAGGGTGAGGTGGACAGGAAGCTGGCAGAGAAGGATGAAGAGATGGAGCAGATCAAAAGGAACAGCCAGAGGGTGATGGACTCCATGCAGAACACTCTGGACGCTGAGGTCAGGAGCAGAAATGATGCCCTGAGGATCAAGAAGAAGATGGAGTCAGACCTGAACGAGATGGAGGTTCAGCTGAGCCACGCCAACCGCCAGGCTTCTGAGTCCCAGAAGCAACTGAGGAACATCCAGGGACAGCTTAAGGTGCAGGACATAGTAGTTAGGCACATATCCAAACAGAGGAACTGCTCTAAGTCACATTATGATGTTTCTCTCGACATGACCACCTGAAATGTGTGTTTATTTTTAGGATGCTCAACTGCACCTTGATGATGCTCTCAGAGGTCAAGAAGACCTGAAGGAACAAGCGGCCATGGTGGAGCGTAGGAACGGCCTCATGGTGGCAGAGATTGAAGAGCTGAGAGTGGCTCTGGAACAGACAGAGAGAGGCCGCAAAGTGGCTGAACAGGAGCTGGTGGATGCCAGTGAACGAGGTTCACTGTTGCACTCTCAGGTAAGCACTGATGGAAGAAGTACTCCATTTTACTTAATTAAAAGTATCAATAGAAAATTATTAAACATTTACTTGAGTAAAAGTACCAAATAATTGGTATCAGAATATACTTATAAGTACCTAAAGTATAAATACACATTATGCAGAAGTTTTCATATATGTATAAAATGTGTTGTGAGCTGGTAGAGCAGCTATTTTCAAATTGCCAAATTATATGGTAGGTCTGAAGCTGTTTTGTAATAAAAATAATAATAGAAAGAAAATAATTTGCAGAAAGCAAAATGATTGAAAATAGTAAATGTATACTTAGTTCCTTCAGACCACTGCAGGTAAGTCAATACAAACTTTCAATATGTAGAATAAAATAATATTCACCAGTAATGTATATTTACAAACTGAATGTTGATTTTAGAACACAAGCCTTTTGAACAGCAAGAAGAAGCTTGAGGCTGACCTGACCCAAGTCCAAGGTGAAGTGGACGACAGTATTCAAGAAGCAAGGAATGCTGAAGACAAGGCAAAGAAGGCCATCACTGATGTAAGTTAGGATGCCATACCCTTATCTAGACTACTATTAGCATAATATGCTATATCCTCATGTCATTCATATTAACACACAATAACCTTATCTATTAGATATCTTCATGTCATGCTTCATAACGTCTATGTCGGGTGGTAACCTCATATGTCCAAAACTATTTACCTTTCAGGATTGAATTTCAAAAATAGCAACCATATTAACATATAATACACAAATGACTTTCCAGGCTGCTATGATGGCCGAGGAGCTGAAGAAAGAGCAGGACACCAGCTCTCACCTGGAGAGGATGAAGAAGAACCTGGAGGTCACAGTGAAGGACCTGCAGCACCGTCTGGATGAGGCTGAGAACCTGGCTATGAAGGGAGGCAAGAAGCAGCTCCAGAAACTGGAGTCTAGGGTAAGATGTAATTTACTTTAACACAGGCTACAGTACTAGACAATTTATGATATAAGAAGAAATAACCTCATAATGAATAATTCAACTGTGAAGGTGCGTGAGCTGGAGGCAGAGGTTGAATCTGCACAGAGAGGTGGAGTAGATGCAATTAAAGGTGTCCGCAAGTACGAGAGGAGAGTGAAGGAGCTGACATACCAGGTAACGTATACCATGTTCACTCTAATAACCAATATGCCTCTGACAAAATGAACAGATTGCATACAACTAACAAAATAAATTCACTGTCACTTCAGACTGAAGAGGACAAGAAGAATCTTGCCAGGCTTCAGGATCTGGTGGACAAGCTACAGATGAAGGTCAAGGGCTACAAGAGGCAATCTGAGGAAGCGGTAAGACAAAAATTATCTTTAGTTGTGGTTGCCATGGGCTTGTTGTCATAGATTTACTAACTAGCCCTTACCCGTTGTAAGATATTCCCCCCTTGTGGCCGCGGGGGGTACTGCGCCCTGGGTGCGTTTTCGCATTTAAATTCATTAATAATTTATAATGTGTTAAATTGGAAAAAGGGCTTCGTTAAGACCTCCATATTATTATGGTCAATACATGTGTGAAAAGTGGGAGCGATTGGTGCAGGCAGTGAGGAGCTACGGCGGTGTTTCTGACACACAGACAGACAGACAGACACACATTCAGACAGACATTGACTGAATTATAGTATGATAATGGAATAACTAAAGGAATAATAGGAATCAGTTATGTAATGCAATTATGCAGAGTATTGTTCAGTGTCCATCTTGCTGCTTTCCCAGATCAGCACATGCTTGCACAAGCTTGCCATGCTTCTGCAGTATGAAACACACACAGCGGCACTGCACCGCACACACGCAGAAGCACTACAACACAGGTTCTGAAAAGGGCAACCTGTTCCACAGCAATGCACAGATGCTGCAGACGTAGGCAGTGTGTTTCAGGCATAATGGTAGAACGTTTCCCAAATGGACTACGGAAAGCTATAGATTGTATTCCCTCTAAAGCCCTAACCACACCAAAGGGTCTAGACGGTTTTAGCGTTGTCCCAGCGGTGCGATATGTCCTGTTGCACGTTGACGCATGTCGTCCCAAGTGATTCAACACATGGAATTCAATGGCCCAAACCACACCAAAGGGTCACCATGCAACTGCTTGCAACCGTTTGGACCTAAGGAGTTGCATGGAGAACCTTTGGTGTGGTTAGGGCTTTATTTGGGAGTTTTCGCTCAAAGCGCCGAACAAGAACACGGTCATGATTGTGCCATTCCAATGAGGACCTGTCAAGGCTCATTCATCCAAGGCATTCGTGAACATATGAACATGATGCATGGGCTACTGCATTAGCCACAAACACCCTTTACAATTTCCTAAAATTGTCTTTTTGGACTATATTTTTAAGATGCTCTTTTCACATATTGAAGCTTTAAGTTTAAACCATCTCTATCATATTATAGGAGGAAGCTGCCAACTCTAACTTGACCAAGTGCAGAAAGGTTCAACATGAGCTTGAGGAGGCAGAGGAGCGTGCTGACATTGCTGAATCCCAGGTCAACAAGATGAGAGCTAAAACTCGTGACTCCAAGGTAAATACATACATGTGCAATGCCAAGGTTTATTAAGATGATTATCTTTAACTAGCAAAACAAAAAATATGTTGAATATCTAATAGTATATTCCTATTTTTTTTACAGGGAAAGGAAGCTGCTGAATAAGTTCTCCAATTGAAGTCACCATAAAAAGTCATAAAATATGACCCATTGGGCCCTATTGTCTTAAGTACCAGGTCTAAGACCTATAGTACTTAAGACATGCATAATAGGGCCAAATCATATTCAATAAAGGTAGCAACAAAATAATTGTGTAGTTTCTTGTATTCATTACTTCAACAATCACTTGTTATTGTCAATGGTGTGTCTATTGTATGCTATTTGACCATTACAAACACATTGGAATGCTTATTATGATTGGGTGTGTCTGGAAGCCTAATTTTCAATGTGAAAACAAATTAAAGGACCACTTCACCACTTTTCAACCTATCTTATATATCATATCATATAATAGGTCCTTTAACTTTTGTCATTTATGGCAAACTTGGTGTCTATTTCTTTTTTTTTAGTCATTAGAAACACATTGAAATGCTCAGATTTAGATTTACGATTGCATATCTAGACTAGAGCACTGGTTCCCTACTGGGTTAGGACCCATTTGTGGGGTGGTGGTGGTGTGGGGGGCGGGGGGGGGGGGGGGGGTGTTCAACCAAGGTCTATGTTTTAAGTTATTAGAGAAAGTAATTGGAGCGTTAAAAAAAAATTCTCCATTTGCTACTTTAGTTTTAGCGATCTTAACTATTTTTGACAGGGGGGCAGGGGCATTCGAACATGGTGATAAATACAACATTGTATGTCGATTTCTTTTTTTATTTACTATAGTCCTACTAGACCCCAGGAAATTACATCTGGCCACAAAAGATTATGGGAACTATTGGTGTGAAGGAGGAGGTGACAAACCTTTTTGGGAGCCCCAGTACGTACCTCTACCTCCACACAAGTAGATCCTGTGATCCCCCTGTCAAAAATCACTAAATGAAAGCAAGCAGCAAATGAAAAAAAAAAGGAACACTTATCTTTTACTTTCTCTAATAATCTAAAACATGAACCTTGGTTGAAGGTAATAATTACAAAGAAGAACAACAACAAAAAAAGTGTTGTAACATGCCGTTTTTTTCTACTTTCTAATTCTTTGTTTGGTCCAAAATATTGTGTGTGTTGTCATGATTTGTCACGACAAGAGTTGGCTTCGTACGACGCTTAAAAGGTCTTTAAATGAATAATTTAAGAAATGCCTATGGTCAAAATGCATTGCGATTAATTTCCTGGGCCACTCGTTGTTCTGAAAGGGGGAGGGACTGCGACGCTCTATAGTATCTAAATGTTGTGCTAGCTGGCCTTGTTTCTTCACTATGGTTCCTATAGTATTAGTATCTAAATGTTGTGCTACCTGGCCTTGTTTCTTCACTATAGTTCCTAATGTATCTTTCCAGTTACCACTCCTCCTAAATGTTGTGCCAAGCAGAATGAGAACGGTGTGTGTGAGCAACGTGGAATCTGACCATCTGGCTTCATCTGCTGGAAAGTTCCTATTCCCTTTTCCACGGAACAATAGTGGAAAAAACCCCTCAGAAATAATAATAAGGTCAATCTAAAGCCTATACAAGTTTATAACAGTGATGCTCAGTAACCTTTTTCATGTCAAGGACCACCAAATTCATATGCATTTGGCTGCAGACCCCCATCTTAAAACGTATTGTGTCAATTGGCTATAATTCTGATAGATTGTACTTAATTTGTTGTTTTTATAAGATTTTTATGTACTGAATCCATTTATGCTGTAGGCCTATGCTGAGTGCTACGAGTCACTGTTTAGTCAAAAATGTAGTAATTTGCATTTAGTATTTAGCATTTTTTTAAAGGTTAATGTATCCCAAATAAGAATCCACTCACTGTATGCCGGTGAAATAAGGGTCCCAGTTTTTGAGTGGTGCAACCACTCCAAGGAACAGCAATGTCCGTGTACACCTATGTGTTCACCTATGTATGTATGTATTAATGAGCACGAGTATAACTGAGTAACAGTAGGGGCGCTGTTTGCCAGAAACAGAGAGAGAGAGAGATGGCTACCTTTAGATGAATTGACGTGTCTTCGAGGTCTATTTCTCACTCTGTGTGAATGGCAGGAGTCAACAGAACGTCATGGCTCCTGAGAAGCACAACAACAACATTACCGTACAGTATGTGTGGCTGGAGTCTACTCTCCAACAGAGTGCCAGGGCTCTAGTGAGGGTTCCAGTTCTTTGGAACCACAACAGCTGCATGTGTGTCTGGACTCTCTCCACAAGAGCACTGGGCTGAGGGTTTCAGTTTGTCGATGGACAGCAACAATCTCCACCAGAGCCCCAGGGCTCTATGTTTCCCAGCCTGATGTGTTCCGTGACAAAATAAATCATGGAACGCTGCAAATTACTCTGGAAACCCGGCGCACAGGGCCTTTATAAGATTTATTTATCAAAATGATATCTATTTCCAGTTTTTAGCATTTCATTATGCTAATTACTTAATACGAAATGGTGACTTGTAAGTTGTACCACTCGGCATACGGCAGAAATGGATTCAGCACATACAAATCATATAGAAACAACACATTATGTACAATTATTTATCAGAATTATAGCCATTTCCAGTTTTCATAGTGATTAATTATGCTAATTACTCAATTTCTGACTAAACGGTGTGTGACGTATGTCAAAGATATTTTTAGAACTCAAATCAGAGTCATTAAGAAATACACAGGGCAGAGAGTGGCATGAAACAATGATACTGTTTAATACAAGGGATCACCAGCCCAGGGAGGTGCTCTCAGGCAAGCCTCCTGAGCCCTTTACATTGCTCTCCTTTATACACACATGAGAGCAGAGAATACATTGAAGGTGTGGTCAGTAGTGGTCAAACATGGTCAGACATTGGCCTCCTGTAAGAATAGGTCCTCTGACGGACAACCAACAGGTGGATAGTATTCTCATTTCAAAACTTCTCTTACATTCCATCCTTTTAGTTTTTTGTCAATGAATTTGAATATTAATTTATATGAATATGAATATTAATTGACACCAAAGAACATGAAATACTATACTCTATGCAAATTTACTACAAAAAGATGACTTTCATATATGGACTATATCCTGGAATGAGCAAGGTTTACATTCAAGTGTATCCAATGTCACACGATCATTTGTTTTATTACACTCAGGACACTTCTGATGGCTGGTAGGGGCGAAAACCCATTCTCTTGGGCGAAAATTCCAATCCTACGATCCTCGATTTGTCTTTTGTGAGCGATCACTTCATATAGCCAGCACTTCAAGTGTATAGTGGTTGCATGGTTTTCCTCCACACAAATGTTCGTTGTGTCACAAGTTGTAGCTTCATGGCATCTAGTCTTTTTCCCCATGGTTGGCACAGCATCCCTTCTTTATCTGGCTCTCCTCACATCTGTCACTGGGGGGTGACCGGGGTTGAATGTGAGTGGGCCTTCGGCCTTGGGAGCCTTGTAGGATGGACATGATGATGTGACTTCACGCATGGGTGTCACTAGCCCATGTGCCATATTTATATCTGTCAGGTACCTCAGAACTATAGAGGGGAAAAAAACACCTTGTGCACATTATTTGTTCACTTGAATTATTTCCACCATGATTAAAAAGGTGGTTATATAGAATTCATTTCATTATTATTCTTTATTTTTACATTAATTGTTTTCATAAAACAGTAGACTAATGTCAATGTATGTGTATATTTACCCAACATACAAACCCATATTGCGTTCTCCTTGTTTCCATTTGGGTTTTTTTCCCTTTTTTAAACACATCTCCTGATATGTTTCTCTGGATTTCAGAGCTGGAAAAAACAAAACAAACCCTACACTCTATACTAAAACATTTGTTCTATAAATTTCTCGGATGGTAATTCCTAATTATTTAAGACCTATCTTGATCATGGTTGTCCAATTTCTGGTTAAAACTCTCCTTTATAGTTATTAACTTTATAGACATGTTGCACATTGTTGAATCTTTACACAGTATTTCATCAGATTATTACACTATACTTCTAGTTCAGTATGCCAATCCGAATATTTCAATAATGTCTGAGATCTGTAACACATTCGTGTCTCTTTTGTGGGATTGGTTTCTTACCTTGTCGACGTAATGTGTTAGACAGATACTCATTTCTCCCTTGTAATGTCCTCCTGCAATTGCATTTTTTTATCACAATACCACAAACTCTTCCTAGACAAGTTAATCTAAGGTTTTAGTGAGTTAGTCAATATTACCATATTAACCATGCCGTGCACAATGGGAAAAAGATAATATTCATTAAATTGTCACACATTTAGAGCCATCTCTGATTGTTACATCAGCCATCCTCGCCACCCAGGAACAATTGAATTAACAGTGACTTCCTGGAAAGTAGGAAAGAACAATTTTCATTACATTACAATGATTTTATCTAAAGATAACATGTTATACATAGTGATACATTTTACATTTTAACACTTATAAGCCTATTCAATAAACATCACACACCACACAAACATACCCGGGTCATTCATCCTTGATCACACTCATAGCTAACTCATGTGGCCTAACCAATAGGACATGACCTCAGTCACAGACTCAGCTTACTTTTTGGCCAGGTGCCATTGACACCACCAAAACCAACTCCCCAAGTTAATGTTGCTGTTTACTAATTACTCATGTACAAAGCTACAAATAAATCAAACATGATGAATTATTTCACTAGTCACTCCAATTTACTTACAAATAATTAAAATATTTACAAATACTTAAAATGAATTAAATTTAAATGTTCCACTGCCTATCAAATTAATTAAATTACCTATATGTTCCAATACCTATCAAATGACTCAAATTACCTAGCCTATGCAATGAATTAAATTAGCCTATGCGTTGACTCAAATTACCTAGCCTATGCAATGAATTAAATTAGCCTATGCGTTCCCCCCTTGTGAGCATTTATTTCTGATTCAGACAGAGAGAACTGCTCACAATCGCTAGGGATAATATTATCAAGCTATTTAAAACACCACCAACCTATTACCACTAACTGTAACTTTCTCCTTATTCTCCACTCTGGGAATGCCCTCAAAGTGTCAGTTTACATGACAGTGTGAAGGAGTCAAGTCAGCTGTTTGATTGACAGCTGCATGACTAAACACATTGGTGAGGAAAGACACTCAATGGATATATATAATATATACACAATAATGCACAAACGTATCTGGCCCTGTAGTTGGGATCTGCTTTTTCTAAAAATCCTGTCCTTTCTACCGACGCACTCAATTCTGAGCGAGTTTTAATAAGCTAAAATGGGCCATTCCTAGATTATACATCATGCTGGAAAGGTGCGGCCTTATCCGCCTCTAATGGCATGCCCAGGATCTGGTCATCCCACTTTAATGGGATGTTAAAACATATTTAGGACTGCCGTTAAGCCGATACTGTTAATTTACATAATTCTTTCCCTAACTTCAAATAAACTCATCTCACATTATCTAGAAAATAACAAATCGGAAAGATAACATCTAGGAATAAATTCAGAAAAATCAACAAAATATAATACAATGTAGATTTGGTGGTTTTTTTAACCGTTAAAACTCGCTTATTGAAAATAGCTGATCTGCCAGTTCCCTCCCGTAGATCAGACCTGCAGGCCAAAATACAAAATACTTACTAAAACCGGATTGCCTCCACCCCCCTCATTTGCGTAAATCATCAACTCACTCAAGATCATCAACTTTACAAGACTTTACAAATCTACAAGATTGCAACCTCACAGCTTGACACAGTGGGCCCAAAATTGGTAAAATTGGTACAAGTCGAGGGCCGGACTGTGTTTCAACACACGGCCCATCTTTGGGGAGAGGGGTAGCTGAAAGTTGACCACAAGTGATATACTTTCACTGCTGATCAATAGTGAAGAGAAGACGCATGATTGCGCTTGTGGGCCCTCGATACGTGACAATGCACTCGCAGTGCATTGTGGGACTTGTAATATTATGGTGGTCCATGCAATATACCACAGGCCCAGTTCTAATACTAATTAAATATCATCCTACGGCCCAAAGATAATTCCTTCATGGGCCTAATTTGGCCCCGGGCCTTGAGTTTGAGGCCTACAGGGAGCCATGGTCAACAACCTGGTCAATGCTGTCACAATGTCACAACGAAAGTTATAAAATTGACACCGTTAATGACACCAAAAGACTTTGCACACACTCATGTGGGTTGTGAAAGTTGGCACCTCTAATGTTCTCATTGATAAAATAAATGCTAGTATTTACATGACTCGTAACTTGCATAAACCATAACTTCCAACTAGCAAGTAGAAAATACAAAAACCACACCTGCGAAATGAGGGGTGTTCTATTGTACATCATCATAAATGGCCATTTACTGCTTTCTATATAGATAATATAAGTGATATTATCCATAACTAAACCTTTGGCCTCCTGGGACAAATTATCTGATCAGCTAGACACCCAATTCAAATTGAGCCTCATAGCTTATCCTACAAATGTGTATGTGTCTTAATGAACTGATCAACATGACAGTCACAGACTGATTGCAATGCAACAGCGACTGTTAAATCTAACACCTGAGGTGACTTCTAGAACGCCTTGTTGTTGAAGTGGGACTCATAAATCCCTTTGACTTATAAGGAGTCGCATCTTACAGACTGAATCACCGGGGTGTCCAGCACGGACACCTGTTACTTAAGTGACATGCTATGAGCCTCTCACGTAATTTAAAACCAGTTACCTAAAAACTAAAACAATGACCAGCTCAGTGGCCTTGTGGACAAAGTGTCCGGCTGACCGCCCTGAGACTGGGAGGTCGCAGCTCGTCGACCCCCGGCCAGGTCAATCAAAGATTCTAAAAATGGGACCCAGTGCCGCCCTGCTTGACACTCAGCATCAAGGGCTGGACTGGGGTTCAATCCCTGCGACATACTAGTGTCATGTCCAGGGGGTGTACTTATACATCAAGTTGCCTCACGCTACAGAAACAGGAGATGGGCTCTTCTATGGGCCTCATGGCTCGGCAAGGCCACTTAAATAGGAATACTCTAGTCTGCAGACGATTTTAAATCTTTCGTATCCCACAAATGACATATCTCTTAATCTATACCGTTGTACATTATCTATTTTATTTAAGGGTACAATATTGTTTACGCATTTCTACTCTACCTATACTCAAGTCAATCTGTAGAGTCGAACTTGCCTCTGACTACAGACCACTATTTGCATGTTACATCTGAGTGGCAATTGACCACTCTGTACAAAATTACATCCCCTTTTGGGCTGTAGGGGTTCCTGATTTGAGCGTAATCTTATATAGGCCCCTACATTTTTGGTTCCTCTCAAGAAATCATTATGCCTTTTAAAACTATTTGTTCCTTGATATTCATTCACATCAGGATCAATTCACTATGAGACTAGTGAGTCCTAAAACTTTAATTCCATTGTCTGATTAGATTATTGACTATAGGAAAATGGTATGGTCATATTTACAAGCCAGTACTACATACTCCACATTGAATCAAAAGTATATTCCCTAAAAATGTCAAATGCCCAGCTAGTGTAAGCCTACTACCAGAAGTACCAGTATATAAAACTATACGGTCACCTCAGCTCACAAGCTCAATGACCCCCCCCCCTTGAAGGAGAGTGTCTTGTTACCTGTGTCTCGAAACTGCTTAATTTAGGCCTAGTACTCAAGCTCATAAGCCACTTTTACTCACCCACTCATTGTGAAATCATCCGACACCCCACCATCACAATCAGCACATCGCCTCAGAGATGCCCAGTGTTCAATCACATGAAAAGAAAAAGAAAATCATTAGTTCATCAAGCCCATGGTCCATTGTTCATCTGTCCGAGTGCTCGCTGTCACTCACATGTCCTTGTTCCCAAAATGTCATTTCCTGCCATTTCCTGCCGTGTTGGGCCCCAAACCAACACATGCAGAGTGCAGACATTGTTCAGAAATCCGAGTACCGGACAGTCTACTGACTGTGCATGTGGCTCGTATTGACCTCTCTTTAGCAACTGTGCGATGTGATAGGTAGTGTTATCAGTGGTTCAACAATAAACAGGTTACGCAAAAACACAGTACTATTCATTTCTATGTTTGGTAAATCAACTCTGCTAATAAGACTCATGTAAGAGTTCCACACGTTTCACTTTAGGTCCATATAATACCATTACTCAATGCTCCAATGTGGTAACTCAAGTTTCTGCTTGTTCATATATGACCAACACAATTCCAATTTCATTATCCCTAATGGATGGACCTATTAGTATATTTAGGTGGGACTGCGTCTCGCGCTCAATTAAATAGTCCCAACCCACATACTTCAGCCCTTCATACATTTTAGCCATGTCGGAATATCTGTCCTACATGGGCACACTTTTGTGAGCTTGTTGATTTGCTAAATTGAAAAGGTTTCTTAAATATAGCCACAACTAATATCAATTTACTCAAGTAAGCCCATGTTTGAATTCTACAATCACTTGTTACAGAGTATACCTATAGCGATTACGTAATACATTTTTAGAAACTTTCTCCTGTAATACTGTAACACTGAACTTAATACTAGACTCATTAACACTCACCCAAAAATCCTCCTTGCTTGCCTCATCTCATCTGGTGTGTGGCCACTCAGGACAGCTGCTATGGAGGATGGGGGTGAACACTGCCTATCCTGACTAATGTCCATTTAGCTAAATCTGACCTTAGGTTCCCTGAGGACCTTCTAGTATTTCTCAAAAATGCACAATGATATATTCTGTATAGTAACAAAACAAAACGGGAAATCTCCCAGGAAAAACACACATGGGTTCCTGTCTTGACTAGGTAAAAAATATGATGATAGTTACACACATTACCTTATTCTATATGGAATACTATAATCTACCTATATATATATTTTTTTATGCTTAGAGTATAATCTTGCCTATCGATTTAGTCCAAATATAGGAAGCGACAAAGCACAATTACTCTATATATACATACATATATATATACATATACATATATATTATTATTATTTTTTTCCCCTTGCCATAGCACTGGAACATTGCTATACTGTCATTACATTTATGATAAGACTAATAGCATACTATATGGCCAAAATAATTAGTTAATCATGTTGCTGTTAGTCAATTACTTTGAATACTTGAATTTTAACCATTTCCTACCTACTGCTCTGCTATCCTGCTTGACACATGTCAACAAGGTTACACTGCTGTCCCTTCACTCTTCGTGGTGACACCATGGAAAGTGCTATTCCTGGCTGACTACCAGGAATACATTCTTTATACTATTTTGTTCAAAATGCCACAACCAATACTATAAGATCATGATTGATTTTTACAAAATAGTATTTCCGTTCATCCATATGTAGGTGTACATTCTACATTGCACATTCATACTCAGCTGCTCGAGTCTTACGCACAGAACCTATGAATTAATCTCATACAATTTGCTGTCTCACAATTCTCCTTTGACCTCCCCGGTGAGCTTGTCGTTCCCACACGGAGAGAAATGAAAGAGAATTTCAGTGGACGCTATTTGTATGATATTCCTATACTTGCTCCATCCCATTGACATTTTATCTAGTTTTCTTTTATATAAATGCCTAACTATACGGGCTTCATTTTTCGCTTGCTACTGGACAACGTTTTTGATCCTGTTCTATTTTACGGGCTCCGACATCTGCAATTATATTCACTTTACATTACTGCTAACGTATTAATTATATCGTCTGTAATGTGAAGATAATTATTTAAACGTGTAGTTCAATATCACGCCTATTTTCCTGTGTCCCTGTTTTAATGATCGAGATGTTACATCGGCATATCGATTATATGCGCAACATATAACTATGGACTTCAGTTGATTTATACCAGCCATATACCGATAAAGGATTATAACCTGCTTACTTATCCCAGTGATATGCTGATAAAGGACTTCTAGCCTATTTATTTATGCCAGTGACATACTGATAAAGGACTTCTAGCCTATTTATTTATGCCAGTGATATACTGATAAAGGACTTCTAGCCTATTTATTTATGCCAGTGATATACTGATAAAGGACTTCTAACCTAGAGTGGATTATTAATACCACATGGCCTTATAGCCAAAAACATATTTACCAATACAATTGATAAGGGAAATGTCACCCTTGGAGTGGACTACTACTACCACATGGCCTTATCGCCAAGACATATATTATCAAAATACTTGATAAAGGAAATGTCACCAAACATATTTACCAATATAATTGATAAGGGAAATGTCACCCTTTTAGTATGGACTATTAATACCATACGGCCTTGAGCCAGACATGTGTACCAAATAACTTGATAACGGAAATGTCACCTTAGAGTGGATTACTACTACCACATGGCCTTATAGCCAAGACATGTGTACCAAATAAATTGATAACGGAAATGTCACCTTAGAGTGCTAGTATCTTGTACGGTTGTATCTGTAATGACACAGCTTTAAAATACGAAACCCTAAATTAAACATTGAGTCAAACCACTCTTACCCCAAAGTCCGTTTTGGTGTTATCCCCGTCGATCAGCAACTCAGATTCATATCTACAGCGCTATATCCTGAAAAAGAGAATGCTGACGGACAGTGGAAAAACCGTGCTCACACAGCGCCATAATTGTCAAAGATATTTTTAGAACTCAAATCAGAGTCATTAAGAAATACACAGGGCAGAGAGTGGCATGAAACAATGATACTGTTTAATACAAGGGATCACCAGCCCAGGGAGGTGCTCTCAGGCAAGCCTCCTGAGCCCTTTACATTGCTCTCCTTTATACACACATGAGAGCAGAGAATACATTGAAGGTGTGGTCAGTAGTGGTCAAACATGGTCAGACATTGGCCTCCTGTAAGAATAGGTCCTCTGACGGACAACCAACAGGTGGATAGTATTCTCATTTCAAAACTTCTCTTACACGTATCACTCGGCATACGGCACAAATGGATTCAGCACAGCAAAATCATATAGACACAGCACATTAAGTAACTTTCCTCAAAAATGCCATCAGGGTCATTTTCTGAAGGGTTTTTGAGTGGTGCAACCACTCCAAGGAACAGCAATGTCCGTGTCCATGGGCCTGATTCATTAAAAAGAAATACGCCACCGTTACACTGTGGCGGAAACAGATATTGTATTTATCCGTCCGATCAAGCTACGTTGAGATGACGTGTTATTCAGAGAGTGGCGTGTACCACAGGTAAGCAGGCGTATCGCAGGTGTATGTCATACTGAATGCAGCGAGTGCAAAGTGATCGGAAAAGCACAACCTCATCTGCATAGATCCACGCCCCATATCGCACCATAAAAGGCTTCAAGCATGACTCAGCAGACAGCAGTTTGGTCTGTCAAAAAAATAAAAGGCTTTGCACCACTATATAGCGGGCAGCGGCTTCACAAATTACGCAAAAAATGATTGCTGGAAAGAAATAAAAGCCGCGGTCACTGCTATGAATATAGCCCGCACTCTATTCATTTAATAATTCTACACATGTAGGAGCAGGACAGTTAGGGCTTTTATGTTATGTCGTTTTTGCACCATTGTATATTACCACTGTAGGCTACTATATATGGACACCAAATGAAATTAAAAGATTTCCAAGTTTACAACGGTGCGTGCTCCGCTGAAGCAATATAATTATAATTTATTTAATTAAGTTCGGGACCAAGGCGGGTGCTCACTCACACCTTTGCAGAGGTAAAACATATCCGATATTTAAAATATCGGATATATGTCAATGCAAAAGTCGTCTTTTGAGAGAGAGCTAGAGAGAGAGGGAGGGGGGCATGGGCCCTCGACACTGTTTGCGCGATAAAGAACAGTAGCCTATACATTCATAAGTGAATAATTATAGGCACCTCGTAGGCCTGGGAGTGGGATCCTCTTGTCTGAAGAAATTATAATCCAGTGAGTTTATCCAGTGAGTTAAACTATTCTGTGTGTGGCATCCATGCATGTGATCAATATCAATATACATTATTATAAAGTCTGTCCGTCATGTTTGTGAAGCGCGAGTGGAGGTGAGCTGGCTTAAAACTATGATATGACTGGTCGACTTTCAAACACGCTGATGCCATTCATTAGGCTAATGTGGTCTTCTATTTTTTATATAGGGCTATATAGCCCTATTCATTTTCCAATGTGAATCGGATCGGCAGCACGCTGCTGTCTGCCCCCCTTCCCCCCACACACACACACACACACACCCTGCACGCACACACACACACACACACACACCGACCGACAGTCAACTGACTCAAGGAGCTCCGTAACAAAACAATTTTAACAGGCCTGCCGCCTACTGCAGGCATTACTACACTAAACAATGTTGGATTCGTACAGTGCAGAATGCAGATAAGCCTATGTTCTTATTATAATTGTGAGTTTGTTTTTTAACATGCGCGAGACAAGCTCACAACGCGTTGCACGTGCGAGTAGAAAGCTGTCAAGTGAGAAGCGCAATCGCGCATGCTATAGTAATATCCTAATAAATAAATAAAAAGGTGTCGGCCTTGCAGGGGCAGTTTCTGTATGGGAAATGCATGCATTTAGGCATACAAGTGCACTCAGCTTTTATTATATAGGCTATCATTTATTTTGTGCTGATCGACCAATATGTTGGGGACACATGCCTACATATTTTATCTGAGATTTGGGAACAATTTATTGATTCAGCATGAAGACTAAAGCCTTCTGAATAAATCTATACGCATGTGTATGCTTCCGCAAATATCTCCGCCACCTAAAGACGTCCCGTAGGATTTGACGGAGTTTCCGACCAACCTACGTGAGCGTCAAGTTCACGGCCATTTCCATGAATTCCATTCCAAAATTAATGTGGGAAATCCACGTAAATGCCTTTCCGCTAGCTTCACGTCATGTTATCATCGTAAACGCCATTGTGAATTTGGCCCCATGTGTTGTACAATGTCATGCACCTATGTGACGTTAATGAGCACCAGTATATACCAGTAGGGGTGCTGTAGTACTGCACTGTTGCCTGCTGAGAGAGAGAGAGAGAGAGGAGGGGGGGGAGAGAGAGAGAGGGGAGTTGCACCACTCGGTTCACATGGGTGTGATTTATTTTTCATTTGCCACATCAGAAGCCTAGGAGCATGTCTGAAATGGCTTCATACATGAGAACTCACACACGCACGTCGCACGCGCACGCACACACGCACGCACACACACACACACACATACCTGCTACCATGCTATATTTGAACATAACAGTGGCAGTGCCAGCGTCCTGCTGTGACCAGTGTGCTAGCCTGTAAATCATGTCCTTCTCAACACATACTGTACATTCCACAAATGACAGATGGCTCATGCAAAAACAAACTCACACATATTATCTCTCTCTCTCTCTCTCTCTCTCTCTCGTATTGTGTCTAACACATGGAACATGTAAATCAGGGGTGAGGAGAGGCCATATGTCTAGACATGTCTGAGGTGTCTGAGGACAGCCGTGGCCACAGCAGCACTTTGACAGCAGGGTTATGGTTGCTGAGCCTCGCTAATGAAGGACTACCGAGTCGGTCATCCAGGAAAAAAGGGCCTCTCCTGCCTGCCCGCCTGTTTGCCTGCCTTTCTGCCTGCCTGCCTGCCTGCCTGCCTGACTGACTGACTGCCTGCCTGCCTGCCTGCCTGCCTGACTGACTGACTGACTGCCAGCTGGAATCCATGGCAGAATAACGAGACTAGTCCTGACTCAACTCCTGCAGCCTGATCATCATCCCCATCAGCTTTAATGGGAAGAAGAAGCTCGTTATGTTAAACACAGACATGCCGTGTTCAGCAACAGTGTTCAACAATTATTTCAGAAAGAAGCCATGCATTTATTTTATTTGTTCTGTTTTTTGTTTTGTTTTTCTTCTTTTTTTCCCCCATTCAGCATACAAGTCAGTCTGTATGTCTGTATATAGTCACAATCTTAAACAAATAGTTCACCACTCAGCTGGGAACAGGGAACCTGTTTTTGTCGCGTTCAATGACTGCATGTCCAAACCAAAATAAATACTGTTTCACTATGTTTAAAAGTTTGCAGGTGAGGACGGGTTTGGGTGAGATAATCTTATCTATAAATTAGTGAAGGGAGATTAATCGACAAACACATCGGTCTCGGCCGAGTTTTTAGATTAATCAGCATCGGTTTGATTGATTCATTAATCGGTCTGTCTTTACAGATAAAAAGCCCAAAGTAACAGCTTGAACAGTTCTACAAGCTCACAATATTAAATATAACGTTTAAGTTAAATCTGACTTGCCTAAACCTGCAATGCCTGTTACATGAATTTCAGAATCAGAATGGACAAATTTCTTCAATACAGAATGAGATCATATCGACATCGGTAATATCGGTTATTGGTCTTAACAGCAATTAATTATATCGGGTATCGATATCAGCCAAAATGCTACCATTTTGGCATTGCCCTACTATAAATGCACCAAGTCTCTGTACGTATACGTATACTTACGTACATTTGCATGTACATTTGTAATCCACATAACTAGAGAACTGTTCGCCCCACCAACTTCAAATTTGAAACACACGTTCCACACCCCCACAGGGAGTGTAGGGCCCGGTATCCAGACCTGATCATGCCTACTGTATATCTCCATACCTACCCTCAGCCATTGTCACACACCTGTTCCCACTCCATCCCCAGCCCAGCAGGGCCACGCCCACAATACAAACCTGTGAACACTTCCACAATCAACCTGCTCACTATAAGACTGGACTCAAACCACCCTCACACTGTCGGAACATAATCCATTGTCCGGTGCTCCATGTTGGTGTTTTCCTGTACCTGGATTTTCCTTGTTCTCGTAAGGTTTTTGACTTCCTATGTTTTGTGCTTTTGGTTAGTTTGACCTTGTTGGATTTCCTAGTTTCCCGTTTGGCTCTCCTGAGTTACTGCTTGCATTTTGCATTTTTTACTTTGCTGTAAACTAAGCTGCCTTCTGCTTAAATAAACTGTTTTTGAAACTACTCTGCCTCTGCATTTGGGTTCTATCCTCTGCCAACCGTGACAGATACTTTATTTTGCGGTTTTCTATGAACACCATTCTCGTGTAAAGACCACCTAAGGTTGTGAACTTTAACCCGTGTCTGGACTCATCATGGCTACCAGCTGCAACACAAGACAAAACTCAGGTTCTACCTCCTGACTTGGATAAACCTTGCACTGTTTTAATAGAGGAACAAAGCGTTTAACCACAACCCTTAAAAAAGACAGTCATTGAAGCCGATCTCGGCCACGCTGGCAGACATTAAAACAACTACGGCCTCCCACGCGGAGAAGCTAACGGGTCGCATTGTCTGATCACAGCGATCGTATTACTGAGTTAGAGTTAACCTGCTCTCGATTACAATCAGAACAAGGTCAACCTTAATTTCACGGTGTTGGACTTGGAAACAAGGTCCAGACGCCTAGGTCAAGTTCAAGGTCAAGTTCATGTCCGACTTCTTTGTGGAGGTCCTGGGAGATTGCTTTTTGGACCACAATGCTTATATGAGACTATTTACAATTAAACTTCTGCGACCCTGGACCCTGTATATTTGAGATGCAGACGACTACTATAGGATATCTATTTGTTTTATTGGCTCTAAGATATTGTTTTCTTTTTATTGACAGTCTGACAGACTATTAACAGTCTTGTCAAATAAACAATAAACGATAAGATCAGCTACCTTGCTAAGGCACTGAACCATGTGATATTTAATTGGTGTTATTGCAATATTTCAACCTTGTGTCATTTAATTTGCCTCTAAGGTCTGGGTTAATTAAATAACATCATTGTTTGTGTGTGTGTGTGTGTGTGTGTGTGTGTGTGTGTGTGTGTGTGTGTGCGCGTGCGTGTGTGTGTGTGTGTGTGTACGCGCGTGCGTGCATGCATGACATCACTCAACTAAGGGACTGTCATTTGGGACACAACTGGTGAGTTGAAGATGCCTTGGGCTTTACTCTTGTTTTCCCTCACACTTCAGGGGTAATCAGGAGTGGCCACCTGAGAAGTGGGGAGGACTGACCACTGCTCTGATTAACAACTTCAGAGCTGAACAGTTTTTATGGTGCCGACATTTTCCGGGTGCCACTGACTGCCAACCGGCCACTGACCGGCAATCTGCCACTGACCGGCAACCTGCCTCTCTCCCTATGTCGTCCTCAGACGATCCCTCCATCGTTGCTTCCAGTCATCCCGATTCTCCATACATCAGGCCAGCTAGTTGTTGCTTTGCGCTCCTGCGTCGTTCTTGAGTACATCCACATGTTAATGTGGGACGTCGTCGTGACCGGTGCCCGTGTTGGTTCCCACAGCACTAGTTTACTGGCTGGCATCTCTTGGTGTCTATGGCAGTGTCCTGCTAAAGTATCATTCTCCTGGCTGCTAGTTTCTGGCTCATCCTTAGCATTCCATCATACAGATTCTTGTTGGTAACATGTGTGCTCTTACCGATGTTAAGTACTGCACGAAGCATTCTGGTGTAGCACCCGTCTAGAGACTTCTGCAGAGTTGGCTTCAGGCTTCAGGGTCCAGCACTCACTGCCGTATAGGAGAACAGACTCTACCGTTGTGTAGAAGAAGCTGAGTTTGGTTTGACACTGACCACCAACGTGCCACTTACCACCAACCTACCACTGACCACCAACCTGCCACTGACCACCACTGACCACCAACCTGCCACTAACCATCAACCTGCCACTGACCACCAACCTGCCACTGACCATCAACCTGCCACTGACCACCACTGACCACCAACCTGCCACTAACCACCAACCTGCCTCTAACCACGACTGACCACCAACCTGACACTGACCATCAACCTGCCACTGACCACCACTGACCACCAACCTGCCTCTAACCACGACTGACCACCAACCTGACACTGACCACCAACCTGCCACTAACCACCAACCTGCCACTAACCACCGACATGTTGCGAACCGATTTGCAAGTTCATTGCGGATATTTAAGTCATTGTCTCTCGTAACATACACAAGTATTGGCATCACAATGTACTTAATGTACCAAAAGTATAAGTAGCCTACTCATTATATAGAATATGGCAAATTTCAAATGTCTAAAAAATCTTTTAAAAATAGCTGATCTACAAGCTCACAATGCGTCGCAATCGGCTATTTTCAAATGGCCGAAATGGATATAAGGCTGAAGTGGTTAATGTGTGTTTTGTAATAATAATCAAAATCTACAAAGTAACTACAGTTTCCAATTAAATGTAGAGGAGTAAAAGTGCAATATTGGGATTTGAGATGTAGTGGAGTAGTAAAAGCATTGGAAATTAAAAATACAAATACCTCAAAATTTAACTTATGTACAGTACTTCAGTAACTCTACTTTGTTACTTTCCACCACTGATACCTATGTACGTTAAGCCCTGCCTCTGTGTGGGCCTAAAGGCCCAGATCGGTGTTGTGGAAGATTACGTAATGTCGTCATCTGGCACAGGGGACGGCACTGCATGGGTATAAAACCTAACAACTGGACACTGGATGGAGAAGGTGGGAGGGGTTGTTAGACAGAGGAGGACAGTCATGAGGGCTTCTTTAGACATACAACTGTTTTCATACTTGATGATGTTCTCTTCCTTCTCTTTTTTGTCATCATCCTCGTCCTCTTCTTGTGAGTTACAGGCACTGTTAAAACATGGAGGAATGTACAAGGCTGGAGATGTGCTTCTGGGTGGTTTGTTTCCATTCCACATCTCCTCTGTGTTCCCTGAGCTGACGTTCACACAGTCCAAGAAACAGAAGCCCTCCTGCAGTCGGTGAGTATCACAAAGACAACACCAACCTTGTTTTGATGTATAGAAACATGATTAGTTGATGTGTATATTTCTACAAAGATATAGGCTGTCGGGTGGAAAAGTGATTGGATGGATCTAGGATAGTTACATTTTTTTTGTCACACTGTAGTATGAAAAAGTAAGTAATTTATTAAACAGAACGATTAAATATGGAGATACAAGGTTTCTGCCCGACAGCAATGATATTCAAGGCTACAGTGTAATTGTGTGTGTTAGTTTTTTCATGTCGGTGTTCAGAATGGCACAGACCATGGCTTTTGCCATCGCTGAGATCAACAGAGACCCCAGCCTGCTCCCCAATGTGACCCTGGGATACCATTGCTATGACACCTGTTTTACGGTTGGAGTTGCAGTCCCTGCAGCGTTGTCACTGATAAGTGGGAGAGAGGAGCAGTTTACACTGGATCAGAGCTGTGTTGGCTCTCCGCCAGTACTTGGAATTGTGGGTCCTAGTACCTCAAAAAGTTCTGTTACCCTCTCTAGAATATTAGGTGTATACAGAGTGCCCATGGTAAGTTTCCTATCCCCTTTCATCATAGCCTATTTTATTTAATTTTGCTTACTTGGCTATTTGAAAATCTATAATATGATAAATATTAAATGTCTTTTTGCCGTTTGAAAGACATAGAACATAATCGTTGCTGTCGAGAAGAAACCTTGTCTCCATATCTCAACTTGTAATGTTTTTTAATTCCCTATTTCTTCATTATGCTAGTGTTAGAGAAAAGTATCAAACACAGCCGATCAACAAGGTCACAGTGTGACATGTTCTGAGCTTGTAGGCTGCTATTTTTCTTTCTTATTCTGTCTTTATTTTTCCCCCCTTTGTTTTAAGTGAAAGTGGTAAGTAACTGCCCTTGACCTGTGTTTTACAGGTCTGTTGGTTCATGAGTCAATCACCTCTGTACAATTAGAGCCTGTCCTTAAAGTCAAGGCAGGTAAACTAAACAGACCTACAGATGTGCCGTTCCAACTCTTCACACTTTACTGATCTTTTCTTGAAGGTTTCTGAAAATGCATGTATTCCCTGCAGGTTTAATTCACTGATTAGCCTAATGTTAATGCTACTGCTTTGATACTAAAATCAAAGACAATGCACTGACAATCTACTGAACTGTTCTGTTTCTGACAATGCACTAACAATCTACTGAACTGTTCTGTTTCTGACAATGCACTGCATTCTACTGAATTGCCAATGGCAGGACATGTAAAGTTCTCAAACAGCACATCCAAATCTCTCTGTCCAGCATCCTCTCCACAGTATTGGAAAGTATCATGTTTGTACATCTGGAAATGTTTGTCTTTACTGCAGATAACCAGTTCAGATTAAAAAAGAAACCCGGCACAGTGTTATGCATTTCTGCAATTAAGGAAATGCCAGCTACAGTATTTCCACTATTTCCACTATCTTCCTATGTTACATTTAAACTTATTGAGCTTTTGACAGGATAAACCAAACTGTTTCAGAAGCTGGTTGTGGCATATCTAAGCACATTGTGCATATACATGGGTGATCTATCTAGTGAATTAAATAAGTGCAATACAGGCTGTCTTATAGGTAACTATCATAAATCTCCTTATGTATGCTTATGACCTGGTCATTCTGAATGCACACAGTGGAGGGTTAAAAGCAGCTATTGAAAGTTATGGCCATGATCATGACAATCTTTCAGTGATAGGCCCGTCCCATGAAATCAATTTCTTGTTTTATTTTGTGAAAAGTCATGATGGAATATTGAAGAAGGGTAGCTCAAGTTGCCATGCATGTATTGCTGTACTTCAATATATTTTGATGAGAAATATTTGTTATGTAATATTTTACATTGGGTAAAATATACCTGTGTTTAGTGATGGTGTATAGTCTTATTAAGGACATAGAGGTGTATTCAATCTGCACTGTGATCATATGGCAGAGTAGAAACAGCACAGGCTCTGTTTGCTTCTCCCCAAATATTTTGGGGCCTAAATTAAACCTGACGATCCCCTAGGGCAGGGCTACTCAACTTGAAATGGCTCAGGGGCCACTCCAAAAGTCCAAAGACTGCAAGCTAAAATATCTGTATTATTTTTAAACATTTACAAATGTATTTTGGAACATACTACACAAGTCAAGACTAGTCTAAAGATGAAGGAAACACAGAGTAAAAAGCCACATTTCCATCTATGAGGCCAAACCTCAATGAACAAAAACATTGTAATGAAGTTTACAATTTAGCCATTAAGCAAGAACAAAAAGCATTGCAATTATGCAATACATCACATACATAAAAAGTACTTATCATGAATCATACGTAAGCTAAGAACGTAACAGTGGAATATCTATATAATGGAACTATGTATGCTCTATAGTGCTGTCTACATAAAAATGCTATAAGTCTACATAAAATGCTATCTATAGTCTACAAAAGAAAATGTCGGGGCTAGGGCAAGTGCTAAGTGCCATGATGGAGTCTGAAGAGGTGGGTTTTCAGACCACGGCGGAAGATTGGGAGTGAGGCTGCAGTTCTGATTGTAATGGGAAGTGCATTATATAGTTTTGGAGCCAGAAGAGTTTGGGACGTGTGGAGCGTTGTCCCGGCGTTTTTAGTGAAGGTACTTCCAGCTTCCCTGCGTTGGCTGATCTGAGCGCTCGGGATGGTTTGTCGGGTTCGATCAGACTTGCAAGATATGGGGTTGCCATACCTTTGCTTGCTTTGAATGCCAGCATCAGAGTTTTGTACTCGACCGGGAGCCAATGGAGGGAGCGGAGAAGGTGGGAGACGTGGAAGAATTTTGGCTGGTTGAAGACCAAAATGAGGCTTCATTCACAAAATGTGAAGAGAACATATAATGAACAGATTATCACAGGTGACAAAGTAAGTGGTTAATACTAAGTTGACATCAGGCCATACAACTTTTTACAATACAATAACTAAAATCTTGTGAAAATAACTAATATTATATTGTCATTGTTGGCCGCAGATACATTAAGCAGGGGCCGCGGGTTGATTAGCACTGCCCTGAGGGTACCAGACGTACTGTTGAATACCTATGATCTAGTACATTACAGAATAGATATTTTGTATTTGTTTTTATTCTGTTTTTCCAGATAAGTTACTCGGCTGGTTGTTCCTGTCTGAGCGACCGGACTCAGTTCCCATCCTTCTTCAGAACAATGCCAAGTTTTGTCTTCCAGGTGAACTTCTATAACAATAGATGTGTTGGTATCAAATAGTTCATGTTTAACAAACTGGAATAATCAAACCCATGGGGTGGGCAACTTTGATGTAGGAGAGGGCCACTATATTTCCACACTCACTCCAGAGGGCCACTATATTTCTACACTCACTCCAGAGGGCCACTATATTTCTACACTCACTCCAGAGGGCCACCATTATTTCCAAACTCACTCCAGAGGGCCACTATGTTTCTACACTCACTCCAGAGGGCCACTATATTTCTACACTCACTCCAGAGGGCCACTATATTTCCACACTCACTCCAGAGGGCCACTATATTTCCACACTCACTCCAGAGGGCCACTATATTTCCACACTGACTCCAGAGGGCCACATTGCGTATATTGTTGGGCAGAAATATTCTATTTCCATTCTAGCTCAACACGCGTTGCACTGCGACACGTTTTGAGTTTGGGATCTCCTATTTTAGCTATTTTTTTAACAGACTCCTGAATTATTATTTGGTATTTTTGCTAAGATTAATTGGAATCCTGAAAAGTAGGCCTAACATTTTTATTTAATTTCATAATTATGCATTTATTTATACTTATGTTAACTTAAATTAAACATACTTAAATTCAAATGCATTGGACATAAAAAGACAATTGAAATTGTAATTATGCTACTAATATTGAACATTATAGATATAATTTAAAGGTAGTGTAGACAAGTTTCCAGCCAAGATTTAAAATATATATGAATGTATTTTGTTGGCCTTTTTCCCCTCTATCTTTCCCTTTATTATGATGCTGAGGTGTTCTCCTGCAACAGCACACTCTCCCTTTGGCCCCCTCTGGCTGAATGCACTGTTTATATCCACTACAGTTTACTACTCGGGACGTCAGAGGGGATTTAAACTTTTAGCCAATTGCAGCGCGAGGCTGTGACTGTGTGTTCGACCCAGCAGTATTATAATGAAAACGCAATGCGATTTCATTGCAAGTATAATATTATCCCCATATCTTAGTTTCACCATTGTTCATGTGAAATAGTATGTTTATGATGCCTGTTGAAATTATGAGAATCGCTATGTATAGCGCATGGTTGGGTGGTCCGGCCGGCTTGAAGCTTGCATTCAACCCGTGCTCGCCAACGGTGACAAGCCGTCGCGGATCATCATAACCGTGGACAAAGTAGTTCACATGAACGATGCTGTAGTGGCTGGGGCATTTGAGGGGCAATATGTTTTATATGCACGATTACAAATGAAAGATAATTGAATTGAGAGCCAGTGAGTCTCCTCCACTACTTCCTACTTCCTCATTTGCGGGACTCGTCGTGTCAGTCTTGTGATATTGTGATTACGCTACAGTTACCCTTAAAAAAACATGTCAACTCAATGTCATTGTTGTAACTATGTAATCGATAGAAATTCATAATTTTTTAATGTCATATTTAGCCATACGAGCGCAATATCCATAGCGTCCCTCCCAGCAGCAACAACAACCCCATAGCCTGAAGTGACCTGGCTCAGCCAATAGAATGACGGGGGAAGGGGGGTGGAGCTAGATTTTAATTTGTTTGGAAACACTCAATCAATTCTGTGTACAAACACTGGAAACTTGTCTACAATACCTTTAAAGCGGGTCATGTTTGCATGTTGTAAACATTGTAACAGCTGAAATTAATAATATAACAGTATTACAATATTAACCCGCAGGCCACATAAGTGAACACGGGGGCCGTATGTGGCCCCTGGGCCACCGTTTGCCCATGTTCTGTATGATCTAACCTAAGTACATTTCCGTCCATTCTTCTCAGGTGCGAGCTATGCTCCAGACTATGAGGTGGTTCGAGTGGACCTGGGTAGGACTGTTGTTCAGTGATGATGATGCTGGCCGTGACGCCGCCCGATTGTTCCAGTCTGGCCTGGACCAGTCTGGTCTGGGTTGTGTGGCTTATTCAGAGGCTCTGCCCTTCCACAATGACCTGGATAAACTCCAGAGGATCGTCACTGTGATGAAGACGTCCACAGCTCGTGTGGTCATTATGTTTGGATATGGGTCCTATATGTTTAATGTCTTGGATGAGGTTTGTGTTACGATACATCTGTGGAGGATGTTAATTTAGGGATTCGTAATTAGAAGAATCTAAAATGAGAATGTATTGACAAGCCTTTCATTTCTTTCGAAACGATGAACAGGTGGTTAAGCAGAATGTGACAGGTCTGCTATGGATCTTACCTGCCACTTCAGTTTGGTGGGGAGGCACTCTCCAGTATCCTCACTACCTGCCGTACCTGAGAGGCACCCTGGGTTTTGCCATCCGTCGTGGAGAGATACCAGGTTTGAAGGACTTCTTGTTAAAAATACGTCCTGACAATTACCATGAGGATAACATAGTAAGTATTTGTTTAATTGTATGTCTATAGTTACACGTCTCATTGAATTGAATATTGAGAGACAGGACCACAATGGACACAAGCCTTTATGACATTTTGCACCATTGTATAATTGTACCACTGTATTATCTGCAAACTGTGAATTAAGTGAATAATCAAGAAATGAATCAATTCATTGTATTTACCGGTTTACTTATGAATTAATTGTGTTCTTTCAGGTGAGGCAGTTTTGGGAACGCACATTTCAGTGTAAATTTTCACCACTTCCACCAGAGTGGGTGGACGCTGGTGGAAGGGTGTGTACTGGACAAGAGGACCTGGGAACGGCAGAAACTACCCTGTTGGATGTGTCTGACCTCAGGGGAGAATATAATATATACAAGGCTGTGTATGCTCTGGCCCACGCCCTCCATGACATGTTGCAGTGTGTGCCAGGAAGAGGGCCTTTCCCTGGACACAGCTGTGCCAGTTTGCAGACAATACAGCCATGGCAGGTGGGATATTAATTCAGTTAACCTGTAGGATTATCTGTAGGATTATTTTTATTTATTGTTTATATGCGCATTTAAAAACACCACATTTGAAAAAAACATATTATTGGGTTGTGCAGGTGAGACAGTCTAGTTTATAACAGTTTATAAAGTTAATCTCACCATATTTAAAATAAATTATAACAATCAAAACAATCAAACGTGAATTACACAGTATAAATGAAAAAAATACATATTAATACAACATAAAAAATATGTATGTGTAGTGTGTAGGTGTCACGGTGTGAATCAAGAGGGTTAGGACCCAAACGCAGGACAAAGGCAGAGCAGTCGTAATTGCAGGCGGTTTGTTCATCAAAATCCATACACGAGGAGAACACAAGTGCAAAGGAAACTCCAGCTGGAACTAAGACACAAGGAAAACAATATAACAAAATCATAGGAAAATAGTAATACAGAACGTGTCACGGAACATGACCGTAGTTGTAAGAGTGGAAGACATTTAATTGCTAGATTTGATCATCAAATGGATTCTAAGCTTACAATTATTTATTGAATAAGACTTTGATGAGATCACAGTAGGCCTATATCTTTTTCAAATGTAGAATAATAAGGAAAACTATTGTATGAAATTATTCCTCATAGAATAATATTAAGGAAAATGTCATTGAAACATTTGACAGAACCCGGATGCCAGCTCAGTTTTGTGTAGACATGCCCTCATCTCTGGTCCTACATTGCAGAGTGCATAATCCGGCAACGGCATGAGACCGGCAGCAGCCGGAGTAGGTGGATGGATTAGGACAGCTCCGTTCTGCTGCTCTGGTCCGTTCGGCAGCCGCGGTCCAGCCGCCGCAACTGCCGGTAACAGCCGTGGCGCTGCCGGGGAGCGGGGGGGTGGAGGAGCAGCATGTACCGGAGGATTATGTCACTCCACTGCCGCTCCATCTCGTGGCCGTCGCTTCTAGCAGCAACTGCCGGTAAACTGCCGGGAGAAGGGGCGGCAGCTGCCAGGGAAACTGGGGGGATTATGACACTCGACTGCCGCTCGCTTCTACGGCAGTGCGTTTGGTCCGACATGCGTTGCGTCGTGCTTGCGGTTATGGTTAGGGTAAAGGTTTGGGGTAGAGTGTTAGACTGATGCCGCCGAGAAACACTACCCACTGCCGCTGGTGTTCCGCGGGAGATACGCTGCCAGAAAATGCACTCGCACTCTCTCCTACATTGAAGAGGCTGGCTTTTGAAGGTGGTCTGTATAGGGGGCAGGTGGCAATCACATGTTCTTCTAAAGGTGGTCTGTATAGGGGGCAGGTGGCAATCACATGTTCTTCTAAAGGTGGTCTGTATAGGGGGCAGGTGGCAATCACATGTTCTTCTAAAGGTGGTCTGTATAGGGGGCAGGTGGCAATCACATGTTCTTCTAAAGGTGGTCTGTATAGGGGGCAGGTGGCAATCACATGTTCTTCTAAAGGTGGTCTGTATAGGGGGCAGGTGGCAATCACATGTTCTTCTCAAGGTGGTCTGTATAGGGGGCAGGTGGTAATTGCATGTTCTTCTAAAGGTGGTCTGTATAGGGGCAGGTGGTAATTACATGTTCTTCTAAAGGTGGTCTGTATAGGGGCAGGTGGCAATCACATGTTCTTCTGAAGGTGGTCTGTATAGGGGGCAGGTGGTAATTGCATGTTCTTCTAAAGGTGGTCTGTATAGGGGCAGGTGGTAATTACATGTTCTTCTAAAGGTGGTCTGTATAGGGGCAGGTGGCAATCACATGTTCTTCTGAAGGTGGTCTGTATAGGGGCAGGTGGTAATTACATGTTCTTCTAAAGGTGGTCTGTATAGGGGCAGATGGCAATCACATGTTCTTCTGAAGGTGGTCTGTATAGGGAGCAGGTGGTAAATTACATGTTCTTCTGAAGGTGGTCTGTGGGGACAGGTGGTAAATGTTCTTCTGAATGTGGTATGTTAAATAAAATACGCGTTTACTGCTGTGTCTCCTTGTCTAGAAATGTGGTCATGCCTCTCTTCATTATGCAATAGTCACACAAGATGCAGAAGTCTTCCTCACTCCTAATTCTCAACAAATGTGGGTGACATTATGAATTTGGTTTTGTTCAAAGGCAATGCATAATGTAAGGGGTAGAGCACATGTTTTAGTAATGAGGCTGGTGGCGGAAGATAGCAACTCAGCAACGGGAACACCCTTGCACAATGCTTAAATCTCCAAATAGTGTGTAGCGTGACTTGGGCACATAATAGGACCCTTAAGTATGTTTTTAAAGTCTCTTGCTCTTCATGATTCTGCTCATCACCATTTCTAGCTTCTCTATTACCTGGAAAAGGTCAACTTCACCACATCTGGTGGTGATCGTGTATACTTTGATGAGAATGGTGATGCTTTACCAATCTACGATATATTGAACTGGGCGTGGCTCCCTGATGGAAGCACAAATATTCACAACGTAGGTGTAGTCAAGATGACAGCCTCCGGAGATGAAGAATTCACCCTCGATGAAGACAGAATCTTCTGGAACTTTCAATCCGCAAAAGTAATTTCAGCTATCTAAAATCTTTAATTGAGCTCATGATGTGAATTGAATTTACATTTAAACTGATCATTTTTACTTTCCTCTGTAGCCTCCTCGGTCGGTGTGCAGTGAGAGCTGTTCTCCTGGAACCCGTGTGGCCAGAAGGAAAGGAGAACCTGTCTGCTGCTACGACTGCATTGCTTGTTCTGAGGGAGAGATCAGCAACGAGACAGGTAGGGTTACATAATGTAGCTACAGTATATGTACAGAAGGTTATAAGAAGATACGTGTGTGTCCCTTTAATCTTGTACTATTTGTTAGACTCTACAGAGTGCACCAGTTGTCCAGAGGACTTCTGGTCCAGTCCCCGGCGTGACCACTGTGTCCCTAAGAGCATTGAGTTCCTGTCCTACCATGAGGCCCTGGGTATCTCCTTAACAACCATCTCATTGCTAGGAACATTTGTCTGTGCTATTGTCCTGGGGATCTTTGCTTATCATAAAGAGACGCCAATGGTCCGCGCCAACAACTCAGAACTCAGCTTCCAACTCTTGATTTCACTCAAACTATGTTTCTTGTGCTCACTCTTTTTCATTGGTCGTCCCAGACTCTGGACTTGTCAGCTGAGGCATGCAATATTTGGGATCAGCTTTGTGCTGTGTGTCTCCTGCATCCTGGTAAAGACTATGGTGGTGCTGGCTGTGTTCAAGGCCTCCAAGCCTGGTGGTGCAGACATCATTAAGTGGTTTGGTCCTATGCAGCAGAGAGGAACAGTTCTGATTCTTACTTCAATCCAGGCAATAATCTGCACAGCCTGGCTTGTGTCTGCCTCACCAACTCCTCATAAAAACACACAATACTATTCTGAAAAGATAGTCTATGAGTGTAATGTTGGATCAACAGTTGGTTTTGCGGTGTTACTAGGTTATATTGGCTTACTAGCACTCCTCAGTTTCCTCCTAGCATTCATGGTAAGGAATCTTCCAGACAACTTCAATGAAGCTAAGTTAATTACTTTCAGCATGTTGATCTTCTGTGCCGTGTGGATAGCGTTCATACCAGCATATATCAGCTCTCCAGGCAAATATGCAGATGTAGTGGAGGTGTTTGCTATTTTAGCGTCTAGTTTGGGCATTTTGGTGGCTCTGTTTGGACCAAAGTGTTATCTAATCATTTTGAAACCTGAGAGAAACACTAAGAAGTCCATCATGGGTCATGCCACCAAGACGTAGAAGCAGACATTTTTAACCAATTAACTGCTCGTGACGGAACGTTCCGCCAGTTGGAATCCAACCGGCAACTGCTATTGGCCTAACGTTCCGTCTGATAAGCTTAATTATTGATATCAAACCGGATCGCTGATTTCTTCTTTTTTGCTTGGCCTTTGCTTCTTTAGTGATCCTAGACCGGATCGCGCATCCTCGCTGCCGTTCACCTCCCTTTATACAGGCTGACTAAAAAGCTAACTCGAAATCTACGGAGCTCTCCACACTGCGCAAAAAGCATGGAATACAGATGATATTACAATACGTGTATTGGATATATATATATATATATATATATTGCTGATAACCTTGTTATTAATGGTCTGTTTTCTACCATATTAAACTACATCTAGTCATAGTTCCACTGAGCCAACCATAGACAACAATCATACTTCAGCTGAGCCAACCATAGCCAACAGTCATACTTCCACTGAGCCAATCATAGCCAATAGTCGGACTTCCACTGAGCCAACCATAGCCAACAGTCGGACTTCCACTGAGCCAACCATAGCCAACAGTCATACTTCCACTGATCCAACCATAGCCAACAGTCATACTTCCCCTGGTGTCGAACACTGGCACCGTCAACTCAGCATATGCGTAGCGCGGCTTGGGTGTGGCAAGTCGTGCGATTGCCACATATTTCGGCAGGTGACCAATTTCACCATAACACTGTGTGACCGAGTGTGAGTGAGCGAGTGGCTGAGATTTTGAGTATTGGTATTCAGGAGCAAGCTGAGAGGGACACGGTGTAGGAGACAGTGTAGGAGACAGTGTATGAGAGAGTGTACTGGGACACAGTGTATGACACAGTTTAGGAGGCAGTGTAGGACACAGTGTAGGAGACAGTGTAGGACACAGTGTAGGAGACAGTGTAGGACACAGTGTAGGAGACAGTGTAGGACACAGTGTATGGAGACAGTGTCAGACACAGTGTAGGAGACAGTGTAGGACTAGGGTTGCCACCCGTTCCGTAAAATACGGATTCGTCCTTTATTTGAGCATTAAATGATGCGTCCCGTATTGAATCAATACGGAACGCGGTTTGTTCCGTATTTTCCTAAATGCCCCCTGCGCGATCTGTCACACAACGTCATCACTGAATTTAACAATAATGAACAAAATAAAACAGGAAATATTAAAGACAGCACGATTGTTCTGGCGCGGGGGTCACACAGGACCTCCCACGAGCATAAACAAAAACCTCCCCGTGGCTGCTGATCTGCTTGTGTGCGGTGTGCTCTGCTCTCAATTGCGCTGTGGCGACGTGCCGAATCCAGTGCGTGTCTCGCCGGCCGGCCACACCACGCTGTTTAAAATGTCTAGTACTAGAAGTTCTACAACAGCAGATTCTCCACCGTCTCAAAAAAGAAAACGCCTTAAAAATATAGACGTGAGTGCAGGGAAGAGGAAAACCCCTGGCTTGACAGCGTCACGGGAGATTAAGTATGTCGGCGTATGTTTTCTGTGGCGCATGGGGAACTGTTTGATAGCAAACAGCATGCTTCAGGGATCAACAGTATGATCACAGAACACCCAACAAGAAGTGTCACAGTTCTTCATGACTGAAACTGCCCCTGAGATCGATTTGGTCTATTGTCCTGCCCATGCAATAGCCAATGGCTGCTGATGTGGGAATAATAGCCAAACTATTTCAGTAGACTATTATGGTGGATTGTTTATTAATGAAGTCTAATAAATATTACAATTAAAAAAATATAAATAATGTTTTAATATAAATGAATCAATTTAATTAAATATTGTGCCCATTTAAAGAATTCAGATTCAGAATCAGAACTCTTATGTTGTTATAAACAGAATAGGCTACTTCATAACAAATACAGGGCAGTATACCGCTTTCTTACTGACCACAGTGACCACCAAGTGACCCCAAAGGCTAATATGGTATGTGAAATCATCCATCCCAGGGCCAAATTAGCTATTGGGCCAGTGTGACCGGGGCCCAGGGGTCCTTGGCTGTTAGGGGCCCTTTTAGGAAACTGGACCGCATGGTACTGGGTCTGAGGCCCTGGAATTGGCCATTCATTTTGTTAAATTTAGGTCAAAAAGATGATAAAAACATAAAAACACAAAGAATGTGCACGCATGCACGCTATGGGGCCCCCCCAACACATTACCGGCTCAGGAGCCCTCATGGGGGTTAATCCGTCCCTGATTCAACCGCTTATCCGTAGTCGGGTCACGGGGGAAACAGCTCCACCAGAGAGCCCCAGACTTCCCTCTCCAGAGCAACATTAGTAACTTTCTCCTGGGGGATCCCGAGGCCTTCCAAGGCCAGTTAGTCGATAACCCGATAACGGCGCTGCTTCGCCGCGTGGTCGTATAAGTGTTCCTTATTTCAAGATCTCAAAGGTGGCAACCCTATGTAGGACACAGTGTAGAAGACATTGTATGAGAGAGTGTACTGGGACACAGTGTATGACACAGTTTAGGAGGCAGTGTAGGACACAGTGTAGGAGACAGTGTAGGACACAGTGTAGGAGACAGTGTCGGACACTTTGTAGGACACAGTGTAGGAGACAGTGTTGGCAATTATTTAATTCATAAATGTGAAGATTGAACATTGGTCATAGGTGATTTTTGTTGAACTCTTTCATTAATTTAATTTGTGCTTTGTAATGACATTGACATGACTCACATGCTGATGCCGTTTGGCTATAATGACTTAATAAATCATAGTGTATAGAACAAGTACTTGTCTTGCTTTTTATTGTGTTTATATTCTATAACTTAGCCATTGAGTTCTTACATATGTGTACCCAGATAGTGTCGGCTATTTTATACAAGCTGTAATCCTTGTTGATAATCATGATGTTTTTCTACTCTGTCTGTGTTCATAGCAGGGCTGTGGGCAGTTCAGAAACCCGTCCACCAGTGACATCATCGATGGGGAATCCAAGCTAATAGAAACTGCAGGCTTTCTAGTCGAGAAAAGTTGCAATGTGAAAATGGAAGCCATCGTTCTCACGATAATAATAATCAAAAGTATTGTTTAAAAGAAATTCTGCCTAACAAAGATGTCAATGGTTCGAAGTTAACTATGGAATTGTGCGTTTTTTGTCTGTCAGTGTACTCAAAATCCCCATACATGAAATCCCCCATATATTCTGCCCAGGTCTCGTGACATCACTATGACATCATCAGGTATGATAGTAAATCAGGATATAGTAAATGCGACCTTCTGTCGCAAATAAGCCCATATATGGAGATCCCTGATGTCATCAATATTAATATATGGATATACTGTATGTCAGAACCTGTTCTGACATTCAATATGTTGATCCTTGCCCATCCGTCCTTCCTCTTCGATGTCTCCCTTTTGACTGATACCTGTCCATTTAAAATCTAGAAGGGCCTGCCCCAAATGAATTAGTGCAGCCGGCAGCCGGCGAAAACTAGAGTTCTCAACAGGTCAGAAAATTAAGTCCCGGCCCTTTAAACTGCCCCCCCCCCCCCCCCTCATCAAACCCTGTACACACCTGTACTGCCTCAGGTGTCTTACTGGTACTGTATAGGCCTATTAAGACACTTGTACGCCATCAGGTGTCTTACTGATCCTGTATAGGGTTACACAGGGGTGCGTTTTATCCCCTCTGATATTTTCCCTATACACAAATGAGTTGAAATACACCAACAAAGAGTTCTCTATCATAACATACGCTGATGACATGGCCTTGGCCAGGACATTTCCAGTCCCTCCTACTCCCAGCACATCGACCGTATTGTCACCTGGTTTGCCCTTAATGTCACTAAGACCAAGGAGCTGTGTTTGGGAGGGGGGAATTAAAAGATTTCAGTGCACTGTGCCTACACATGTCGCGACCGCAGGTCGCGACATGTGTAGGCACAATGCAAGGAATAAATGCATTCGCCATGTATCCGAAGGAAGTCTGATCCAATCACTTTTAGATTTCTCCAGTTTAATCCTGAGTTTAAGTTTTTTAGTGTTCAAGATCTAATTTTAGGCATGTTTAAGCCTCGAGGAAAATCCGTGTTGAGGTTCTTAATCCACTGTTTTTCATTAAAACGTCTTTGTCCTACTGTCCAGTTAGGATTGTGTTGAAGTCCAGCGCATTTTAGAGCTCCAATGCCGTGCGCCATAAAATGTTGCACCAATCTTGTGGTTGTCTTTTTGGCATTGTTAATATTGTATCTGTGTCGTCCCAGCCTAGTACCTATTGTTTTACCTGTCTCTCCGACATATTGTAAACCACATTTTTCACATGTGATTAAATAAATGCAGTTGCTGGTTCTGGCTGTTATTTGTTGTTTAATCTCCAAGACGCGTTTTGTGGTTCTATTTTTTACTAATTGTTTGGGTTTGAAGTATTCTGGTCCCTGGCGTGCTGGTGTGTTGATTTCTTTTAGCTTGCTGTGTACTAGATAATCTTTAAGGTTTTTATTTTTTCTGTAGGCCGATATAATTTTATAATCTTTTAGAAGATCGTCTGTTCGGTTCTCAAAATTCCTTTTTATTCTGTTGTTGGCTAGTGTGCTCTGTGTTGAATAACTGGTTATCAGGGCCAATTTGGGGCCTGTATCTCGCACTTTTATTTCTAAGAAGGTTTTTTGGGCTTTCCGGAGGAAGGTCCTAGTGTATCCTCTTAGTCTGAGGGCATTAAATAGAGTTTTACAAGCTATTTTGAAATCACTTCTTTGCGTGCAAATCCTATGGAATCTTAGTAGTTGTGATTTGACTATTCCTGTGTAGGAGTGTGTCGGGTGGAATGACGTTTTGTGTAATAGGGCGTGAGTGTCTGTTTCTTTAAAGAATACTTTTAAGTCTAGTTTCCCATTTGTGTTAAAGTTTGGGCCCTTGAAGATTGTTACATCAAGAAAGTCAATCCTTTCTGTGTGTGTCACATATTTTATCGTTATGGATCTATGATGGCTATTTAAAACATCAATAAATTCCTGGAATTCTTCTTGGCTATGTTCCCATATTCCAAATATATCATCTAGAAATCTATAGTAATGTGTCGGTTTAAGTCTGCATTTTTCTAGTGCGGTCTGTTCCCATATGCTCATGTAAATGTTTGCATAAGATGGTGCAAATCTCTTTCCCATGGCCGTGCCTTTGATTTGTAAATAGAATTTGTTGTTAAAGGAAAAATCATTCTGGGTTAGATTTAAGTCTAGTAATTGGAGTATTTCCTCCTCTGGTCGACTTGTGTCTGGGTATTTACTAAAGACTTCCCTGACTGCTTGGAGTCCTGATTCTGTTTCAATGTTTGTGTAGAGGCTGTCTATATCTATTGAAAATAAAAGGGCCTCCTTTCCTATTTTAATAGCTTTAATTTTGTCCACAAAATCGTAAGTGTCTTTTATAAAACTGGGGTGTTTTATCGACAGTGGGTTCAGGAAATATTCAATAAACTCTGCTGTCTGATACGTCTCGCTGCCACAGTCCGACACAATTGGTCTCCCGGGTGGAATTTCATATGGTATTGTCCATGAATCCGGGCTTTTGTGTATTTTTGGTAAAAGATAAAATATCCTAGCCCGTGGGCTATCCTGTCCTATTAAGTATTGGTGTTGTTTGGCGTTTATGTGCCTTTTGTCCTTAAGACTGTTTATGATGGCTATGGCCTTCGTAGCTGTCTGCATGTAAATGGGTTGGTCTAATTGCCTATAATGGTCCTGATTGTTGAGCTGTCTCTCACCTTCTAAAAGGTATTGGTGTCGATCCATAATTACTATGCAGGAGCCTTTGTCTGCTGGTTTGATAATGATTTGTTTGTTGTTGATTAGTTCCCTAAGTGCCCTGGTTTGTTCTATTGTGAGATTATCTTTTTCCTTAATGTGTCCTGGTATGCGTGTTACCGTATTCATGTCCTTCTGCATCAGTCGTTTAAGACTGCTTGGGATTAAATTCTCAGACGGTTCCCAGCTTGATTTTGGTCGAAAAGGCAGTATCTCCGTTCCTTGGTCCATTCCAAAGTGTGTAGCTAGTTTCAATCTGCGGTGATACTGAGAAAGGTCTTTCTTTAACCTGTTGGTTTGTTGTTTATAGATATCCAGTGTCGGGACAAAGGAAAGTCCCTTTTCCAGCAGTTCGGTCTGGTGTTGATCTGGCTGGAAGTAATGGGACAGATTAATTATGTTTGACTTGCCCCCCCTCCTTTCTGGGTTTATGGGGTCTATAAGTTTAAACTAGTAAGCCAATTTACAAGCATTGCTTTGCCTGTCTCTGTTGTCCAATGTACGTTATCAGGAACCACTTTAAACTCCCTGTCATCCAATTTAGGGAGGTAATTATAGGTAAAAATATTGCGATTTAGCTCTCTCATGTTATCCTTATCCTTTATTGAGAAATTAGTTGAGTAGTTGACTAAAGGGACATGGATACTTGCAGTTGGGAAGGCGTTCTGTGCTGCTGCGATGGCCTCTCTCAATGCCCTCTGCGCTTGTTTTGGGAGGGGGGGGGGGGGGGGGGTATTAGGAGCAGAGGGTCCAGGGTCCATCTTTAGGCCTGTTACTATGAGTGGGGAGGAAGTGGAGCAGGTCAGTGACTTTAAATATCTGGGAACGACCATAGACAATAAATTCACCTTTCAGACCGATGCAGATAACATCTACAACTAGATAAAGTGCCCATCGGCACAGGTCTCCACCAGGGCAGGTCAGGTTGTGGCCTCCTGGTGGCGCTATAATAGGCCAATGTGAAAAGCGTGCCATTTCTTCTTGCCTTGGATGGCAATTGGATGATTTGAGGCTTTTTGTTCAAAACGGTCCAATCCTGCAAATATTGAAAGCCAATGTTAGCCAATTAGGATGGAAAATGATATATCGGACAGATCCGTCTTGAACACATGACTATAAAGATAGGCCCTCATTTATCAACCGTGCGTACACCAAAATATGGGTGCACGCCGAAATTACCGACATTTTCGACATTTACCATTTCCTTGACAAAGTTCAATTTCAACGTCTGCTCAGGAGCTGGCGTACGCTTTTTCCTCACTTGTTTTTCTGTCGTAGAACGGCGGAGCAGCATTGTTTGACCAGCTGAGAGGCTGCCAAAGGCATCGAAACATATGTATTCACTCCTAAAATGTTAATATAAAACTGTATGTATATGGGCTACAAAAAAGGAATAGACCTACAAGATGTGTCTTTGTGTCATATGACCTTTCCAACTTTACAAATAAAATAGCGCTTGATTTAAGCCATTTAAACAGTGTTTTGCATGAGCGCATACATGCGAGGATTTGGGCTGTCTGTGCTGGAATATTTCCATGACGTTGGAAAGTAGCCTATAGTGCAATGCAGCTGCGGAGAGTCCCAACATGCATGGGTAGCCTATATACTGTACTGTAGCCTAATCTACAGCAGGCCAACAATGTCTTTCTGGAGTTACGGTATATGCAATCTCCTCCTCGTTTAATAAACCTGACGTGTCACTGGAATGTCAAATGTGCCGTGCCAGCCCAGCGCAAGTGCATGCATAGCCGTGGGAACTACTTTACACTAGGGGGAGCTGCGTTCTCATGCACGCGCTTCAAAATGCGCGTGCACATGTTAAAATGTGCGTGCACGTGCAAAGAATTACCTTTTTTTTCTCCCAACGGCGCCGGTGCACCGCATAACAATGACAATATCATCCCTTAATTTATAAGACTACATATAGATCTGATCATGACCAGACATACAGTGACAAAAATGTATATTGAACAACACAACCACAGGTATGGCTGGCGGCGGTGGCTGTGGTGGATCCACATCGTTGTTGATGTTGGCGGCATATATTCTTTCCATTCAAATAAAAAAAAATATATAAAATACAAACAATTCCAAACAATTCCCCTACAAACCACTGGGGGTGCTACAGCACCCTCAGCACCCCTACTTCCCACGGCTATGAGTGCATGGGAACCGCATCGGCGATAGGTATAGGCTAACCCAGCCAGTCAGCCCACCACCACCACCAGTACCATATATTTTGGCTGCACATTAATATAATTGACAGTTGACAGTCCTGAAGCCACTGCAGCGACTAGCGACTGCGAGGCAATCTAAATAGACTGTCGAACGTGCATGGTCAGTTGGTCACGGACGGACCACAGTGATAGAGAGAGACAGACAGACAGGACAGGACAGGAGGAGCACCTGCAAAACAGCAGCGTGTGTGTGCCTATTTGTTATTTAATTATGGTTCAGGTTCAGGGTTTCGTTTACTAATATATCTTGTTGTATATTAAATTAAAAATACTTTAATAATTTAATATACAACTAACAACACACAGTGAAAGTTGCTTGCAAATTGCGATATGTGCGTGCGTGCGGGGGGTGAGGCGGGCAGCAAGGGAATTAAGCGAGAGGAGAAACAGACAGCTTTATTTAATGTAGGTGTCATGTAGGTGCATGCGTGCATGACAGCAAGGCAAGCGAGGTGAGAGAGAAACAGACAGGGTAGGCCTACAACTTTATTTAATTCATGCAGGTGTTCGTTCTTTATTTATTTAACAACACATTGGGCTTGCAAGTTGCGTGTGCGTGCTGTGCGTGTGTATGAGAGAGGGGGGTGAGGCGGGCAGCAGCAAGGCACGGGAGAAACTTATTTTTTCATGTTACCATGGTTTCAGGAAACGTATTGCCGTTTTCATGTCGCAAAAACGAGGGCGAGGCTTGATTTCATAGGGCGTGCCAGATAGATTTCAGCCGTCACATTTATTAACGTCAGAACAAAATTAAGGAAGGATCAGCTGTTTGCGATCACTTTATAAATGCCGTGGCGACGTGGGTGTACTACGAAACCTGCACTCGAATCTGTGGCAGATTTTACACTCGATTGATAAATGAGGGCCATAGTGTGTAAGCCAATCAGTGTCGAATCTGAGAAGTCCAACAGACTCGTCTTGATCACATGACTACAGAGATCATGTGGACCGATTTGCGTGAGATTTGGATGAAATCTGTGCGACTAACAAGCAATTTGTTTTACAGAAATCGGCCTCATGGTGGCACTATAACCGGCAGATGTGAAGGGCCTCTAGGGAGTGCACATACATAAGTTGTATATAGATCGATGCAGTTATAGCTAAAAACAGGAATTGGCCTGTTATAGTGCCAGGGCTGATTTGGGGGGAACATTTGTGGCATGTCGTCCTCGGCCTAGTGGAAATGTGCATGTCTAATTTCACGTGCATGTCTAATTTCACACAATCGTGTGAGCTTTGGAAGCCAATCTTAGCCAATCAGGATGGAAGATGGGAAATGGTGCCGCTCCGTATTGATCACATGACTATGGAGATAGTGTATACCGAATTGTGTTATGTATGGATAAAATGTGTACGAGTATAATTTACAGAAATGTGTTTTGCCTAAATTGGCCTCATGGCATAGCCGTGGGAACTACTTTACACTAGGGGGAGCTGCGTTCTCATGCACGCGCTTCAAAATGCGCGTGCACATGTTAAAATGTGCGTGCACGTGCAAAGAATGACCTTTTTTTTCTCCCAACGGCGCCGGTGCGCCGCATAACAATGACAATATCATCCCTTAATTTATAAGACTACATATAGATCTGATCATGACCAGACATACAGTGACAAAAATGTATATAGAACAACACAACCACAGGTATGGCTGGCGGCGGTGGCTGTGGTGGATCCACATCGTTGTTGATGTTGGCGGCATATATTCTTTCCATTCAAAAAAAAAAATATATATAAAATACAAACAATTCCAAACAATTCCCCTACAAACCACTGGGGGTGCTACAGCCCCCTTAGCACCCCTACTTCCCACGGCTATGCCTCATGGTGGCGCTATAACAGGCCGCTGAGGAATATTTGGAGCAGAGGTTCGTCGTTGGCATCCAGGGAGTGTGTGTGCAAAGTTTGGCATGGATCGGACCAACGGTGCCGGAGATTAGCTAGTAACGGAAGGACGCAAGGACAGACGGATGGAAGGACACACACACGGACGGAGTGCAAAACATACTCTCCCCCCATGCCTTCGGCCTGGTGGAGACAAAAAGGCAAGGCAGCGGCTTTATCTTCTCAGGAAACTGATACGTTTTAATGCTAGTAAACACACGCTGACCATGGTCTATAGATCACTCACTGAGAGTGTTCTCACTTTTAACATTGTGGTTTGGGAATCTCTCAGTTAGAGATAAAAACAAGCTCACCCAGGTAGTCAACCAGGCAAGTAAGATCATTGCACTAACCATTGCAACTTCAGGACATATACAACCGCTCCATAACCAAATTCAGATTTACAATGACTCTACCCACCCTCTTCGCTCTGAATTTGACTTGTCATCATCGGGCAGGAGGCTTAGGGCAAAATGGGGCTAAAAAGAAAAATACAAAACTTTGTTTGTGCCAACTGCTGTGGACATTTTAAATAAGAAAATGTTTAAATAGTTCACCTAATCCCCACTGTTGATGATCACTGTTGCTGTGTTTATGTGAATGCATTTTATATAGTATTATAATGCATCTGTGTAATTTATGTAATGTATATGCACGCACGCATGCACGCACGTACGCGCGCACACACACACACACACACACACACACACACACACTGCAGGTCACTTAACCTAGCCTATAGTGACTGCACAAACACACACTATACCCACACAAACACTCTTCATGTCACATCATTGTAGAAAGGGAAACTGGACATCAGCTTTAAGGCATTAAACAATAAACGATAAGATCAGCTAACTTGCTAAGGCATTGAACCATGTGATATTTAATTGGTGTTATTTCAATGTTTCAACCTTGTGTTATTAAAATTTGCCTCTAAGGCCTGGGTTAATTAAATGACATCATTGTTTGTGTGTGTGTGTGTGTGTGTGTGTGTGTGTGTGTGTGTGTGTGTGTGTGCGCGCGCGCGTGTGTGCGTGCATGCCTGCGTGCCTGCATGCATGACATCACTCAAATAAGGGACTGTCATTTGGGACACAACTAGTGAGTTGAAGATGCCTTGGGCTTTACTCTTGTTTTCCCTCACACTTCATTGGTAATCAGGAGTGGCCACCTGAGAAGTGGGGGGAGGACTGACCACTGCTCTGATTAACAACTTCAGAGCTGAACAGTTTTTATGGTGCCCAAATTGTCCAGGTGCCACTGACCGGCAACCAGCCACTGAATGTCAACCGGCCACTGACTGGCAACCTGCCACTGACCGGCAACCTGCAACTAACCGGCAACCTGCCTCTCTCTCTAGGTCTTCCTCAGACGTCTTCCAGTGAACCCAGTTTTCCATACATCTGGCCAGCTCGTTGGTGTTGCACATGTTAATGTGGGACGTCGTCGTGACCGGTGCCCGTGTGTTGGTTCCCACAGCACTAGTTTACTGGCTGGCAGCTCTTGGTGTCTTTGGCAGTGTCCTGCTAAAGTCTCATTCTCCTGGCTGCTATTTTCTAGCTCACCCTTGGCATTCCATCATACAGATTCTTGTTAGTAACATGTGTGCTCTTACCGATGTTAAGTACGGCACGCAGCATTCTAGTGTAGCGCCCGTCTAGAGACTTCTGCAGAGTTGGCTTCAGGCTTCAGGGTCCAGCACTCACTGCCGTATAGGAGAACAGACTCTACCGTTGTGTAGAAGAAGCTGAGTTTGGTTTGACACTGACCACCAACCTGCCACTGACCACCAACCTGCCACTAACCACCACTGACCACCAACCTGCCACTGACCACCACTGACCACCAACCTGACACTGACCACCAACCTGCCACTGACCACCACTGACCAGCAACCTGACACTGACCACCAACCTGCCACTAACCACCACTGACCAGCAACCTGACACTGACCACCAACCTGACACTGACCACCAACCTGCCACTAACCACCACTGACCACCAACCTGACACTGATCACCAACCTGCCACTGACCACCAACCTGACACTGACCACCAACCTGCCACTGACCACCAACCTGACACTGACCACCACTGACCACCAACCTGACACTGACCACCAACCTGCCATTGACTAAGGTGACATGTTGCGAACCGATTTACAAGTTTATTGCGGATCCCATTGTCTCTCGTAAGGTACAAAAGTATTGGCATCAAAATGTACTTAATGTACCAAAAGTATAAGTAGCCTACTCATTATATAGAATATGGCAAATTTCAAATGTCTAAAAAATCTTTTAAAAATAGCTGATCTACAAGCTCACAATGCGTCGCAATCGGCTATTTTCAAATGGCCGAAATGGATATAAGGCTGAAGTGGTTAATGTATGTTTTGTAATAATAATCAAAATCTACAAAGTAACTACAGTTTCCAATTAAATGTAGAGGAGTAAAAGTGCAATATTGGGATTTGAGATGTAGTGGAGTAGTAAAAGCATTGGAAATTAAAAATACAAATACCTCAAAATTTAACTTATGTACAGTACTTCAGTAACTCTACTTTGTTACTTTCCACCACTGATACCTATGTACGTTAAGCCCTGCCTCTGTGTGTGCCTAAAGGCCCAGATCGGTGTTGTGGAAGATTACGTAATGTCGTCATCTGGCACAGGGGACGGCACTGCATGGGTATAAAACCTAACAACTGGACACTGGATGGAGAAGGTGGGAGGGGTTGTTAGACAGAGGAGGACAGTCATGAGGACTTCTTTAGACATACAACTGTTTTCATACTTGATGATGTTCTCTTCCTTCTCTCTTTTGTCTTCATCCTCGTCCTCTTCTTGTGAGTTACAGGCACTGTTAAAACATGGAGGAATGTACAAGGCTGGAGATGTGCTTCTGGGTGGTTTGTTTCCATTCCACATCTCCTCTGTGTTCCCTGAGCTGACGTTCACACAGTCCAAGGAACAGAAGCCCTCCTGCAGTCGGTGAGTATCACAAAGACAACACCAACCTTGTTTTGATGTATAGAAACATGATTAGTTGATGTGTATATTTCTACAAAGATATAGGCTGTCGGGTGGAAAAGTGTTTGGATGGATCTAGGATAGTTAAAAAAAAATTGTCACACTGTAGTATGAAAAAGTAAGTAATTTATTAAACAGAACGATTAAATATGGAGATACAAGGTTTCTGCCCGACAGCAATGATATTCAAGGCTACAGTGTAATTGTGTGTGTTAGTTTTTTCATGTCGGTGTTCAGAATGGCACAGACCATGGCTTTTGCCATCGCTGAGATCAACAGAGACCCCAGCCTGCTCCCCAATGTGACTCTGGGATACCATTGCTATGACACCTGTTTTACGGTTGGAGTTGCAGTCCCTGCAGCGTTGTCACTGATCAGTGGGAGAGAGGAGCAGTTTACACTGGATCAGAGCTGTGTTGGCTCTCCGCCAGTACTTGGAATTGTGGGTCCTAGTACCTCAAAAAGTTCTATTACCCTCTCTAGATTATTAGGTGTATACAGAGTGCCCATGGTAAGTTTCCTATCCCCTTTCATCATAGCCTATTTTATTTAATTTTGCTTACTTGGGTATTTGAAAATCTATAATATGATAAATATTAAATGTCTTTTTGCCGTTTGAAAGACATAGAACATAATCGTTGCTGTCGAGAAGAAACCTTGTCTCCATATCTCAACTTGTAATGTTTTTTAATGCCCTATTTCTTCATTATGCTGGTGTATCAAACACAGCCGATCAACAAGGTCACAGTGTGACATGTTCTGAGCTTGTAGGCTGCTATTTTTCTTTCTTATTCTGTCTTTATTTTCCCCCCCTTTGTTTTAAGTGAAAGTGAAAGTAACTGCCCTTGACCTGTGTTTTACAGGTCTGTTGGTTCATGAGTCAATCACCACTGTACAATTAAGCCCCATTCAGACCGAAGAAGCTGCTTTAAAAAGCAAAAGCAGAACTCTAAAAGACGCAGCTTTTTTGTGAGAAAGTGGGCGTGTACAAGGTACCTGTCACTCAAGCTGCCTGGACTGGCTGTCTGGCTTTGAGACGAGAGACAGGCAGTTTGAGCAGATGCGCATTTGAAAGTCTAAAATGTAAAATAGCGACTGTAGAGGAGAAATAATTATATATTTAGTTACATCATAACCTATGTATGGATGAATAAATAATATAATCTTGGTAAACTTGTTTGTAAATAACCGAACGGACGGGATCTCAATCCTCCCCGTCTTCAGCGCTCATGTCTCCCCCCCCACTCCGCTCTCGTCTCCCCCAGGCCACGAGCGAAACCCTCCGGGCATTTTTTTAAATGGCGGCTCTGTATGTAATGTTAATGTTGATTTAGAAAGAGCATACCGTAGAAATACAATTGTATATATCCAGCACGTCGTAAAAGCAATTAAAACAGCTTATGTTTACGTGCGATTTCCGGACATTCAGTCCCAAGTCTCCCGTGGAAGGGAGCCCCCATCTCGGCGCTGTCTGTCTGTCACTGACCTCGGCTGGCTATATGTGGCAGTAGAGTCAGACCGCTCCTCCACCACCCCCACGGCACGGACCCTCACCGTTTACACTACAGCATCATTACATTTAAAGTTTGCTTTTAATTAGCAGATGATGTGAAACATTGTGCCAACTAGTAGTAGGCTATGCATACTTTAATTACTTAATTAATAATCAATATCACGGTGATATTATCACCGGAACGGAGTCCAGTGCAACGGACCTGTGCACATGCATATCATACAACTGATATAAACTTTATATCAGTTGTATGATATGCATGTGCATAGAGAGATCAATAATTAATAGCCTTTATAATAAAGGCTATTAATTATTGATCTCTCTCGCGCACACACACACACACACACGCGGTGCATACGACGCGCTGGGGACTCTGGACTTTAGTTCTTTGTCTATAGACTATATATATATATACATATGCTCATTTATAAACCGTGTGTGTGTTTAGTCCACGGTCAGAGACAGCTACGGGGTTCAGTTGTTCACCTCGGTGGGAACCGGGAGGGGGTAATTACTGCAGGGGCACTGAGAGAGAACTGGCTCGCAAGTGAGCCCCGTGTCGGCTCCTCCACGGTGCTCAATATCTCTCTCACACACACACACACACACACACACACACACACACACACGTGTTCTATCTATCTATAAATATAGGCTATCTACTATCTTTCAACTTTTGGTATGAGGTTCATCGATAGGCCTACATGAACGCAATAGACCAATTTAAATGATTCCCTCAAATAAATCTTATATGCGATTGGTTTATCGATTCAGAACGCAGCAAACCAATCACAAAACATGGGCAACATATTGCATAAATAGAGGGGGTACATACAACTGATATAAGGTATGATCAAGGCCCCACTCCTGTAGTACATTACTAGCGCCACTGTACCACGGTGATAGTGCCTCGGGTGACCTGCGGCCAGACCCCGTCGTCGAGGAGAAACCTCGAGCGAAAGTGGACCGACTTCTGGACCCTGTGGCCCGGCCCGCGGAGGACCCCCTAAATTGAGACTGGGTGTCGAGGAGCGTACACCAGTGGTCAACTCCCTGTGCTCAGGGCGAGGTCCCGCGACAAGGGCAATTAATTTTAGTGCGAGGAAACGTCCAGCAAAACACACGAGGACCGGCACAGAAACGCGCTGAGAGCGGGCTGCTCCTCCACTCTTCTCGGGGAAGGTTTTGGGGAAAACTCCGACACAACTATATTGTTTAGTTGTTTGTCTATCTATCTATATCTGCTAATTTATCAACCGTGTGTGTGTGCACTGTTTAGTCCACAAACAGTCCACAAGCGACGGATAGCGTTCTGGAGAGTTCAGTTCAGTAGTCCATCCATAGCTTCGATGAGAACCGGAGGGGGGGGTGAATGCACGATCACTTGTCCCCAGAAACGTGACACTCGCGACGGAACACGGAACACAACCTGTTTTCACCGCTTCGACAACTTGTTTCTCATATAAACTTTAATTTCTATCACTAAATATGCTATGGTCTTGCCAAATATCCATTCATATTTCATATACAGCCCATATTTAAAAAGTTTATTTTTTAATGCGGACAATTGGCTCGGACAGCTTTTCCAAAGCTTTTTGGTTTCGTAAAATGAGCTCAACTCCGCCTCCTCAAACCACGCTGTGCTCTGATTGGCTACACGCAGATTTTTAAAGCTCCAGCTTTTAAAAGCTGCTTTAAAGTTAAGGTTCGGTGAGAAAAAAAAAACGCAAAAACAAAAAAAAGCTATTCTTCCAGCTTTTAAACGCAGAAGCTGTTCTGCATAGAGATAACATGGGACCAAGAAGCAGAAGCTAGCTTCTGCTTCTTCAGTGTGAACGGAGCTTTAGAGCCTGTCCTTAAAGTCAAGGCAGGTAAACTAAACAGACCTACAGATGTGCCGTTCCAACTCTTCACACTTTACTGATCTTTTCTTGAAGGTTTCTGAAAATGCATGTATTCCCTGCAGGTTTAATTCACTGATTAGCCTAATGTTAATGCTACTGCTTTGATACTAAAATCAAAGACAATGCACTGACAATCTACTGAACTGTTCTGTTTCTGACAATGCACTAACAATCTACTGAACTGTTCTGTTTCTGACAATGCACTGCATTCTACTGAATTGCCAATGGCAGGACATGTAAAGTTCTCAAACAGCACATCCAAATCTCTCTGTCCAGCATCCTCTCCACAGTATTGGAAAGTATCATGTTTGTACATCTGGAAATGTTTGTCTTTACTGCAGATAACCAGTTCAGATTTAAAAAGAAACCGGCACAGTGTTATGCATTTCTGCAATTAAGGAAATGCCAGCTACAGTATTTCCACTATTTCCACTATCTTCCTATGTTACATTTAAACTTATTGAGCTTTTGACAGGATAAACCAAACTGTTTCAGAAGCTGGTTGTGGCACATTTAAGCACATTGTGCATATACATGGATGATCTAACTAGTAAATTAACTTATGTATGCTTATGACCTGGTCATTCTGAATGCACACAGTGGAGGGTTAAAAGCACTATTGAAAGTTATGGCCATGATCATGACAATCTTTCAGTGATAGGCCCGTCCCATGAAATCAATTTCTTGTTTTATTTTGTGAAAAGTCATGATGGAATATTGAAGAAGGGTAGCTCAAGTTGCCATGCATGTATTGCTGTACTTCAATATATTTTGATGAAAAATATTTGTTATGTAATATTTTACATTGGGTAAAATATACCTGTGTTTAGTGATGGTGTATAGTCTTATTAAGGACATAGAGGTGTATTCAATCTGCACTGTGATCATATGGCAGAGTAGAAACAGCACAGGCTCTGTTTGCTTCTCCCCAAATATTTTGGGGCCTAAATTAAACCTGACGATCCCCTAGGGCAGGGCTACTCAACTTAAAATGGCTCAGGGGCCACTCCAAAAGTCCAAAGACTGCAAGCTAAAATGTCTGTATTATTTTGAAACATTTACAAATGTATTTTGGAACATACTACACAAGTCAAGACTAGTCTAAAGATGAAGGAAACACAGAGTAAAAAGCCACATTTCCATCTATGAGGCCAAACCTCAATGAACAAAAACATTGTAATGAAGTTTACAATTTAGACATTAAGCAATAACAAAAAGCATTGCAATACATCACATACATAAAAAGTACTTATCATGAATCATACGTAAGCTAAGAACGTAACAGTGGAATATCTATATAATGGAACTATGTATGCTCTATAGTGCTGTCTACATAAAAATGCTATAAGTCTACATAAAATGCTATCTATAGTCTACAAAAGAAAATGTCGGGGCTAGGGCAAGTGCTAAGTGCCATGATGGAGTCTGAAGAGGTGGGTTTTCAGACCACGGCGGAAGATTGGGAGTGAGGCTGCAGTTCTGATTGTAATGGGAAGTGCATTACATAGTTTTGGAGCCAGAAGAGTTTGGGACGTGTGGAGCGTTGTCCCGGCGTTTTTAGTGAAGGTACTTCCAGCTTCCCTGCATTGGCTGATCTGAGCGCTCGGGATGGTTTGTCGGGTTCGATCAGACTTGCAAGATATGGGGTTGCCATACCTTTGGTTGCTTTGAATGCCAGCATCAGAGTTTTGTACTCGACCGGGAGCCAATGGAGGGAGCGGAGAAGGTGGGAGACGTGGAAGAATTTTGGCTGGTTGAAGACCAAAATGAGGCTTCATTCACAAAATGTGAAGAGAACATATAATGAACATATTATCACAGGTGACAAAGTAAGTGGTTAATACTAAGTTGACATCAGGCCATACAACCTTTTAAAATACAATAACTAAAATCTTGTGAAAATAACTAATATTATATTGTCATTGTTGGCCGCAGATACATTAAGCAGGGGCCGCGGGTTGATTAGCACTGCCCTGAGGGTACCAGACGTACTGTTGAATACCTATGTTCTAGTTTAGTACATTACAGAATAGATATTTTGTATTTGTTTTTCCAGATAAGTTACTCGGCTGGTTGTTCCTGTCTGAGCGACCGGACTCAGTTCCCATCCTTCTTCAGAACAATGCCAAGTTTTGTCTTCCAGGTGAACTTCTATAACAATAGATGTGTTGGTATCAAATAGTTCATGTTTAACAAACTGGAATACTCAAACCCATGGGGTGGGCAACTTTGATGTAGGAGAGGGCCACTATATTTCCACACTCACTCCAGAGGGCCACTATATTTCTACACTCACTCCAGAGGGCCACTATATTTCTACACTCCCTCCAGAGGGCCACAATTATTTCCAAACTCACTCCAGAGGGCCACTATGTTTCTACACTTACTCCAGAGGGCCACTATATTTCTACACTCACTCCAGAGGGCCACTATATTTCCACACTCACTCCAGAGGGCCACTATATTTCCACACTCACTCCAGAGGGCCACTATATTTCCACACTGACTCCAGAGGGCCACATTGCGTATATTGTTGGGCAGAAATATTCTATTTCCATTCTAGCTCAACACGCGTTGCACTGCGACACGTTTTGAGTTTGGGATCTCCTATTTTAGCAATTTTTTTAACAGTCTCCTGAATTATTATTTGGTATTTTTGCTAAGATTAATTGGAATCCTGAAAAGTAGGCCTAACATTTTTATTTAATTTCATAATTATGCATTTATTTATACTTATGTTAACTTAAATTAAACATACTTAAATGCAAATGCATTGGACATAAAAAGACAATTGAAATTGTAATTATGCTACTAATATTGAACATTATAGATATAATTTAAAGGTAGTGTAGACAAGTTTCCAGCCAAGATTTAAAATATATATGAATGTATTTTGTTGGCCTTTTTTCCCTCTATCTTTCCCTTTATTATGATGCTGAGGTGTTCTCCTGCAACAGCACACTCTCCCTTTGGCCCCCTCTGGCTGAATGCACTGTTTATATCCACTACAGTTTACTACTCGGGACGTCAGAGGGGATTTAAACTTTTAGCCAATTGCAGCGCGAGGCTGTGACTGTGTGTTCGACCCAGCAGTATTATAATGAAAACGCAATGCGATTTCATTGCAAGTATAATATTATCCCCATATCTTAGTTTCACCATTTTTCATGTGAAATAGTATGTTTATGATGCCTGTTGAAATTATGAGAATCGCTATGTATAGCGCATGGTTGGGTAGTCCGGCCGGCTTGAAGCTTGCATTCAACCCGTGCTCGCCAACGGTGACAAGCCGTCGCGGATCATCATAACCGTGGACAAAGTAGTTCACATGAACGATGCTGTAGTGGCTGGGGCATTTGAGGGGCAATATGTTTTATATGCACGATTACAAATGAAAGATAATTGAATTGAGAGCCAGTGAGTCTCCTCCACTACTTCCTACTTCCTCATTTGCGGGACTCGTCGTGTCAGTCTTGTGATATTGTGATTACGCTACAGTTACCCTTAAAAAAACATGTCAACTCAATGTCATTGTTGTAACTATGATATCGATAGAAATTCATAATTTTTTAATGTCATATTTAGCCATACGAGCGCAATATCCATAGCGTCCCTCCCAGCAGCAACAACAACCCCATAGCCTGAAGTGACCTGGCTCAGCCAATAGAATGACGGGGGAAGGGGGGTGGAGCTAGATTTAAATTTGTTTGGAAACACTCAATCAATTCTGTGTACAAACACTGGAAACTTGTCTACAATACCTTTAAAGCGGGTCATGTTTGCATGTTGTAAACATTGTAACAGCTGAAATTAATAATATAACAGTATTACAATATTAACCTGCAGGCCACATAAGTGAACACGGGGGCCGTATGTGGCCCCTGGGCCACCGTTTTCCCATGTTCTGTATGATCTAACCTAAGTACATTTCCGTCCATTCTTCTCAGGTGCGAGCTATGCTCCAGACTATGAGGTGGTTCGAGTGGACCTGGGTAGGACTGTTGTTCAGTGATGATGATGCTGGCCGTGACGCCGCCCGATTGTTCCAGTCTGGCCTGGACCAGTCTGGTCTGGGTTGTGTGGCTTATTCAGAGGCTCTGCCCTTCCACAATGACCTGGATAAACTCCAGAGGATTGTCACTGTGATGAAGACGTCCACAGCTCGTGTGGTCATTATGTTTGGATACGGGCCCTATATGTTTAATGTCTTGGATGAGGTTTGTGTTACGATACATCTGTGGAGGATGTTAATTTAGGGATTCGTAATTAGAAGAATCTAAAATGAGAATGTATTGACAAGCCTTTCATTTCTTTCGAAACGATGAACAGGTGGTTAAGCAGAATGTGACAGGTCTGCTATGGATCTTACCTGCCACTTCAGTTTGGTGGGGAGACGGTCTCCAGTATCCTCACTACCTGCCGTACCTGAGAGGCACCCTGGGTTTTGCCATCCGTCGTGGAGAGATACCAGGTTTGAAGGACTTCTTGTTAAAAATACGTCCTGACAATGACCATGAGGCTAACATAGTAAGTATTTGTTTAATTGTATGTCTATAGTTACATGTCTCATTGAATTGAATATTGAGACACAGGACCACAATGGACACAAGCCCTTATGACATTTTGTACCATTGTACAATTGTACCACTGTAGTATCTGCAAACTGTGAATGAAGTGAATAATAAAAAGGCCTACATTAATCAATTAATTGTATTTACAGGTATTTTCATTAATTAATTGTGTTCTTTCAGGTGAGGCAGTTTTGGGAACACACATTCCGGTGTAAATTTTTACCCCTTCCACCAGAGTGGGTGGACACTGGTGGAAGGGTGTGTACTGGACAAGAGGACCTGGGAACGGCAGAAACTACATTTTTGGATGTGTCTGACCTCAGGACAGAGTACAATGTGTACAAGGCTGTGTATGCTCTGGCCCACGCCCTCCATGACATATTGCAGTGTGTGCCAGGAAGAGGGCCTTTCCCTGGGCACAGCTGTGCCAGTTTGCAGACAATACAGCCTTGGCAGGTGGGATATTAATTCAGTTAACCTGTAGGATTATTTTTATTTATTGTTTATTTGCACATTTAAAAACACCACATTTGAATCAACATATTATTGGGTTGTGCAGGTGAGACTTAGAAAACCCTGTGGGGTTTATAAAGTTAATTAGTATAAAAAGGTAGGTGGCTTAGCGCACATCCAGTTCCTGTCTGGTGCTGGACTAAGGTAAGTACAGTGGTTTGCTCCAAGGTGTTTGCTTTTTATTCAATACACCATAAATATGAAGGCCGTTCACGGCCGAAACGTTGTCTTATTTATGGTGAACATAATGTAACATGTAACATAATTACATGTATAATTACATGTTCTTCTGAATGTGGTATTTTAAATAGTCTTCCTCACTCCTAATTCTCAACCAATGTGGGTGACATTATGAATATGGTTTTGTTGAAAGGCAATGCATAATGTAAAGGGTAGAGCACATTTTGTTGTGAAGTGAGCAGTGCAACATTGCACTGCTCACTTCACAGGGGTGTGATTTTTATTATTATTACAGTATTAGTATTTTTCTTATGAAAGCATAGTCTTCTGTTTCTTACGGTATATAGTATGTACATGTCACTATAGGCCTTATTTTGTGAATAATAGTTATTCGGGTCCATGCCTTCTCTAAAGTTCTCTGGTGGGCGCAAGCTGCATTTAATAGCCAATTAGTGACAAACTGTACATGGGATCACTGTGTATTTGTTTTCCTCCTAAAAGTAGACATTCAGGGCTTTCATTCAGTGTAGTATGTATATCAGTGGTAACCAACCTTTTCAAGCCCAAGAGCCCATTTTATTCCCAATTGTAAGCCAAGATCTACCACTAAAACGTGTTAGAAAAAACACTTGTTTTTTTGCTATTTCTGACAGGCTCAATGCATGTGCACACATCCACACAAGACTAAAGCTTAAATTAGAATAAATACTTATAGTAAGTTATATTATCAATGTAAAATAATATTAAGACAAATTAGAAATAATTAGTATTAGAAATATTTTGTTTCTCATTTCAATGAATATTCACATTGGCAGATGTTCAAATGACATAGGCATGACATGACATAACATGATATTTGCACAGATATGGTGACATACTCTCAGGGTCAGCCCACCTTTAATGAGACTGCTGTGACTGCACTTTATCTGCAAGCGTTTTGAAATCTGGTTCATATTTAGTGATTGCCAGTCTGAGGGTGTCATTAAGATGTGAGTCAGTCATACGAGTTCTAAACTTGGATTTTATTATTTTCATTTGTGAAAAGGCCATTTCACATAAGTACGTGGAACCAAAGTAGGCATGCAGCTTGAGTGCACACGACACAATCAGGGGATACTTCTCTGCTCACAAGAGACCAAAATTCCTTCTCTTTAGCTCTGACCTGCAGGTGACAGTCACTTACTAATCCAATAATCTCCATTTAAATATCTGAAGTTAATGCAAACACATCCTGCATTTTATCGGACAGCAGTTCAATGACAGTAGGCTCAGTAAAGAGGAAAGGGTTTGATACTAAAGCAGCTACTTGACTCATGCGTTGTACTTCAACAAGTTTTCATATTTCATATTTATCATATTTTTTGCTCTATGTGTGCGTGTGTACAGAATTCAAACTGTAGCTTTGATTATTGTCACGGGCAGAAGTCATTCTTTCCCTTTGCATATGCCCTGGAGTGCACTCGCCTATTAGTTTGCATTGCAGACTGGTATATTCAGAACGCGCCCTTAATTAAAAAGCAAATGCAGCTGTGTATGTGGCTCTCAGCGTGCGGTGTCCCACTATTGACTGGCTGAAGTCTGTTTGAACTGCGCTGTGTCAGAGAAGTAACAGATAGAAGCCGCAAACGTTACCCCCCCTCACCTCTGTGCTGGAAATATAACGTCTGGGTTTCCGAGGCTACATCCATGCTGACACAATGACTGACTGTCCTGTTCTGGCTAAGCTTTACGCGCAGGGCACATGAACCTCTCCGTCTCCAGTCAGTGCTGGTTGTTGTTTATTTGCATGGCTCAGAAAATGAGTAACAAACTAAAATGAGAACGTTATCGAGTTGTTGGAGGAGGAGGAGAATAATAATGTTATATTTCTTATTGTGTTCTCGGGCCGCTGTGCTGCGCTGCTGCTGCGCTGTGTGCCAACCACATCATCATCTTTTCATTTTGACATGATTCACATGAAATAATAATCCTGCACCGCGTGTAGCGTTTGGTTTCATTAACGCGATCGTGTCAAAATAGCCTACAGCTGCTGCTGCCAAAGATACCAAAGATTGGACAGTGCTACGCAACATGGAAGTAATGTAGGCTATACGGTGCTGCGTTGCTACTTGGCTATCGTGTCATAAACCGTAACCGTAACATAATACCGTTTATAAATCAGTCAGTGAAGTCAACTTTTCACCGCCGTTTGGTCCCCGTCATCCGTCCGTCCACAATCACAATCAGAAGCGTTTTCAAAGAGACGAGTAGGATATAAAAGCAGCCTGAAAGGCAAGCATTTGCATTCCAATGGGTCTGACACTTCGTGATCGACTTGAAAGGTTCCCGCGAGCTACTAGTAGCTCGTGAACCCCTGGTTGGTTACCCCTGATGTATATGATATTATTTGTGTTCATTTTTATATCTGTCTGTCAATGTCTGTCAACTTCAACCTTCCATATCTCTGCTGTTTTTTCAAGCGAGCAGCGTGCAGGCAAAAGCAGGTGTTAGAAAAAGGTCAATATAGTGCAGCAAATAGCCATAACAATCGTTCAGTTTGTGATAAAAGCATAAAATTTGGTACACTTGTAGCTAAAGATATTTCAAAAAGATTTAGATGTGGAGGCATCTTGAATTTTCATCATGGCGCCCATGGCAGCCATTTTTCATGAACTGTTTTCTCATGAGTGATGGATATAATATGATATTTCAGACTTATTTACTATACCTAGTACTTGGTAAATGTATTTAGGATTGTTTTTAATTGTCTTTGAATATTCAAGATGGCCGCCGTTTTTCATGATGGCAGCCGTCACTTATATGACGGTCTGATACGAGTCATTTTTTATGATGCAGAATTCAAATTTGGAACTTTGGAATTGGCCAGAAGCTTGCTTCTACCTCACAACTGAATAAGACCACTGTTTATTTTAAGATGGCAGCCATATGGCCAAAAAATAAATTTTAATTGAAAGAAAATAGAGCTATTATCTATTTTGTTGTAATTAAAATGTTGGTCTAATAAACAAGAAAATAAACAACTGAACCATTTGATGAATGGAATCTTAATAGAGTGGATGTTGAAGCACAACCAGGGCACACTGGTGACACCACTGCTGTGAAACTCAGCATGGGGTTCAGAGCCAGCTAAATACACTCCACTTAATTATGCCATATTTCTTCTGTAATTAATGTGCTGGTTGTGGTGATAGTTTAGTGGTAGTGTAGTTTAGTTTCCTAAATGCTATCTAATGTTAGCCCCATCTACTTAATAGTTTATATATTTAGATGTAGTTAGATAGCCGCACCTGAATGGACAGGATGTGCCAGCGCGGGAGAGCCGAGCCAAGGGTAACAGGGCTTTATATGACTTTCATATAGTTACCCAGATGGTGTACAGATCGCACAGGAATTGAATGGTACTGGATGAACGATCGGGCTAGGTGTAGGGTAATTTTCTTATCCGAACCTAGTTGTATCCCATACTTTAATGTGTTTTCCTGTAGTAAAAGGTGGTAAAAGGATAGCTCCTCGGCCTTTATTGCAAACGTTTGAAAACTGCAAATTTGAAAATGTCAAAGAAATTCCAACGTGTGCATTTTGATGGTCAAGGACCATCCACTTCTTGCACAGTCAAGACTGACTGGAAGCTCTGTATTATATGCCAAGAACACACGTCAGAGGCATTGAGATGTCCTTGGCAGAACACGCGAGCAGACAAGGGGAGTGGATACACTTCACTTGCAGAGCATTTAATCCAGTTTAATGAACTTGGCCAGCTCCCTTCAACATTTCCAATTGGAAGACTGGATGAGGGTCATGGTATTGAAGCAGCCATGGTGGCGAACAAAGCTCAATTCCATCATACATGCAGGTTGAAGTACAATGAAACCATGTTGAAAAGGGCAGACAAGCGAGCATGCAGTGAAAGTCCTGATCAACAGTCAGAATGTAAACTCAGAAGGTCCCAACCAAGTCGGACTCCTGAAACGACACAGGACATCTGTTTATTCTGCAGACAGCCTGCTGGCAATGAAGGCCTTCATAGTGCTGAAATGTTTCGAGTAGACAAACGGGTGCGCGCTGCTGCAACCCTACTACAAGACACAGAATTACTTGGGCGACTTAGCGCTGGGGACATGATGGCCATTGAAGCCAAGTATCATGCCAGATGCCTAGTAGGTCTCTATAATCGTGCCAGAAAGGCTAACTTAGAAGGTCTTGAAGATCATGGCCAGGGACATGCAGCATCAAACTCTGGTGTTGTGTTTGCCGAGTTGGTGCTTTACATAGAAGAGGCCAGACAACATGATGGGTCAGCACCTGTATTCAAACTAGCAGAACTTTCCCAGCTCTACAAGTCACGAATGGAGCAGCTCGGAGTAGAGGTTGATAACAGAGTTAACTCTACACGTCTGAAAGAGAGACTTCTTGCCGAGTTCCCTGATTTGCGAGCTTACACTAAGGGAAGAGATGTCCTGATGGCCTTTAAAGACGACATTGGCACTGCTCTTGCCAAAGCCTGTGAGCACGATGTCAACAACGATGCTATGCACATTGCACGTGCTGCACAGATTGTCCGCCGTCACATATTTGGTGAGGCAAAACCATTTAATGGTTTTCCTGAACAATGCAAAGAGGACTCTGTGCCACAGCTGTTACTTACCCTTGTGAATATGGTCCTAGAGGGACCCAGCATCAAAGACCAGATGGAAGAAGCAACATCTCCTGCAGCACTTACGATTGCTCAATTGCTAAAATTCAACAGTGTTAAGCATAAGCGGAAACCAGACACAGCAGCTTTTGTCAGACACAATACTGCACAGGAGACACCAGTTCCTTTATACATAGGATTGATGCTGCATGCCCACACTCGTAAAAGGGAACTTGTAGATAAAATGGCACATCTGGGCTTGAGCATATCCTATGATCGTGTTCTTCAGCTCTCAACTCAGATGGGGAACCACGTCTGCCAGCAGTATCATAGAGAACAAGTAGTTTGCCCTCCACAGTTGCGCAGTCATGTATTTACCACTGCTGCTGTTGACAATATTGATCATAATCCCAGTTCTACAACAGCTAGGGATTCTTTCCATGGCACGGCAATCTCTTTGATCCAGCATCCATCTTTTGTTGGTGAAGGGACTGACCGAAGCCTTCTTGTACTCAGTGGGCCTGAGGGAGGATGTTCCAAGACCATTGATCGCTTGCCAGCATACTACACTGAGGTCTCCCCTGTTGCTAGCAATATCAAGGTCTCACAGGTCCCAGAAACCAGGGTAAAATCACTCAATAGAGATGGCATTGGCCAGCATACCAAGGAAGAGTACCAGTGGTTGGACAATGCAAGTGAGGTCATTGAAAACAAAAGCACTGCAGATGATTCATTGGATACCTCTTGGGCTGCCTTCCATGCTAGCCGGCAGACACTAGGAACTCGTGCCACATGTTCCATTGTTCTCCTTCCACTGTTTCAGGAAAGTGCCCACACTGTGGCCATGATTAAGCATTCACTTGATGTCATAAGTAAAGCTGTGGAACACTTGAATCCTGGCCAGAGTCCGGTGGTCACATTTGACCAACCATTATACGCCCTGGCAAAACAAATCCAGTTTAAGTGGCCAGACAAATATGGTGAAGACAAGCTGGTGGTTATGTTTGGTGGGCTACATATTGAGATGGCGGCACTGAAGATGTTGGGGAACTGGTTACAAGGAAGTGGTTGGGTTGAAGCACTAGTGCAAGCTGACATCTCATCTCCAGGGAAAGCTGACTCCTTCCTCAAAGCAGCCCATGTAACTCGCACCAGGAGAGCACATCAAATTACAGCAGTGGCTCTGAACGTTCTTCAGCACCGGGCTTATGACAACTATTGTCAAACTCAAACAGATGGAGTTCCTCTAGCATTTGAAGCTTGGTGCAGCCAGAGAGCAGAAAACATCCCACAATTCCAGTACTGGTCTATTGTTCTTGAGCTAGAGCTGCTCGTGCTTGTATATGTGCGGTCATTGCGAGAGGGATCTTTCTCCATGTACCTTGATGCATTAACAGAGCTAGCCAAATGGTTTCATGCAATGGATCATACCCATTATTCAAGATGGATTCCAGTTCACCTGAGAGACATGGCTGAACTACCAAGGACACACCCGAGCATAGCTCAAGCATTCAGGGCAGGCAAGTTCACTGTCCAGAAGACCAGACATGCGTTTTCCTCCATGGCCATTGACCAGGCCCATGAGCAGATGAATGCTTGCATCAAAGGAGATGGTGGTGCTGTGGGCCTCACTGACAACCCATCTGCACTATTGCGGTGGATGGTAGCAGGACCAGAAGTTGCCCGATCCATAATGGAGTTTGAGATTGGTTCAAAAAAATCGGACAACACACGTCACCATGACCAAACAACAAGTGTCCAGGTGTCATTCATCAAAGATGTACGCTCTTTGGTCACTGCAATGGATCACTTTGGAAATCCATTTGAAGAGGAAAGCAAGGACCTGATTGTTCTCCACTCAAAAGAACTTGCTGGACCTTCAGCTGCTGAGGTAGTCAGAAAGGTGAAGCAGACAGGAGAGCACAAATTTGAAGCTTTTACTAGAGAACGCCTTGTTGAGAGAACAAAGCCAGTGGACGACACCATACCAAAAAATAAGCTGCTGGTGTTCGGTACTTCAACCGTGAGGAGAGAGTCAAAACCTAAACAGAAGTTGGTCTCTCTCAAACAGGACATGGAGCTCTTTTCAAGATTATACATTGCTTGCCAGACCAGAGATGGAAACCTACCGGAGTTCTTTCGACACGAGAACCAATCATGTCCACCAGCACTGTCTGATGGGGGAGGTCTCCGACTGGGAGTAAAGAGTGATCTGCTTACATGCCTGGAACAAGTTCACAGTTCATACTCTGACAGTCCAAAGGTTACCTGTACCATTGTGGATGGTGCAGCCATCATCCAGATGCTGAAACCAAGTTCAGTAAAAACATTCAATGACTATGCAAATGTTATCTTCATTCCATATCTGACCAGAAAATTCGAAAGTGTGTCCAGGATTGATCTGGTGTGGGACCGCTATTTGTCTGAGTCTCTTAAAGCTGCTACAAGAGCAAAGCGTGGGACTGGGATTCAGAGACGTGTAGTGGGTGATGCAGCCATTCCCAGGAACTGGCAAAACTTCCTTAGAGTTGACAGCAATAAGACTGAGTTGTTTGCCTTTCTCTCAGATGCTCTACTGAAATCGTTAGTGCAGGAGGATAAACAACTTGTTGTCACTAGTGACATGGAAGTCCTTAGCAAGCCATCCCTCCCAGATGGGTCTTCGATTGCTCCTTGTACGCATGAGGAAGCTGATAGTCGCATGTTATTACACGTAGCCCATGCAGCAAGAAATGGCCATCATAAAATTATGATTCAAACGGTTGATACTGATGTTGTGGTGCTAGCTGTGGCAGTAGCTCAAACCCTACAGCCAGAAGATGAGCTTTGGTTGGCTTTTGGAACTGGAAAGAATTTCCGATATTTAGCAGCCCATGGAATTGCAGCAGGGCTAGGGCCTGAGAAAGCGCTTGCACTACCAGTGTTCCATGCATTGACAGGTTGTGACACTGTGTCAAGCTTTGCTGGCCACGGGAAAAAGACTGCGTGGGCTGTATGGGCTGTGTTTCCTGAGCTTACACATGCCCTGTTGAAACTGTCTTCAGCCCCAAATGACATACCACAGGAGGTAATGACCACAATTGAGAGGTTTACTATCTTACTCTATGACCGAACCAGCACATATACAGAAATAGATACGGCAAGGAGGAAGTTATTTGCAAAGAGGCACAATGTACAATCAATCCCTCCGACCAAGGCTGCCCTAGAAGAGCATGTCAAGAGAGCAGTATACCAAGGAGGCCACGTGTGGGGTCAAGTGCTGGTGTCAACACCAGAACTACCTTCACCGTGTAAATGGGGCTGGTCAAAGACATCTGAGGGGGACTATGAACCCTTCTGGACATGTCTACCAGATGCAGGCCAGTCCTGTCCTGAACTTGTCTCTTGCAAATGTACTAAGAAGGGTTGTGTTCGAAAGTGCAAGTGCAAAAAAGCTCAGTTACAGTGCACAGCCCTCTGTTTCTGTGAAGGCGAGTGTGAATAGTGTTCCCTGCAATATACCCTATGTTTGGCCTCACTAAATGAGTCTTGTGAGATAGAAGGCAACATCTTAGAAATTCAAAAGTTTCTAATTCAGATTCTGCATCAAGTAAAATGCATAGTTCAACACAGAGATCATCCATATCTAAAAAATGGCGGCCATTTTGAATTTTCAATGAAAATGTTCAATTATCAAAAAAACACATTACCAAGTACATATTGTAAGTAAATTCAACTAATTTTTTCAGCAATATCATTTTATATCCATCACCCATTAGAAAACAGTTGTTGCTGGCGGCCATTTTGAAAGATGGCTGCCATGGGCGCCATGATGAAAATTCAAGATGCCTCCACATCTAAATCTTTTGGTAATGCCTTTGGCTATAAGTGTACCAAATTTCATGCTTTTATAACAAACTGAACGATTGTTATGTATTCAGGAGCTAAGCAGCCGCACTAATATCTCCAGAATGGAAGATGGTAAAATCATGATTTTTTTAAAAATTGAAGTGGACAAGTTAGGCTTTCTTTTGATTTATGCGGTGTGATTCTCGCTATAAGAGGCCCCTCAATGTGGGCCCCTAAAAAGTTCGAAAGTCCAATGTTAATCGCTTAGCACCAGCAATCCTGAGTTCGCTAGAAACTGTAGCATACAATGTGTTAAGTATGTTTTTAACGTCTCTTGCTCTTCATGATTCTGCTCATCACCATTTCTAGCTGCTCTATTACCTGGAAAAGGTCAACTTCACCACATCTGGTGGTGATCGTGTATACTTTGATGAGAATGGTGATGCTTTACCAATATTCGATATATTGAACTGGGCGTGGCTCCCTGATGGAAGCACAAATATTCAAAACGTAGGTGTGGTCAAGATGACAGCCTCCGGAGATGAAGAACTCACCCTCGATGAAGACAGAATCTTCTGGAACTTTCAATCCGCAAAAGTAATTCCAGCTTTCTAAAATGTTGAATTGAGCTCATGATGTGAATGGAATTTATATTTAAACTGATTATTTTTACTTTCCTCTGCAGCCTCCTCGTTCAGTGTGCAGTGAGAGCTGTTCTCCAGGAACCCGAGTGGCCAGAAGGAAAGGAGAACCTGTCTGCTGCTACGACTGTATTGCTTGTTCTGAGGGAGAGTTCAGCAATGAGACAGGTAGGGATACATAATGTATACAGTATATGTACAGAAGGTTATAAGAAGATACGCGAGTGTCCCTTTAATCTTGTCCTATTTGTTAGACTCTACAGAGTGCACCGTGTGTCCAGAGGACTTCTGGTCCAGTCCCCGGCGTGACCACTGTGTCCCTAAGAGCATTGAGTTCCTGTCCTACCATGAGGCCCTGGGGATCTCCTTAACAACCATCTCATTGCTAGGAACATTTGTCTGTGCTATTGTCCTGGGGATCTTTGCTTATCATAAAGAGACGCCAATGGTCCGCGCCAACAACTCAGAACTCAGCTTCCAACTCTTGATTTCACTCAAACTATGTTTCTTGTGCTCACTCTTTTTCATTGGTCGTCCCAGACTCTGGACTTGTCAGCTGAGGCATGCAGTATTTGGGATCAGCTTTGTGCTGTGTGTCTCCTGCATCCTGGTAAAGACTATGGTGGTGCTGGCTGTGTTCAAGGCCTCCAAGCCTGGTGGTGCAGACATCATTAAGTGGTTTGGTCCTATGCAGCAGAGAGGAACAGTTCTGATTCTTACTTCAATCCAGGCAATAATCTGCACAGCCTGGCTTGTGTCTGCCTCACCAACTCCTCATAAAAACACACAATACTATTCTGAAAAGATAGTCTATGAGTGTAATGTTGGATCAACAGTTGGTTTTGCGGTGTTACTAGGTTATATTGGCTTACTAGCACTCCTCAGTTTCCTCCTAGCATTCATGGTAAGGAATCTTCCAGACAACTTCAATGAAGCTAAGTTAATTACTTTCAGCATGTTGATCTTCTGTGCCGTGTGGATAGCGTTCATACCAGCATATATCAGCTCTCCAGGCAAATATGCAGATGTAGTGGAGGTGTTTGCTATTTTAGCGTCTAGTTTGGGCATTTTGGTGGCTCTGTTTGGACCAAAGTGTTATCTAATCATTTTGAAACCTGAGAGAAACACTAAGAAGTCCATCATGGGTCATGCCACCAAGACGTAGAAGCAGACATTTTTAACCAATTAACTGCTCGTGACGGAACGTTCCGCCAGTTGGAATCCAACCGGCAACTGCTATTGGCCTAACGTTCCGTCTGATAAGCTTAATTATTAATACCAAACCGGATCGCTGATTTCTTCTTTTTTGCTTGGCCTTTGCTTCTTTAGTGATCCTAGACCGGATCGCGCATCCTCGCTGCCGTTCACCTCCCTTTATACAGGCTGACTAAAAAGCTAACTCGAAATCTACGGAGCTCTCCACACTGCGCAAAAAGCATGGAATACAGATGATATTACAATACGTGTATTGGATATATATATATATATATATATATATATATTGCTGATAACCTTGTTATTAATGGTCTGTTTTCTACCATATTAAACTACATCTAGTCATACTTCCACTGAGCCAACCATAGACAACAATCATACTTCAGCTGAGCCAAACATAGCCAACAGTCATACTTCCACTGAACCAATCATAGCCAATAGTCGGACTTCCACTGAGCCAACCATAGCCAACAGTCGGACTTCCACTGAGCCAACCATAGCCAACAGTCATACTTCCACTGATCCAACCATAGCCAACAGTCATACTTCCCCTGGTGTCGAACACTGGCACCGTCAACTCAGCATATGCGTAGCGCGGCTTGGGTGTGGCAAGTCGTGCGATTGCCACATATTTCGGCAGGTGACCAATTTCACCATAACACTGTGTGACCGAGTGTGAGTGAGCGAGTGGCTGAGATTTTGAGTATTGGTATTCAGGAGCAAGCTGAGAGGGACACGGTGTAGGAGACAGTGTATGAGACAGTGTACTGGGACATAGTGTATGACACAGTTTAGGAGACAGTGTAGGACACAGTGTAGGAGACAGTGTAGGACACAGTGTAGGAGACAGTGTAGGAGACATTGTATGAGAGAGTGTACTGGGACACAGTGTATGACACAGTTTAGGAGGCAGTGTAGGACACAGTTTAGGAGGCAGTGTAGGACACAGTGTAGGACACAGTGTAGGAGACATTGTATGAGAGAGTGTACTGGGACACAGTGTATGACACAGTTTAGGAGGCAGTGTAGGACACAGTTTAGGAGGCAGTGTAGGACACAGTGTAGGAGACAGTGTACTGGGACACAGTGTATGACACAGTTTAGGAGGCAGTGTAGGACACAGTTTAGGAGGCAGTGTAGGACACAGTGTAGGACACAGTGTAGGAGACAGTGTAGGACACAGTGTATGGAGACAGTGTCAGACACAGTGTAGGAGACAGTGTAGGACACAGTGTAGGACACAGTGTAGGAGACATTGTATGAGAGAGTGTACTGGGACACAGTGTATGACACAGTTTAGGAGGCAGTGTAGGACACAGTTTAGGAGGCAGTGTAGGACACAGTGTAGGAGACAGTGTACTGGGACACAGTGTATGACACAGTTTAGGAGGCAGTGTAGGACACAGTTTAGGAGGCAGTGTAGGACACAGTGTAGGAGACAGTGTAGGACACTTTGTAGGACACAGTGTAGGAGACAGTGTCGGACACAGTGTAGGAGAGCGTAGGCACAGTGTAGGCACTCACGCACGCACCCACATTTTTATTCATTTCCTACTGTACTGAGGCTGTACACATATCAGCCTCACATCACATCAACTGTTGATAGTCGGTACATGTGTTGTTATGGCCATAGATCTGGTCATTGATTTACATATTTAATACCAATCATACATTATGCACTGATTTTTTCAACATGGAAATAATTTATGATTATGCAAAAATTATTGTGATTATCTTAAATAATTGCGATTAGGCAATTATTTAATTCATAAATGTGAAGATTGAACATTGGTCATAGGTGATTTTTGTTGAACTCTTTCATTAATTTAATTTGTGCTTTGTAATGACATTGACATGACTCACATGCTGATGCCGTTTGGCTATAATGACTTAATAAATCATAGTGTATAGAACAAGTACTTGTCTTGCTTTTTATTGTGTTTATATTCTATAACTTAGCCATTGAGTTCTCACATATGTGTACCCAGATAGTGTCGGCTATTTTATACAAGCTGTAATCCTTGTTCATAATCATGATGTTTTTCTACTCTGTCTGTGTTCATAGGAGGGCTGTGGGCAGTTCAGAAACCCGTCCACCAGTGACATCATCGATGGGGAATCCAAGCTAATAGAAACTGCAGGGTTTCTAGTCGAGAAAAGTTGCAATGTGAAAATGGAAGCCATCGTTCTCACGATAATAATAATCAAAAGTATTGTTTAAAATAAATTCTGCCTAACAAAGAGGTCAATGGTTCGAAGTTAACTATGAAATTGTGCGTTTTTTGTCTGTCAGTGTACTCAAAATCCCCATACATGAAATCCCCCATATATTCTGCCCAGGTCTCGTGACATCACTATGACATCATCAGGTATGATAGTAAATCAGGATATAGTAAATGCGACCTTCTGTCGCAAATAAGCCCATATATGGAGATCCCTGATGTCATCAATATTAATATATAGATATACTGTATGTCAGAACCTGTTCTGACATTCAATATGTTGATCCTTGCCCATCCGTCCTTCCTCTTCGATGTCTCCCTTTTGACTGATACCTGTCCATTTAAAATCTAGAAGGGCCTGCCCCAAATGAATTAGTGCAGCCGGCAGCCGGCGAAAACTAGAGTTCTCAACAGGTCAGAAAATTAAGTCCCGGCCCTTTAAACTGCCCCCCCCCCCCCCCCCCCCCCCCTCATCAAACCCTGTACACACCTGTACTCCCTCAGGTGTCTTACTGGTACTGTATAGGCCTATTAAGACACTTGTACGCCATCAGGTGTCTTACTGATCCTGTATAGGGTTAGTCTTACTGGTACCGTATAGGCCTATTAACACACCTGTACGCCCTCAGGTGCCTTACTGGTACTGTATAGGCCTATTAACAATTTACAATGTGATATACCATTTCAGTGTTCTGTTTTGTCCGTTCTGTTCTCAATACAAATCAATTCAGGGCTTTATTGTCAGCATGAGAAAACATTGCAAGTCAAAAGGCAACCGAATGAAGTGCGGTGGCACCACCTAGTGGCTATCTTCTTTTTGAGTGGTTGCCACTCTAACTCTATTGGATAAAATTAATTTAGTCACTTAGACAAGCATTCTGTCTGACTGCCTTGTCCTAAACACTGGCGTTCCACAGGGGTGCGTTTTATCCCCTCTGATATTTTCCCTATACACAAATGAGTTGAAATACACCAACAAAGAGTTCTCTATCATAACATACGCTAATGCCATTTCCAGTCCCTCCTACTCCCAGCACATCGACCGTATTGCCACCTGGTTTGCCCTTAATGTCACTAAGAACAAGGAGCTGTGTTTGGGAGGGAGGGGGAGGGGGGGGGGGGGCAGGAGCAGAGGGTCCAGGGTCCATCTTTAGGCCTGTTACTATGAGTGGGGAGGAAGTGGAGCAGGTCAGTGACTTTAAATATCTGGGAACGACCATAGACAATAAATTCACCTTCAGACCAATGCAGATAACATCTACAACTAGATAAAGTGCCCATCGGCACAGGTCTCCACCAGGGCAGGTCAGGTTGTGGCCTCCTGGTGGCGCTATAATAAGCCAATGTGAAAAGCGTGCCATTTCTTCTTGCCTTGGATGGCAATTGGATGATTTGAGGCTTTTTGTTCAAAACGGTCCAATCCTGCAAACATTGAAAGCCAATGTTAGCCAATTAGGATGGAAAATGATATATCGGACAGATCCGTCTTGAACACATGACTATAAAGATAGGCCCTCATTTATCAACCGTGCGTACGCCAAAATATGGGTGCACGCCGAAATTACCGAAATTTTCGACATTTACCATTTCCGGCAAAGCTTGAAATTGAACTTGACAAAGTCAATTTCAACGTCTGCTCGGGAGCTGGCGTACGCTTTTTCCTCACTTGTTTTTCTGTTGTAGAACGGCGGAGCAGCATTGTTTGACCAGCTGAGAGGCTGCCAAAGGCATCGAAACATATGTATTCACTCCTAAAATGTTAATATAAAACTGTATGTACATGGGCTACACATGTAAAAAAAAAAGAAAAGAAAGAAGGAATAGACCTACAAGATGTGTCTTTGTGTCATATGAAATTTGTAGGAGCTTTCCAACTTTACAATTAAAATAGCGCTTGATTCAAGCCATTTAAACAGTGTTTTGCATGAGCGCATACATGCGAGGATTTGGGCTGTCTGTGCTGGAATATTTCCGTGACGTTGGAAAGTAGCCTATAGTCAGTGCAATGCAGCTGCGGAGAGTCCCAACATCCATGGGTAGCCTATATACTGTACTGTAGCCTAATCTACAGCAGGCCAACAATGTCTTTCTGGAGTTACGGTATATTCAATTCAATTCAATTCAATTTTATTATAGTGTCAAATCACAACAAGTTGTCTCAAGACACTTTACAACCAACAAAGATCCACCCAGAGCAAGCAATATTGCGACAATGGTAACGAAAAACTCCCCTTTAGGAAGGAACGTCAGGCAGAACCCGACTCTAGGGTGGGCGGCCATCTGCCTCGACCGTGTCGGGGGGGGGGGGGGGGGGGGGGGGGGTAGAGGGAGAGAGAGAGAGATAGACAGAGAGAGAAAAAGACAGAGAATAGGCAGGTGGGCTCCGTGGAGGGGTCTGGTCCACGGTCACACTCGGCAGTCAGTTGGGGGTTAATATTAGAGGTCCAGCTCTGTGAGGCCGGGTCCAGGTCACACTTCTGGTGGGCTCCATGAAGAGGCCTGATCCACAGTCACACTCGGCAGTCAGTTGGGGGTTAATATTAGAGGTCCACAGAACTGTGACGGGGAGGACGAAAAGAGACTCCGGGGAGAGATTCCCCGGATGTTGGATTAGTGGCAGGCCTTACTGGAGCCTATATTACAAGTACTGCTGGGAGACAAACCCACACAACAATGTACGACCATGGTATCCAGCTAGACCCGGAGACAAGTCTGGCCATATGCAATCTCCTCCTCGTTTAAGAAACCTGAGAAATTCCTCACTGGAATGTCAAATGTGCCGTGCCAGCCCAGCGCAAGTGCATGGGAAACGCATCGGCGATAGGTATAGGCTAACCCAGCCAGTCAGCCCACCACCACCAGTACCATATATTTTGGCTGCACATTAATATAATTGACAGTTGACAGTCCTGAAGCCACTGCAGCGACTAGCGACTGCGAGGCAATCTAAATAGACTGTCGAACGTGCATGGTCAGTTGGTCACGGACGGACCACAGTGATAGAGAGAGACAGACAGACAGGACAGGAGGAGCACCTGCAAAACAGCAGCGTGTGCACTGTGCCTATTTGTTATTTAATTATGGTTCAGGTTCAGGGTTTCGTTCACTAATATCTTGTTGTATATTAAATTAAAAATACTTAAATAATTTAATATACAACTAACAACACACAGTGAAAGTTGCTTGCAAATTGCGATATGTGCGTGCGTGGCGTGCGGGGGGTGAGGCGGGCAGCAAGGGAATTAAGCGAGAGGAGAAACAGACAGCTTTATTTAATGTAGGTGTCATGAAGGTGCGTGCGTGCATGACAGCAAGGCAAGCGAGGTGAGAGGGAAACAGACAGGGTAGGCCTACAACTTTATTTAATTCATGCAGGTGTTCGTTCTTTATTTATTTAACAACACACCAGTTAGTTGGGCTTGCAAGTTGCGTGTGCGTGCTGTGCGTCTGTGCGTGTGTATGAGAGAGGGGGGTGAGGCGGGCAGCAGCAAGGCACGGGAGAAACTTATTTTTTCATGTTACCATGGTTTCAGGAAACGTATTGCCGTTTTCATGTCGCAAAAACGAGGGCGAGGCTTGATTTCATAGGGCGTGCCAGATAGATTTCAGCCGTCACATTTATTAACGTCAGAACGAAATTAAGGAAGGATCAGCTGTTTGCGATCACTTTATAAATGCCGTGGCGACGTGGGTGTAATACGAAACCTGCACTCGAATCTGTGGCAGATTTTACACTCGATTGATAAATGAGGGCCATAGTGTGTAAGCCAATCAGTGTCGATTCTGAGAAGTCCAACAGACTCGTCTTGATCACATGACTACAGAGATCATGTGGACCGATTTGCGTGAGATTTGGATGAAATCTGTGCGACTAATGTGGTAAATTCTCTCCCGTGTTGGCAGACAATAGCACAGTTGTAAACGGCGTTCAGAAAGACAAGTTGACCAGCTCCATTGGATTTGGAAAGAGAGGCTTTATTTGCAGGAAAACCAATCCGCTCACGGCAAAGACAACAAAGAGAAAGCTCCTTGGACTCCCTTGGGTAAAAACACACACAGCTCTCTGCTGACCAAATGACGAGAACCCGGAACCCAAAACAAGAGTCTCGTTTGAGACTGCGCTCCCGTCCATATCTACTTTGGAGTCCCGCCTCCTCCGGAAATGGAAACAGGCGTTTCCATGACTTTTGACCAATGACGTCTGAGGTCTGGCTATTTCCGGTCAGAGAGAGGCGGGACCAGGAACTTACTGTTTCTAACTGGAGTCCTAACTTTTATACAGAATGTGATGAATTGCTAATCTAATGAATACATAGTTAAAACATACCAGAACTAGATGAAAACTAAACATACTCTTATGAAACATAGTTAATATCTAAGCAATGTTTAAAACGGAACTAAGAATGAATCTGAACATATTATCTTTAAGAGGTGATTAACACAGTTTTAAACCAATAGGAAATTATAATCTTATAACAATACATAATATATTTTCAACTCAGCATCAATTGCACTCCCTATTAATAGTTATAGCGTATATAACTATATATGACTATAACTATCTAATAGGGTAGACTAGTTTTAAAAGTAGTTTTCTTAAGTTTTAGCTGTCCACTCAGTGAAAATCAGTCACCCAGAATTACCAACTGAATGACTCCAGGGGAGAGAGCTTCAAACGGTTTAGGACAATGGCCTGGGATTCAGATGTGAGTTTGTAAATGACTGTCTCTGAGACGTTGAAAGGAGCGCCTTTTGTTGAAGATAGCACCTTCAAATTTGCTGGTTCATTTATAGAATTATACGACACTAACAAGCAATTTGTTTTACAGAAATCGGCCTCATGGTGGCACTATAACCGGCAGATGTGAAGGGCCTCTAGGGAGTGCACATACATAAGTTGTATATAGATCGATGCAGTTATAGCTAAAAACAGGAATTGGCCTGTTATAGTGACACCGTGAGGCTGATTTGGGGGGAATATTTGTGGCATGTCGTCCTCGGCCTAGTGGAAATGTGCATGTCTAATTTCACGTGCATGTCTAATTTCACACAATCGTGTGAGCTTTGGAAGCCAATCTTAGCCAATCAGGATGGAATATGGGAAATGGTGCCGCTCCGTATTGATCACATGACTATGGAGATAGTGTATACCGAATTGTGTTATGTATGGATAAAATGTGTACGAGTATAATTTACAGAAATGTGTTTTGCCTAAATTGGCCTCATGGTGGCGCTATAACAGGCCGTTGAGGAATATTTGGAGCAGAGGTTCGTCGTTGGCATCCAGGGAGTATGTGTGCAAAGTTTGTGCAAAACATACTCTCCCCCCATGCCTTCGGCCTGGTGGAGACAAAAAGCAAGGCAGCGGCTTTATCTTCTCAGGAAACTGATACGTTTTAATGCTAATACCTGTTTGTCTAGCATTAAATGTTGGATGAGTGAGAACTTTCTCAAGCTAAATGAGGATAAGACAGAAGTTCTCATAATCGGTTCTAGTGAGCAGAAACAATCAATAATAAGCAGACTTGGTAACCTGACTGTAGAAAGTAACAGTACAGTAAAGAACCTGGGGGTTATTATTGATTCTGAATTGAATTTTAATTCTCACATTAATCATGTTACCAAGATTGCCTTTTTTCACCTTAGAAATATTGCACGAATCAGAGCCTATTTGTCCTTGGACGATGCAAAAACGCTAATCCACGCCTTCGTTTTCTCTCGGCTTGACTACTGCAATGCACTTTATTCAGGACTGCCTAAGAAAACAACTGACAGATTACAACTCGTCCAAAATGCAGCAGCCAGAGTTTTAACTAGAACTAAGATGAGAGAACATATTACTCCAGTTTTGGCATCACTGCACTGGCTTCCGGTTGTTTTTAGGATTGATTTTAAAATTCTTTTACTTGTCTATAAAGCTCTCAATGGCCTCGCACCTTCCTACCTAAATGACTGCCTGCCTAAATATGTCCCAAACCGCCCCCTAAGGTCTTCCACTGCTGGCCTGCTCGCGCTGCCGAAAAAAATGGCAACTAAAAAATACGGGGAAGCAGCTTTTTGCTTCTATGGGCCGTCGGCATGGAACAAACTCCCACTGTACCTTCGTCAGGCAGCCTCTGTAGACATTTTTAAAGCTCAGCTCAAGACCCACTTCTACAACATTGCTTTTAATTGAGTTTTAATTTGCACGTTCCCACCCTGCCCTGACTGATTTGCTGCATGTGGTGTTTTTATTATTATTTTATTTGTTTTTATTTGTTTTTATTTATTTTATGTTCTTATATTCAATTTTGTTCTTTGCCATTGTTTTATCATTTTAACTACTTATTTTTATTGTATTCTATTTTTGCCCTGTGAAGCACTTTGCGCTACATTTATGTATGAAAGGTGCTATACAAATAAAGTTTATTATTATTATTAGTAGTAAACACACGCTGACCATGGTCTATAGATCACTCACTGAGAGTGTTCTCACTTTTAACATTGTGGTTTGGGAATCTCTCAGTTAGAGATAAAAACAAGCTCACCCAGGTAGTCAACCAGGCAAGTAAGATCATTGCACTAACCATTGCAACTTCAGGACATATACAACCGCTCCATAACCAAATTCAGATTTACAATGACTCTACCCACCCTCTTCGCTCTGAATTTGACTTGTCGTCATCGGGCAGGAGGCTTAGGGCAAAATGGGGCTAAAAAGAAAAATACAAAACTTTGTTTGTGCCAACTGCTGTGGACATTTTAAATAAGAAAATGTTTAAATAGTTCACCTAATCCCCACTGTTGATGATCACTGTTGCTTTGTTTATGTGAATGCATTTTATATAGTATTATAATGCATCTGTGTAATTTATGTAATGTATGCACACACACACACACACGCACGCACGCACGCACGCACACACACACACACACACACACACACACACACACACACACACACACACACACACACTGCAGGTCACTTAACCTAGCCTATAGTGACTGCACAAACACACACTATACCCACACAAACACTCTTCATGTCACATCATTGTAGAAAGGGAAACTGGACATCAGCATTAAAGGGATTAAACAATAAACGATTGAACCATGTGATATTTAATTGGTGTTTCAATGTGCAATGTTTCAACCTTGTGTTATTAAAATTTGCCTCTAGGGCCTGGGTTAATTAAATAACATCATTGTTTGTGTGTGTGTGTGTGTGTGTGTGTGTGTGTGTGTGTGTGTGTGTGTGTGTGTGTGTGTGTGCGCGCGCGTGTGTGCGTGCCTGCATGCATGACATCACTCAACTAAGGGACTGTCATTTGGGACACAACTAGTGAGTTGAAGATGCCTTGGGCTTTACTCTTGTTTTCCCTCACACTTCATTGGTAATCAGGAGTGGCCATCTGAGAAGTGGGGGGAGGACTGACCACTGCTCTGATTAACAACTTCAGAGCTGAACAGTTTTTATGGTGCCCAAATTGTTTTCCATACATCTGGCCAGCTCGTTGGTGTTGCACATGTTAATGTGGGACGTCGTCGTGACCAGTGCCCGTGTGTTGGTTCCCACAGCACTAGTTTACTGGCTGGCAGCTCTTGGTGTCTTTGGCAGTGTCATGCTAAAGTCTCATTCTCCTGGCTGCCAATTTCTAGCTCACCCTTGGCATTCCATCATACAGATTCTTGTTGGTAACATGTGTGCTCTTACCGATGTTAAGTACGGCACACAGCATTCTAGTGTAGCACCCGTCTAGAGACTTCTGCAGAGTTGGCTTCAGGCTTCAGGGTCCAGCACTCACTGCCGTATAGGAGAACAGACTCTACCCTTGTGTAGAAGAAGCTGAGTTTGGTTTGACACTGACCACCAACCTGGCACTGACCACCAACCTGCCACTGACCACCGGAAACTGCCCATAGATCCGAAGTCCCGTTAGTCCGAACATGCACTGACCACCAACCTGCCTCTAACCACCACTGACCACCAACCTGCCACTGACCACCAACCTGCCACTGACCACCAACCTGCCACTAACCACCAACCTGCCACTGACCACCAACCTGCCACTGACCACCAACCTGCCACTGACCACCACTGACCACCAACCTGCCACTGACCACCAACCTGCCACTAACCACCACTGACCACCAACCTGCCACTGACCACCGACCTGCCACTAACCACCAACCTGCCACTAACCACCACTGACCACCAACCTGCCACTGACCACCAACCTGCCACTAACCACCACTGACCACCAACCTGCCACTGACCACCAACCTGCCACTAACCACCACTGACCACCAACCTGCCACTGACCACCAACCTGCCACTGACCACCAACCTGCCACTAACCACCACTGACCACCAACCTGCCACTGACCACCAACCTGCCTCTAACCACCACTGACCACCAACCTGCCACTGACCACCAACCTGACACTGACCACCAACCTGCCACTAACCACCACTGACCACCAACCTGACACTGACCACCAACCTGCCACTAACCACCACTGACCACCAACCTGACACTGACCACCAACCTGCCACTAACCACCACTGACCACCAACCTGACACTGACCACCAACCTGCCACTGACCACCAACCTGACACTGACCACCAACCTGCCACTGACCACCACTGACCACCAACCTGCCACTGACCACCACTGACCACCAACCTGACACTGACCACCAACCTGCCACTGACCACCACTGACCACCAACCTGACACTGACCACCAACCTGTCACTGACCACCACTGACCACCAACCTGCCACTGACCACCAACCTGACACTGACCACCACTGACCACAAACCTGCCACTGACCACCAACCTGCCACTGACCACCACTGACCACCAACCTGACACTGACCACCAACCTGACACTGACCACCAACCTGACACTGACCACCAACCTGCCACTGACCACCAACCTGACACTGACCACCACTGACCACCAACCTGACACTGACCACCACTGACCACCAACCTGCCATTGACTAAGGCGACATGTTGCGAACCGATTTGCAAGTTTATTGCGGATCTCATTGTCTCTCGTAAGGTACAAAAGTATTGGCATCAAAATGTACTTAATGTACCAAAAGTATAAGTAGCCTACTCATTATAATAGAATATGGCCCATTTCAAATGTCAAAAAAAATCATTCGAAAATAGCTGATCTACAAGCTCACAATGCGTCACAATCGGCTATTTTCAAATGGCCGAAATGTATAAAAGGCTGAAGTGGTTAATGTATGTTTTGTAATAATCAAAATCTACAAAGTAACTAAAGTTTCCAAATAAATGTAGAGGAGTAAAAGTACAATATTGGGATTTGAGTAGTGGAGTAGAAGTAAAAGCATTGGAAATGACAAATACAAATACCTCAACATTGAACTTATGTACAGTACTTCAGTAACTCTACTTTGTTACTTTCCACCACTGATACCTATGTACGTTAAGCCCTGCCTCTGCGTGGGCCTAAAGGCCCAGATCGGTGTTGTGAAAGATTACGTAATGTCGTCATCTGGCACAGGGGACGGCACTGCATGGGTATAAAACCTAACAACTGGACACTGGATGGAGAAGGTGGGAGGGGTTGTTAGACAGAGGAGGACAGTCATGAGGGCTTCTTTAAACATACAACTGTTTTCATACTTGATGATGTTATCTTCCTTCTCTCCTTTGTCTTCATCCTCTTCCTCTTCTTGTGAGTTCCAGGCACCGTTAAAACATGGAGGAATGTACAAGGCTGGAGATGTGCTTCTGGGTGGTTTGTTTCCATTCCACTTCTCCTCTGTGTTCCCTGAGCTGACTTTCACACAGTCCAAGGAACAGAAGCCCTCCTGCAGTCGGTGAGTATCACGAATAGCCAGCAAGACAACACCAACCTTGTTTTGATATATAGAAACATGATTAGTTGATGTGTATATTTCTACAAAGATATAGGCTGTCGGGTGGAAACCTTCTCAGAACATGTCTTTGGATGGATCTAGGGTAGTTATTATTTAGTCACAAGCACTTTCACTTAAATATTTTCTTCAAAAAAAAAAAAAAAAAACCTTTTTTTTGTCACACTGTAGTATGACAAAGTAAGTAATTTATTAAACTAAAACAGAACATATGGATATACAAGGTTTCTGTCCGACAGCAATGATATTCAAGGCTACAGTGCAATTGTGTGTGTTAGTTTTTCCATTCCAATGTTCAGATTGGCACAGATCATGGCTTTTGCCATCACTGAGATCAACAGAGACCCCAGCCTGCTCCCCAATGTGACTCTGGGATACCTTTGCTATGACACCTGTTTAACGCTTGGAGTTGCAGTCCCTGCAGCGTTGTCACTGATCAGTGGGATAGAGGAGCAGTTTACACTGGATCAGAGCTGTGTTGGGTCTCCTCCAGTACTTGGAATTGTGGGTCCTAGTACCTCAAAAAGTTCTATTACCATCTCTAGAATATTAGGTGTATACAGAGTGCCCATGGTAAGTTTCCTATCCCCTTTCACAATAGCCTATTTTATTTAGGAGTTTGAAAGACATAATCGTTGCTGTCGAGAAGAAACCTTGTGTCTCCATATTTCAACTTGTAATGCTTTTTTAATGCCCTATTTCTTCATTATGCTAGTGTTATTCAAAAGTATCAAACACAGCCGATCAACAAGGTCAAAGTGTGACATGTTCTGAGCTTTTCTTTTTTCTTTCTTGTTCTGTCTTTCCCCCCCCTTTTTTGTTTTAAGTGAAAGTGGTAAGTTACTGCACTTAGCCTGTGTTTTACAGGTATGTTGGTTCATGGTACAGCATCAATCACCTCTATACAATTATAGACTGTCCTTAAAGAAAAGGCAGGTAAACTAAACAGACCTACAGATGTGCCATTCCAACTCTTCACACTTCACACTCTTCATACTGATCTGTTCTTGAATGTTTCTGAAAATGCATGTTTTCCCTGCAGGTTTAATTCACTGATTAGCCTAATGTTAATGCTAAGTGTCCAGCAGAGGAACAATATCTATTCAGGATCATTTACATAAAACACATTGACATATGCCCCTTACTAAACTGTTCTGTTTCTGACAATGCACTGACAATCTACTGAACTGTTCTGTTTCTGACAATGCACTGACAATCTACTGAACTGTTCTGTTTCTGACAATGCACTGACAATCTACTGAACTGTTCTGTTTCTGACAATGCACTGACAATCTACTGAACTGTTCTGTTTCTGACAATGCACTGACAATCTACTGAACTGTTCTGTTTCTGACAATGCACTGCATTCTACTGAATTTCCAATGACATGTAAAGTTCTCAAACAGCACTTCCAAATATCTCTGGTCAGCATCCGTTCCACAGTATTGGAAATAATCATGTTTGTACATATGGAAATGTTTGTCTTTACTTTCAGATAAAAAAATAAATCCGGCACAGTGTTATGCATTTTTGCAATTAAGGAAATGATTGCCAGCTACATATTTCCACTATCTTCCTTTGCTAAATTGAAACTTCTTGAGCTTTTGACAGGATAAACCAAACTGTTTCAAAAGCTGGTTGTGGCTAAGCACATTGTGCATATACATGGATGATCTATCTAGTGCAATACAGGCTGTCTTATAGGTAACTATCATGAATCACCTTATGTACGCTTATGACCTGGTCATTCTGAATCCACACAGTGGAGGGTTAAAAGCAGCTATTGAAAGTGTGATCAAATTATGAATCATTTTTCTTGACAGTTCTGGTCCTGTCAGTGCATTTATTTTAACCCTAGAACACTACACGGGTGATTTTCACCCGGGCGATTATATTTTTTGCAATTTTCATATTGCTGATGTCTGAGGTGGGTGGGTCTTTCAGTACCTTCATGATGCTCAGTGACATCATAGAAGGTAGGTTTGTTTCCCTGCCCACATTCCTGGTTAACATTCACTTTTTTATATTTGTATTCACTGGACCATTCTCACACGTCTTAGGAATTGGTGGACCAAAGGAGAAGTTCCCAACTTCATTTCTCTTTTTTCAAGGAATATTTAAAATCTAATATGCATGTTTTTCACAGATCCCCCCCCCCCCCCCCATGATAGGCCCGCACCATGATATCTATTTTTTGTTGTTTTTGTGAGTCATGATGAAATATTGAAGAAGAGTAGCTCAAGTTGCCATGCATGCAGTGGCGGCCTTATATATGTTTAAATCGTTTCAATTGAAACGGGCCTCGAGCCTCCAGGGGCCTCCCCATTTTGTTGGCAAGATTTAAAAATAATAAAGCCGCGACTGTCTGCAGAGTTTATTTCTCCTGCCTTCTGTGTGATTTATTTATCCTTCCAAGCCTACTATACCATGTACTATACATCCTGCGTCTACTACATCCTGTAGTTCACTTAAGAAATAAAAGTATTGTTATAAGTAGTTTTTATTTTTAACCACTGAGGAAGAGGAAGTCTACCTGACTAGAAGTGCCGGGTGGTAGTGGAATAATAACAACAACATGCTTTTAGCCAAAGTTCATAAAAAATGCAATTACGTTAAACATGGTATATCCTCCATGGCGGCGTCATTAGGTGAGTACTAGTTAATGAATTGTTAAGTTTCATAGTATCATTCATCATCAACAACAGGCTGAATGCCCCTCAAAATGAACAGGTTACAGCCTACAGGATTCTCATTCTGTTACTGTCACTGCCTGCAAGGATGGCCGCCGTGCCATTTCTTATAAACTATCTAATTCATGTGGAGTTGTTGTTGTTGCTCATGCGCCACGGTGCGTGGTCGTGGAGAGGGCATCAGAGCGCAGAACAGCCTAGTAATAGTATAGTAAATGTTTAATCAAGCAAGCTGCTTTTGTGTATTTTCTACTTGGCTGTGTATGCTGTTCATGCTTTGAAGTCCGATAATACACACTGACAAAAAATAATTATGAATTATTAAAATGGTGATGTCATGAACGGGGCCTCACGATCCTTAAGGCCGCCCCTGCATGCATGTATTGCTGTACTTCAATATATTTTGATGAGAAATATTTTGTATGGAATATTTTACATTGGGTAAAATATACCCGTGTATATCGGACTTGCAAGATATGGGGATGCCATACCTTTGGTTGCTTTGGATGCTAGCATCAGAGTCAATGGAGGGAGCGGAGAAGGTGGGAGAATTCTGGCTGGTTGAAGACCAAAATGAGGCTTCATTCACAAAATGTGAAGAGAACATATAACGAACAGATTATCACAGGTAATAAAGTAAGTGGTTAATACTAAGTTGTCAGGCCATACAACTATTTACAATACAATAACTAAAATCTTGTTCAAAACAATGAAAATAACTAATATTATACTTCAATTCTTGGCCGCAGATACATTAATCAGGGGCAGCGGGTTGAGTAGTACTGCCCTGAGGGTACCAGACGCACTGATGAATACCTACAGTCCAGTTCTATTGGTCTGTTCCTCGCTGACATCTATACCTTTCAAAGATCTAGTACATTACAGAATAGATATTTTGTATTTGTTTTTATTCTGTTTTTCCAGATAAGTTACTTTGCTGGTTGTTCCTGTCTGAGCGACCGGACTCAGTTCCCATCCTTCTTCAGAACAATGCCAAGTTTTGTCTTCCAGGTGAACTTCTATAACAATAGATGTGTTGGTATCTAATAGTTAATGTTTCAGATACTGGAATACTCGAACCATGGGGTGGGCAACTTTGATGTAGGAGAGGGCCACTATATTTCTACACTCACTCCAGAGAGCCGCTATATTTCTACACTCACTCCAGAGAGCCACTATAGTTCCACACTCACTCCAGAGGGCCGCTATATTTTTACACTCACTCCAGAGGGCCACTATAGTTCCACACTCACTCCAGAGGGCCACTATATTTCTACACTCACTCCAGAGGGCCACTATATTTCTACACTCACTCCAGAGGGCCACTATATTTCTACACTCACTCCAGAAGGCCACTATATATTTCTACACTCACTCCAGAGGTCCAATATATTTCTACACTCACTCCAGAGGGCCACTGTATTTCCACACTAACTCCAGAGGGCCACTATATTTCTACAGTCTCCTGAATTATTATTTGCTATTTTTGCTAAGGATTTGAGTATTTCAGGATTTGCTAATCCTGAAAAGTAGGTCTAACATTTTTATTACATTTATTTATACTTATGTTAACTTAAAACAAACTTATTTGTTTGACAATGACAGAATTTAAATTGTAATTATGCTACTAATATTGACCATTATAGATTAAAGCGGGTTATGTTTGCATGTTTGGAATTGTAACAGCTGAAATCAATAATATAACAGTATTCCAATATTAACCTGCCGGCCACATAAGTGAACACAGGGCTCGCCCTAGGCCGCTGTTTGCCCATGTACTGTATGATCTAACCTAAGTACATTTCCGTCCATTCCTCATCCACTCAGGTGCGAGCTATGCTCCAGACTATGAGGTGGTTCGAGTGGACGTGGGTAGGACTGTTGTTCAGTGATGATGATGCTGGCCGTGACTCCGCCCGATTGTTCCAGTCTGGCCTGGACCAGTCTGGTCTGGGTTGTGTGGCTTATTCAGAGGCTCTGCCCTTCCACAAGGACCTGGATAAACTCCAGAGGATCGTCACTGTGATGAAGACATCCACAGCTCGTGTGGTCATTATGTTTGGATACGGGCCCTATATGTATAATGTCTTGGATGAGGTTTGTGTTACGATACATCTGTGGAGGATGTTAATTTAGGGATTCGTAATTAGAAGAATCTAAAATGAGAATGTATTGATTTTTTTTCGAAACGTTGAACAGGTGGTTAAGCAGAATGTGACAGGTCTGCTATGGATCTTACCTGCCACTTCAGGTTGGTGGGGAGATTTTCATCTCCAGTCTCCTCATTTCCTGCCATACCTCAGAGGCACCTTGGGTTTTGCCATCCGTCGTGGAGAGATGCCAGGTTTGAAGGACGTCTTGTTAAAAATACGTCCTGACAATGACCATGAGGATAACATAGTAAATATTTTTGTTTAATTTGATTGTATATTTATTTAATTGTATGTTTTTAAATGTCTCAATTAATTGAATACACAGGACCACAATGGACACAAGCCCTTAGGACATTTTGTGTTATCCTTTTTGCACCATTGTATAATTGTACCACTGTATTATCTGCAAACTGTGAATGAAGTGAATAATCAATAAATTAATCAATTCATTGTATTTACCGGTTTACTTATGAATTAATTGTGTTCTTTCAGGTGAGGCAGTTTTGGGAACGCACATTTCAGTGTAAATTTTCACCCCTTCCACCAGAGTGGGTGGACGCTGGTGGAAGGGTGTGTACTGGACAAGAGGACCTGGGAACGGCAGAAACTACCCTGTTGGATGTGTCTGACCTCAGGGGAGGTTATAATATATACAAGGCTGTGTATGCTCTGGCCAATGCCCTCCATGACATGTTGCAGTGTGTGCCAGGAAGAGGGCCTTTCCCTGGACACAGCTGTGCCAGTTTGCAGACAATACAGCCATGGCAGGTGGGATATTTATTCAGTTAACCTGTAGGATTATCTGTAGGATTATTTTTATTTATTGTTTATATGCGCATTTAAAAACACCACATTTGAAAAACAAACATATTATTGGGTTGTGCAGGTGAGACAGTCTAGTTTATAACAGTTTATAAAGTTAATCTCACCATATTTAAAATAAATTATAACAATCAAAACAATCTAAATTACACAGTATAAATGAAAAAAATACATAATTACACATTATTAATAGAAAAATATGTATGTGTAGTGTGTAGGTGTCACGGTGTGAATCAAGAGGGTTAGGACCCAAACGCAGGACAAAGGCAGAGAGGTAGAGCAGTCAAAATTGCAGGCGGTTTGTTCATCAAAATCCATACACGAGGAGAACACAAGGGCAAAGGAAACTCCAACTGGAACTAAGACACAAGGAAAACAATATAACAAAATCATAGGAAAATAGTAAGGTAAAGCACTAACTAAATACAGAACGTGTCACGGAACATGACCGTAGTTGTAAGAGTGGAAGACATTTAATTGCTAGATTTGATCATCAAATGGATTCTAAGCTTACAATTATTTATTGAATAAGACTTTGATGAGATCACAGTAGGCCTATATCTTTTTCAAATGTAGAATAATAAGGAAAACTATTGTATGAAATTATTCCTCATAGAATAATATTAAGGAAAATGTCATTGAAACATTTGACAGAACCCGGATGCCAGCTCAGTTTTGTGTAGACATGCCCTCATCTCTGGTCCTACATTGCAGAGTGCATAATCCGGCAACGGCATGAGACCGGCAGCAGCCGGAGTAGGTGGATGGATTAGGACAGCTCCGTTCTGCTACTCTGGTCTGTTCGGCAGCCGGCGCCGCCCAGCCGCCGCAACTGCCGGTAACAGCCGTGGCGCTGCCGGGGAGCGGGGGGGTGGAGGAGCAGCATGTACCGGGGGATTATGTCACTCCACTAACGCTCCATCTCGTGGCCGTCGCTTCTAGCAGCAACTGCCGGTAAACTGCCGGGAGAAGGGGCGGCAGCTGCCAGGGAAACTGGGGGGATTATGACACTCGACTGCTGCTCGCTTCTACGGCAGTGCGTTTGGTCCGACATGCGTTGCGTCGTGCTTGCGGTTATGGTTAGGGTAAAGGTTTGGGGTAGAGTGTTAGACTGATGCCGCCGAGAAACACTACCCACTGCCGCTGGTGTTGCGCGGGAGATTTTGAAGGTGGTCTGTATAGGGGGCAGGTGGCAATCACATGTTCTTCTGAAGGTGGTCTGTATAGGGGGCAGGTGGTAATTGCATGTTCTTCTAAAGCTGGTCTGTATAGGGGCAGGTGGTAATTACATGTTCTTCTAAAGGTGGTCTGTATAGGGGCAGGTGGCAATCACATGTTTTTCTGAAGGTGGTCTGTATAGGGGCAGGTGGTAATTACATGTTCTTCTAAAGGTGGTCTGTATAGGGGCAGATGGCAATCACATGTTCTTCTGAAGGTGGTCTGTATAGGGGCAGGTGGCAATCACATGTTCTTCTGAAGGTTGGTCTGTATAGGGAGCAGGTGGTAAATTACATGTTCTTCTGAAGGTGGTCTGTGGGGACAGGAGGTAAATGTTCTTCTGAATGTGGTATGTTAAATAACGTTTACCGCTGTGTCTTTTTGTCTAGAAATGTGGTCATGCCTCTCTTCATTATGCAATAGTCACACAAGATGCAGAAGTCTTCCTCACTCCTAATTCTCAACAAATGTGGGTGACATTAAGAATTTGGATTTGTTCAAAGGCAATGCATAATGTAAGGGGTAGAGCACATGTTTTAGTAATGAGGCTGGTGGCGGAAGATAGCAACTCAGCAACGGGAACACCCTTGCACAATGCTTAAATCTCCAAATAGTGTGTAGCGTGACTTGGGCACATAATAGGACCCTAAAGTATGTTTTTAAAGTCTCTTGCTCTTCATGATTCTGCTCATCACCATTTCTAGCTTCTCTATTACCTGGAAAAGGTCAACTTCACCACATCTGGTGGTGATCGTGTATACTTTGATGAGAATGGTGATGCTTTACCAATCTACGATATATTGAACTGGGCGTGGCTCCCTGATGGAAGCACAAATATTCACAACGTAGGTGTAGTCAAGATGACAGCCTCCGGAGATGAAGAACTCACCCTCGATGAAGACAGAATCTTCTGGAACTTTCAATCCGCAAAAGTAATTTCAGCTATCTAAAATATTTAATTGAGCTCATGATGTGAATGGAATTTACATTTAAACTGATCATTTTTACTTTCCTCTGTAGCCTCCTCGGTCGGTGTGCAGTGAGAGCTGTTCTCCTGGAACCCGTGTGGCCAGAAGGAAAGGAGAACCTGTCTGCTGCTACGACTGCATTGCTTGTTCTGAGGGAGAGTTCAGCAACGAGAAAGGTAGGGTTACATAATGTAGCTACAGTGTATGTACAGAAGGTTATAAGAAGATACGTGTCTGTCCCTTTAATCTTGTACTATTTGTTAGACTCTACAGAGTGCACCGTCTGTCCAGAGGACTTCTGGTCCAGTCCCCGGCGTGACCACTGTGTCCCTAAGAGCATTGAGTTCCTGTCCTACCATGAGGCCCTGGGGATCTCCTTAACAACCATCTCATTGCTAGGAACATTTGTCTGTGCTATTGTCCTGGGGATCTTTGTTTATCATAAAGAGACGCCCATGGTCCGCGCCAACAACTCAGAACTCAGCTTCCAACTCTTGCTTTCACTCAAACTATGTTTTTTGTGCTCACTCTTGTTCATTGGTCGTCCCAGACTCTGGACTTGTCAGCTGAGGCATGCAGTATTTGGGATCAGCTTTGTGCTGTGTGTCTCTTGCATCCTGGTGAAGACTATGGTGGTGCTGGCTGTGTTCAAGGCCTCCAAGCCTGGTGGTGCAGACATTAGGAAGTGGTTTGGTCCCATGCAGCAGAGAGGAACAGTTCTGGCTCTTACTTCAATCCAGGCAATAATCTGCATAGTCTGGCTTGTGTCTGCCTCACCAACTCCTCATAAAAACACACAATACTATTCTGAAAAGATAGTCTATGAGTGCAATGTTGGATCAACAGTTGGTTTTGCAGTGTTACTAGGTTACATTGGCTTACTAGTTTCCTCCTAGCATTCATGGTAAGGAATCTTCCAGACAACTTCAATGAAGCCAAGTTAATCACTTTCAGCATGTTGATCTTCTGTGCCGTGTGGATAGCCTTCATACCAGCATATATCAGTTCTCCAGGCAAATATGCAGATGTAGTGGAGGTGTTTGCTATTTTAGCATCTAGTTTGGGCATTTTGGTGGCGCTGTTTGGACCAAAGTGTTATATAATCATTTTGAAACCTGAGAGAAACACTAAGAAGTCCATCATGGGTCGAGGTGCCACCACGTAGAAGCAGACATTTTTAACCAATTAACTGCTCATGATGGAACGTTCCGCCAGTTGGAATCCAACCGGCAACTGCTATTGGCCTAACGTTCCGTCTGATGAGCGTTATTATTGATACCAAACCGGATCGCTGATTTCTTTTTTTTTGCTTGGCCTTTCCTTTAGTGATCCTAGACCGGATTGCGCATCCTGGCTGCCGTTCACCTCCCTTTATACAGGCTGACTAAAAAGCTAACTCGAAATATACGGAGCTCTCCACACTGCGCAAAAAGCATGGAATACAGATGATATTACAGGAAACTGCCATGGTTTGGATAAACCACGCAATGTCCGGGGGTCTTTGCTGATTATCCGGTGATCTAGATGGGAACATTGGCGCTCTCTATAGCAAGGATGGCTTCATTTTAGCTCCCTAGCATTGACGCTATTTATTTAGCATCTAAGATGCTAATATTAGATTGCTGATAACCTTGTTAGCAATAGTCTGTTTTCTACCATATTAAACTACATCTAGTCAGAGATACAAACATTATCTGTGTTAAAGTTAAAGTTGATTACCCTCCCTTAAAGACTGTTTGTTGATGTTTGAGCTATATTGACAATAAACCATGTGCACCTCTCCATTATCTGTGGGTCAAAATAGAAAATACTATGTATGTACAGTAAGAGGCAAATTATGTATCGGTAGCATTACTTTGTTAAGGGCTCTGGTTTCAATGGGTTAAAGCTGCTTTGATTAATATTTTCAAAAACATTTCAAAAAATACAAGAGATTGAAGAGATATAATAAAAAAGTAAAGACGGTTTGGACACGGTTTCCACCCGGCAGTGTGTATATGTAGAATGTGTTGGTTGTCATGTGGTCTTTAAGGCTCAGTCCTTGTGCAGCCGGCCCGCTTTGACCACGCCACCAGAGCGGCTGGCCAACATTAAAGCCACGCTACCCTTCTGGCCAAAGCTGGAACTGCAGGACATTCATGGAGGTGGACAGACGAGATTCAACAGCGCACCCGGGTATGCATAACACACTTTGATCCTCCAGGTGGCGGTGTGCTTGATGGCTGGCAAGCACGGACACTGACCATCAACTCTGCAACATTGTCTCAATAAATCCCAACACATTGCATTGCATTGCCTCTTTTGCTCTTTGCCGTTATACTACTTCACTGTCAGCCTGCCTGCTATTCACCGTGTCAGTCAGTTCTGTGCTCCAGTGTCGTGTTTGATATTAGTTTGCTATGGATTCTAATTTAGCATTATTATTATTTTGTTTTACTTTGGAAACTATGCCAAGCAAAGCCCAAGAGCCACGTGGAGCGGCGTTGAGAAATGCGCTGGTGTTACGCATCGTGCAGCGTCTGTGTTTTTTTTTGTTGGCGCTTGGCTCGTCGATTAGAGATTATGTCATGTTCTTTAAAAAAAACAGTCCACTTCCTTCTTTAGGTATGCATGCATTCACATTGGAACGAGCCATATCTGAATACACTTCAACGGTCAAGAGACCCGCCCCCCATGCGGTCCCGGGGACAGTTGGGCGATCCGCTCCCACGAACGGTACGCATCATTCACACTACCACAACATATGCCAAGTGGTGAATCGCGCCTTAACACAAAATTTGCGCGGTGCGTTTTTATACGTCATTTGTCAGCCATACATCCGTTGCGAACGACGTATCTACACGCTTTTATCACTTTTTTATTGAATACTTTCATTCATCTTTCTATGCACCCGGACAATATATAAAGTAGCTCCGGTCGCATCTTCAAAGATCCGGTTACGTGATCCGGAAAAAATCCCCCCCCCCCCCCCCCTCCTGAAAAGAGGACGGCGGGTCGCTTCCTTTACGTGTAGAAGCCAGGGCATCTAAAATGGACGTGCCCATGATCTAGTGTGTTTGTGAATAGAAGAGAGTCACATTTCACCCAACACCACAACACTCGATTCCCCCTTCCCCTCCTGTTTCTCCATGGTTTCTCCCGAGGAGGAGGACCTTTCGAGATGGGGGGGTCTGTCTCTCGGTCTCGGAAAAAACATGATGAACTGCCTAAGCACCGACTTGCCCGTATGAATGCCAACCGCCATAAAACCCCACGGCGAATAAGAATAATCTGCACCGGATCGGCATTGCATAACGTTAGAGACATATGAAATCCGTTTAATTTTTTTCCCAATTCCGGTTTATTTTTTCCCAAATTCAGTTCCCAATTCCGTTTTATTTTTTCCCAAATTCAGTTTTTTCCATTTTAATATTTATATAATAGTATTTTTAGTACCATAAACGGAACCGGCACACATCACTAATGAATAAATGTCCACAATTGAATGGAGAAACAACAGTCCGTTTAATTTGTAAAGTGCTGCAACACAGAAATACTGTTCAATTAAAATAAAGACAAATAATAAATAAGTTTTTCTGTTATAAAGATAAAATAAAGTGCTTTTCAGCTTCATTATAAATGAACAACAGTGCAGCAACTTGAATCAAAACCTGAACTGTGGAATAAACTGAAACAATAAAACGTGTTTCACATCACAAGTGTTTCTACTTTCTGTTTCCCTGTAGCAGTATAGTAGCTGACTACTCCTTAAGTTATTAGCTCCTGTCTGTCCGTTTAGCTTGCTTTCCATTCCATCTGTCGGAGACATCTCCATTGTAGTACATGATGGTCAGCCTCTTGGTGTTGAGCTCGGTGAGTGCCTCTCTCTCTTGTCTGTAAGGAGAATTATATACTTGCTGAAACTCCTCTCACAGTCAACTGAGCTGACTGGGAAGTAGATGTAGGGCACTGCCACTTCTGCAACCTTTGGGAATCTCACACTCATGCCCTTCCAGTAATCAGCAAGCGTGACATCAGCTTCCAAGGGCTCCCTGCAGTGCTGGTAGGCAATCCATTGCTCACTGAGCTCAGGTGATGGCTGTTCCATGGCTTTGAGTGCTGTGTAGGCTTCCATCTGCTTCCCCATGGATGGTGCCTGCCTTGGATCAAACACTCTTATGAGCTTGTAGACCTGTTTGGCTGGGTGAAGGTCCCAGTGCTTGGAGAACTTTGTGAAGGCCAAGTGGAAGGCGTCATGGAGATTGTCGAGAATCTGCTTCCTCCCTCGAACACCTGTCTTCTTCAGCATTTTTTTTGCGGTTCCATTCACTAGGTAAGAGCCCAGGTCCTCCATGATGTTGTATGCAGACACTGCTGTGGGTTGGTGGGTTCCTTCCAGGATGGTCAGAGCTGTCATCAGTTTGGAGCAGCCTTCTGCGATGAAGGTTAGCTTCACAGTGAGGGCCTCCAACTTTTCCTCTGTTTCCAGCAGGCTGATGATGTTTGTGACTGCTTGGGCGGATGAATTTTCTGCCAACAAAAAATCTTTGTACAGATGAACATGCTCTGCGTGGTACTGCACTGCCTCAAACCAGCTATTCCATCTGGTGCCCACTGATTCAGGAGGAGCCTTGGTGTGCACAAACTCCTTGTTGACGAGGAAGCTGCTCACCCATCTTCTCTTTCTAGCAGGCTTCCTGCAGAAGACAGATCTCATCGCTGACACAAGTGATGCAGCTTCAGAGAAGTAGTTGTAGTGCTGCCAGGTATCACCCACCAGGTTGATGATGGTTACTATACTTTGGTCCGACGGAGCATTGGTCCGATCGACAACCTACCTCAAACCCTCACCCTAACCCTAACCTCCCCCGGGGCAGCACACCTAAACCTAACCCCAACCCTCTCCCGACATAGTATGCCTCCCGTTGATGATATGGCAGAGGCAGGTTACATGGACACTGTTGAGCATCATTCCTTGCAGAATATCCCTGTATGACACACACACACACACACACACACACACACACACACACACACACACACACACACACACACACACACAGTTATTATACATTATTGTATTTGTTTACAGTTGTGTCCAGGGGTGAGAATCTTAGAAGTCTTAGGGCTCGATTATGCAAGTCATATAATATTACATGTAATATTATAGTAATATGAGCTGGGGGCGTGAGGTATGTCATATTGCAATTTTAAGCATGTTAAGAAGCGCTTTCGACACCCCGTGGAGTGCGCAAAACGGCCTTGAATTAGTCATGGGAGTGTTTAAGGCGTGTTTGAGAGTTACCCAATCAACATGTCCGTACTATTTTCTTTACCAGTCAGCTGATGTCACATACGGAATGCGCACTTTGGGGATCGTTATATTACATTTCTTCAGGCTGGCACCATAGAAGACATGACATATATGACTTTGTCACATTTGGGTTAATTATTCCTATTGCACTGCATGCTGTCACCTTCATGCCTCAAAATAAGTTGTTTCTATTGAGAAACACCAGTAAAATTATATTTTAATTTAAATTATAATTATATTATATTTGAAATGAGTAATGAGTTGAATGCCTGGTGCGTATGCCCGTGATGCGGTATGGTCCTGTGATGGTATGGTCTTCGCTCGTAGCATTTTATTGAAGAAGACTTGAATCAAGTGTGATACAGCGTATGAAAGCAAACTTCCCAAGGATTATGCATATGTTTTTGGTTTTTTTTAAGGTTGAGAAATGAAAGAATTATGGCCGTTTCTAATCTCAACATTCACAATAAAATGACGCAATAAAAAGACGCTGTTGCCATGTCTCAGAGAAACAAGTAAATAGGTCTATAAAAATAATCCCAAAATAAGCGCATATAACAGGGGTCTGTAACCTATTTTAAATGAAGTGCCATGTTTTTATTTTCTAGATATTGAGTCTGCCATATCCAGATTAATTTTAATGACACCACATTAAAATAAAAAACATATTTTGATTGTCCACAAATATAAAGTTCTTACATCTTTTTAAATATTTTCTTGCACATTGTTATAATGATCATTATATATCCGCCTGCAGTCAGAGTTCATAGTTTTAATGAATGAATGTGATGCATTGTGAGCTGGTAGATCTGCTATTTTCAAAAGTAATCTTGGAAAAATGTAATTACATTTTTGTATTAGCCGTCCTTAGTTGGGCAAATGCATTCATCTGGGGATCCTTGACATGGGAATGTGCTGTGTGAGGATCACTGGTTTAAACAGCATTAGGAGAGAAACCTTTAAAAACAAGAAAAGCAACCACAACTACCAATATTTACAAGCAACTTTACAGAAAAAGAAGCCGCTTATAATAAACAGACTTGGCAACACTCCAGCAGCGTCCCAGAGCCGCTCAAGTGTAAAATCAAACAGTGCTTTATCTGATTTTTGCGTTTATGAGGTGCCTAGACCCACGTCTAATCGTTATGCGCAGGTCAAGGGGCTTAATAGCAAATTGCGCAAAGCGAAAATAATTAACATATGGACACTCCCACAATGCTAAAATATTCAGCAACGTCGTATTCCATATGTGTGTGCGTTCAACACGGGACGATAAGGCTTTCATAATACGATTGTGCGCAGAGCGAGGCCAATTTATGTATTACCACATGGTAAAACGCACCTTCAAAATCCAGCCCTTAGTCTTACAGGCTTAAACAATCAATTGTTAAAAGTGGCCTTTTTCTCCTTTAATTAAATATTACAAATACAATAATACACTTTAACATTTGATTCTTAACATAAACTCCTTGTCCAGTAGCCTACCGGTATGCCTTCAGACAGTAGGCAGCATTATCTGTGACCACTGCCCAGACATCATTCAGGTCCAGATTATTGCTGTGTTATTATTGTATGATGGCTTGGGCAACTGTTGAGTGGTTGCATCGCTCCATGAAAATCACATCCACCAGAGAGTAGTGGTTTTCAACACCTGCAATGGAAGATAACACAAGCCAAACATAATTATATTTAAGACAAATTATATTGTGACAAAATAAAAACGTCACTCACATTTCAAGTGTAAACAAATACAGCTAGGTACTACTGATATGACAATGTCAGTAGTCTAGCTATATCTATTCTATTGGGATAATATAGTAAATTAGTAATGCATAATTTATGCACCTTTAGTTTACTTTATATCATTAATATGCACCTATATTGTACATTATTTGCATTAAACAATTGATTTACCATTATAGTCCTATGTTGATAACTTGCTTTGTACTGTTTGGCTATTTAATCACAATAGTGTCAGTGATTAGCCCTAGTTGTATCTATTGTGATCACTGATCATCGTTATCACACTTTGCATGTGTACAATGGACACTGCAGCTAAAATAATGTAGTCTATTTAAACGCTATGTTAATAGGCTGTTAAGTAGCTCACCATAACGCTGCAGTCCCTGGTATCGGTTGTCTCATCAACAACCACCGCCAACTTCTTCCCACGCAGTTTCTCCAAAACAGCACTTGTTGGTCAAACACACGGGGCAGATGCGTTTGGCGAAGGGTCGTTCCGTTCTCGGGCAGCGCTCCTCCCTGCTTGCAGTGTTTCACTAGAAACGGTCGTAGATTCTTTAGCTTGTTCAAAGCTTTGAGCCTTGAGTCTGCTGATGAGGTACTTGCTGTTATGGTCGTTTGCAGAGCTGGTGTGCTTTGAGAAGCACGGTGTTTTTCCTTGTTCTTTTTATGGCTTTTGGAGGCTATGTGATCGTCGCACATGTTTTTGCGAGTCCAGTCCATGGTATGTTGACAGCATTTACAAAAACGCTTATCCCCTGAGGCATAAAAGTCAGTGTACTGATCTGCTCTGTATTTAGCGCCTAGCGTGGAGTTTCATAACTTTTTTGAAGACGCTAAAGGGGAGGGAGCCGCTCGCTTGGACATGGTTGTGTTGTTGTGTTTTGGAGCATTGTGGAAGCAGGGGGGCAGTCAGACAGATATTTTGTGAAGCCACAAGGAAATCGGGATTTCCTGAAAGTTCATATAATGGCCTGTTGTGGCACTGTCATTGGGCCCAAAAAAACCCATAGCCCCATAGAAGTCCATGTATTTGGGCCCAACTTCCCCTAGACTGTATTACCTTAATAAACATGGTCATGAATACTTTTTGCTTCCAGTCACTAGTTTAAAGTCTCATTTATAATGTCATAATATTCTTTTTGGAAAATTATAGTCCCATTTATTAAAAAAATTACCATAAAGTCGCGCATGTTCTGAGGGGCGTGGCTACCGTTACAGTCTATGTACGGGATCCCCCACCTACTCGAGTCAAAATAAAAACCAACGAAGAAGAAGGGGGGAAGTCCCGCCTCGTTGTCAGGGCCAGCCAATGGGCCAGCTGGGCCCAAAAGGATCTAGAAAGATGGCGACTTCCATTGCAAGAACTGACAGGCTTCATTTTACGTTCATGTTAGACCCGGGGAACGCTTTGTCCATATTTTTTACAGTCCAAGTGTGGAAGTAACGTACACGTTGCAACAGCTGTAGTGTAATTTTATTGTGAAAATCAGAGAGCACTGTTTCCGCCCAAACAACGTCACTTGTGTAACTAAACACAGCACAACAGCATTAAACCTTCAAAATAAAAGTATATATAAACAACAACGACATGCTTACTGCACGTTCACGCATGTGGCTAAAAAGCTCGTCCTTCCGCATTTTATTCCAATTCCATTTTTATTGGTCATTTCCGCGATTCCGTCCGCGATTCCGTTAACACAGATTTCTTATGGCTCTAGGTTGACTCCTGTCCGGGCACCTCCTACGTCTCACCAGGTCCACTCCTGCTCTCACCAGGTCAGGCCCTGTGCGTTGCACCAGACTCCCAGCACCAGGCACTTTATTCAGGAATAAAACACACACTATACCCACACAAACACTCTTCATGTCACATCATTGTAGACAGGGAAACTGGATTAAAGGCATTAAACTTACACTATTGACAGTCTTGTCAAAAAAACAATAAGATCAGCTAACTTGCCAAGGCATTGAACCATGTGATATTTAATTTGTGTTATTGCAATGTTTCAACCTTGTGTTATTTAAATTGCCTCTAAGGCCTGGGTTAATTAAATAACATCATTGTTTGTTTGTGTGTGTGTGTTAGGGCATTCATCAAAAAATCGATTTATCGATTTATCGATAAATTATCACGAGTCGACTCGCAGCAGCGCGAGTCGAAAGTTGAGCTTTTTTTTTTTTTTTTTTCCCTTTTTTCATGCGATTGTGTGTGTGGGACACGGAATGCAAAACCTGATTGGCTTACCCTGATAGTGTGTCCTGGCTTTACCAATAATCACCTCATGCGTAAACACAGAGGGCGGAACTTAGCACAGTGGAGGGAAAACTTAAACACAGAGGGCGGAACTTAGCACGGTGGAGGGAAAAATAAGGAGAAAGGTGTCAAGACGAAAACAACAATGGCGGAGAGAGAGAATGCAGGTGAAACCAGCTCGCAGACCCCGACAAATAGATGGTCACACGTGTGGAAATACTTCACATTAGATGAAGAAAAACAAACGGTGTCCTGTACACTCTGTAAGGCGACCTACGTGTACCACAAGAACACAAGCGTTATGCTCGGCCATCTCAAAAACAAGCATGCCGGTAAGGGGGATACTAGTCGCCCAGTGCAGACGTCAATGAGCAGTTACGCCAAAAAGCCTCTATCAGACCAAAGAAAACGGGATATCACAGGTTTAACTAGAACTGCACTCTGCCGAGTGCATACTTGCTTGTTGCACACTAGTAGGCCATAAATGGCCTACTAGTGCGCAAGCAGAGCGCGCAAGTACTTTCGACCGCTGGAAAGTATCACATCTCAGTATCTCTGTGAAGGAACGTTTGAAATGTATAATCATTACGTGTAACTATTTGCTACCTAACTACTTTTTTACAGAAAAATGAATCATTGATATGTGATGAAAAAAAAGGTATATAAACTGAATTAAAATATATTATACAGTATAATTATTTTATTACTTATTGTAAATTGTCAATTGTTTTAAATGTATTTCATTTTGTACTATAGTGATATTAATACTAAATCATGATCAGAGTAATATGTGTCTCTAACTTCAATTTCTGTAATAATACTTTCAAATTTGTTGAAATATACATGATCTAAAATACTTCCGAAATCTGTAGTTGGATTTGTATTTAATTGTTTAAAGCCTAATCTTGACATGAAGGTCTTTATATTTATATCTTTTTCAGTATAATGGTCTTCATTGAAATCTCCTATTATCATAATTGTGGAAGTCGGAGATGATAGATACTTTACCATTTTCTTGAGAAATGTGTTTAATTCCGTAAGGTTTGTTTTAGGTGATCTGTACATAAGAATGATATATAGATCTTTATTTTTTACATGTACGTGTTCTACTTTTTCTAATATCTCGATTTCTTTTTTAATTATTTCAATGGCAATATCTTCTTTTATAGCAAACATAACTCCCCCACCTATATCATATTCTCTGTCATTCCTGATTGTTTTGTAATTGGTGTTCATTGTTTTTAATTTAAAAGTAATGTTATTATTTTTCTTTAAGTGTGTTTCAGTAAAAGCTATTAGATCCAACATTTCGAGTTGGGAATCTGAGTTTATATCTTGTAAATGTGTTAGATAACCTCTGATGTTCAACAATCCAATTTTTAATGAATGTTTTAATGGTAATTGAGTTATCTTCCGTATATTTGGATTTTCTAGAGGTGATTGTCGTAATCGTATCATTTCTCTTTCTACATTCTTATCTACTTTGATCTTTTTAGGACTAAAATCAAGTATAGATCTCTTATCCTTTTCACTCGACTGAATGCTACATAGGCTTGTCCCGGGTTAAAACGTGAGCCCTTCATAGATACGACAATCTCTTGTATAGTTAAACCTTGAACCTTATGAATAGTTAATCCCCAAGCTAATGTCAACGGGAATTGAAACCTATTTGTTGATCCTGTTCTTCTGCCTCCATGGAAAATTATAGCTTCATGTCTGTATATTGGAACTGCTTCTGGGTAATTTTTATATTTACTATTAGACTTCGCATTAAGACCAACATCTTTGTCTTGGAATTTAACAAGTATTACTGTAACATAGGTGTCGTTTTTCTCAAAGTCAATATACTCAACAAGTCCTCTGATACCGTTGACTAATCCATCAGATACCATTACATTAGTAGTCAACATCACTTGTGCACCAATTGCTATACTGAGTGTTGTTGGTAAACCTCCTGTTTGTGATAGTTAACTTTTTGTGCAATCCAGATCAAATAACCGTGTGTCTTTATTAGGGCCGGGACTAATTGCGATTAATTACGATTAATTAACTACAGAACAATTAATGCATTAAAAAAATTAACGCATTTTAATCGCACTATTTCTTTCACCGCGGAACGTTGTCACTGGACAGTTTTCAGACGGACCTGCGCTCAAAGTGTTCGTGTCCTCTTCAGATAATAACACCACCAGACACCGCAGACAGTTCACCAGACTGGGGGAAGCCGCTGAGATCACTTTGCTTGTCCCCGTGGATTGGAAATAGGATTTAAAAGGCTATCCGATGGTAGCGTGGATTACAGCACAGTTGTGTGCAATTATTCAATAATGAATTATTACCCCTATTACTACAAAAACAATGTTTTATTGCTTAAACTTATGTATTCACTATTCATTGATTCACTAGTATACCAAAATCCAGTTGAAAAAAAATGCTTTCTCACTGTTCTCGGGTCAAATAATGATATGCGATTAAAATGCGATTAATCTAGATTAATTAATCGCAAAGCCTCTGATTAATTAGATTAATTTTTTTAATCGAGTCCCAGCTCTAGTCTTTATCTTTTCTACTATCTTCTGCCTTTATATGAAAAATAGTAATAGTAAATAGTAAGTGATGACGTAAGAGATATGGTCATCTGTGTAGTCTGGTCCCAGCAGACCAGGCACAGATTTACAAATTACAAATCACATTACAACTACATACAGAGTATGTAGTTGTAATTTGATTAGCAGTATACCGTGGTTACTTGGTTCCAAAAAGTGAAGCCAAGTTTTTTTCAACCGTAAGTCTGTGCCTGGTTTGCTGGGACCAGTTACAACATTACGTCATCGTTGAGAACTGGGACCAGAGTACATGGTGTGTGTATATGTATGACTAGCTCTCAGTGATGACGTAAGAGATATGGTCATCTGTGTAGTCTGTTCCCAGCAGACCAGGCACAGATTTACAAATTACAAATCACATTACAACTACATACAGAGTATGTAGTTGTAATTTGATTAGCAGTATACTGTGGTTACTTGGTTCCAAAAAGTGAAGCCAAGTTTTTTTCAACCGTAAGTCTGTGCCTGGTTTGCTGGGACCAGTTACAACATTACGTCATCCTTGAGAGAGTACATGGTGTGTATATGACGTAATGTTGTAACTTGTAACTTGTAACTTGTAACATTACGTCATATACACACCATGTACTCTCTCAAGGATGACGTAATGTTGTAACTGGTCCCAGCAAACCAGGCACAGACTTACGGTTGAAGAAAACTTGGCTTCACTTCGAAGAGACCAAGCGAAATGATTACTTGCGCGCTCTGCTTGCGCAAGTAATTATAGATGTAATCGTCCAAGACACCAGACCTTTGTGTATAGCGCAAGGGAGAGGCTTCAAAGCGATGCTGAAATTTTTTGAACCGGAATACATAGCCCCGTGCCACAAAACTCTGTGGGCTAATATCAACCGAGAGAGTGACTCCGTGCGAGCCAGCATTAAAGAGGAGATGAAAGGCAGGAGTGTGTCGCTGACAACGGACCTGTGGACGTCCTCAACCATGGAGCCCTACATCACGGTAACGGCCCATTACATTACAAATGAGTGGACCATGACAGCCAGAGTCCTGACTACCTCCCTCATGACAGAGCGACACACAGCTACCAACATCTCTGCTCGCCTGTCTGCAATAATCAAAGAGTGGGACATACAGGCGTTTTGTACGGTGCACGATAATGCCTCAAACATGAACCTGGCCTTGGAGATGTGTGAGCTGTCGCCAACAGACCTCGGATGTGCAGGGCACACTCTACAGTTGGCAATAAAAGCTGGATTAGTCCTACCTGAAATCGCCAAGTCCGTGGAGCTGGCGAAACGTGTCGTGAGTCATTTTCGCCATTCATCGACGGCAACTTGCGGTCTGAAGGCAAAACAGCATGACCTCGGAGTTAAAAACGTTCACTCTGACTTCCGGTATGGCGACGAACAGGACGGTCGCATAAAGTTGAGAGCTCCCACAGCCAACTTATTTATACCACGCTAGATACTTGTAAAGTAGAAAACAAAAACCACAGTCAACGAGAAATGCACACGAGAAGGGGAAACAAAAAAAGAGACGAGAAAAGTGAAGAAACACACCAAGAAGAAGTCACAAGAGAAGACACGCTAGCATCCGAAGCTAACGACATCAGCATGGCTTCCCTCCAGGCTAGTTTGGACGCTATCAACAGCCAGCTCGGCGCCCTACGACAGGAGGTGAAAACGGACTTGAGAACTTTCAAAGAAGAAATCGCGACACAGATGGATAATAAGCTGATTGAATTCAACAGGGATCTCACACAAAAATTCACCAAGATCGACACGGAGATGAAGGAGCAGCACGCTAAGATGGACGGCGCCCTGCTGCGCACCGAAGAGATTGAGCAGTGGAGCACTGAAGTAAACCATACTTTGCAACAAATGTTGGAAGAACGTCAAATGATGATTGACAAGCTAGATGATGCTGAATCGCGCTCCAGAAGATGTAATTTGCGTTTATACAATCTGCCAGAGGACGCTGAATCAGAGAGTGAATCGATGGTAAAGTTTATCAACGATTGGCTGAGAAGAGAAATAGTGGATACTGAACTGTCTATACAACGAGCCCACCGAGCACTAGCTCCGAAGAGGAACCCGGACCAGCCGCCGAGATCAATAGTGATTAACTTTCAGCAATTTGCTGTAAAAGAGACAGTGCTATCAACGGCTTGGGGGAAGAAGACGGTGATGTACGGGCAGAACAGAATCTACTTCGACCACGATTTCACGGACAGAGTACTACAACAGAGAAAAGCCTACGCCGAAATCAAGAGGGTCCTGAATGCGGAAAGTCCGAAAATCAAGTTCAACACACCCTACAACAAGATGCGGATCCACTGGACCACTGGGAAAGTGGTGTACCACAGCGCAGAAGAAGCAGCCAAGGATATGAGGAAAAGAGGACTGATGACCGGCGGAGAAGGAGAGGGGACAGGCGACGGCAACAGAAACAACATGAGAGAAGGCGGAAAAGAACCCACGCTCATCGAAAGCTTGCAAAATGCCAGACTGGCCAGCTGGACACAAGTCGACCGGAATGCGGCATGGAGGAGAAGGGCGAGAGGACGGCTGCAAACATACAGTCACGCTAAGTAACTGAGAGAAGGAACCTATAAAGCCGTGAGTTAAATCATTGAAAAAAAAAGGACTGAAACCTAACGTGTGATATTTGCATTCTCGTGTGTGTGTGTGTGTGTGTGTGTGTGTGTGTGTGTGTGTGTGTGTGCGTACGTGCGTGTATGTGGGGAGGGAGGAGGGTTGGTGTAGTTCGCTAATCTTTTTAAGTAAACAACTGAAGTTTAATTCTAACATTATGGTGAGCTATACATGCAGCCCATGTGTGCATGCGCACATGCGCGCGCATGTGTGTGTGTGCACGGGGTGAGGAGGGGGGTTGATGTGATTCACTTGTCTCACAAAGGAGAACATTAGGAACGAGAACTGAAGCTTCAATCTAACATATTAAAGTGGATTATATATACGGACCTCGGTGTGTGTGTGTGTGTGTGTGTGTATGTATGTGTGGGGAGGGAGGGATAGGGTGACTGACTGTGGGGAAAGCATGTTTTTTTTTCTTTTTCTTTTTCTGACAACATTTATCTACATGTGCTATGTGTGTTCCCCAGTCGTCCATCTACTTTGTGGATGGAGGACTGGGGAATAATTAATTAATGTAAATAAGATCAAAGGGACACTGACTTGTACATGTGTGGATAGATGGAGGGATGAGAACATGTTTGATACAATGGGAAGCAAATAAGCATATTATTAGATCCTTCAACGTTCATTTTATTTTTCTACCAATAAGGAATATAGAACAATTTAAGTTGGTTCAAAGGGAAGTGATGCAACTTTAACTCTAGTATGAGTAAACCTTTAGGGGTAAACTTTAATACTGGATGGGGGCCCCTCCTTAACGCAGGGATTTCCCCCACAAAACCACAGGAGGGTCAACAAAAAGGAGAGGAGGTTGACAACTCTTTTTGGAAGTCTGCATTCGTATATGTATCTATGTTTTTGTTTTTGTATATAGTTAAAAGGGTTTACAGTTTTATTTTGATCTTTGCATATGAATGCACCAAGAACCTAAGAGGGAACCGTCATAATTATTTTTTCGGATACTCTATAACCAAATATGACCACGAAACAGGAGATTAAACTTATGTCTTTGAATGTCAACGGTCTGGGAAACCCGGTCAAAAGAGCTAAAGTTATGACCAAGCTTAAAAAAGAAAAAGCACAAATAAGCTTTCTTCAGGAAACCCACTTATCCAAATCAGAACATGAAAAATTGAAGAAATTTGGCTATAAGCATACATATTATAGTTCACACACCAATACCCGTAAAAGAGGAGTGGCAATCCTGATCTCTAATCAAATCAAGTTTGAATGCCAAAAAGAAATAAAGGACAAAGAAGGCAGATATATTATTGTTAAGGGAACAATTCAGGAGACAAAAGTGACGTTGGTTAATATTTATGCTCCACCCGAGAGCGATAAACAATTCTTTAAAACATTATTTGACATCATAACTTTGGAATCAGAAGGAATTTGCTGGTGTGCGGGAGACCTAAATGTTGTGATTGACTATGACTTAGACACCACTAGCCTGAACAGGAATAAAAAGCCCATTTCAAAACTAGTCAAAAACACATGGGAAGAAATGGGTTTTGTTGATGTTTGGCGAGACTTCCACCCGCTCCAAAGGGACTATAGCCATTACTCCCAGACCCACTCTGTCTATAGCAGGTTAGATTATTTCTATACGCAAAAAGAAAATAGAGAATTGATCCAGGGGTGTAATATTGGAATAGCAGATGTGTCTGATCATAGTGCCGTTTATATGAAGGTCTGTTTATCTGACAGAAAAAGGAATACAATATGGAGGTTAAACGCTGGACTGTTAAATAATAACCAGGTGGTAGAACAAATCAGAACCGACATTGAGAACTACTTAACTGATAACAACAATGGTGAAACTACTCCAGCAATACTATGGGATGCCCTAAAGGCAGTTATCAGGGGGAAATTAATTGCAATCTCGAGCAGAATGAAAAAGGAAAAACTGGCTAATTATAAGCAACTATTATCTGACCTTAAAACACTGGAACAAAAACATAAGATAAGAGCAGACAGACAAATATTCACACAAATGACTGAGGTAAGAAAACAAATCAATAATATTCTCCAACAGGAGGTGGAAATGAAAGCAAGGTACTTTAAACAGAGCTACTATGAGGCTGGCCCTAGGGCAGCAAGGCTATTGGCTAGACGCCTAAGGAAACAGCAAGCCGATATAACAGTTCACAAACTGATGGACCCCAAAACAAATCAAATAAAATACAAACAAGGAGAAATAGAAAGTATCTTCCAGAAATACTATAAAGAACTGTATACCCAAACACCCACCTCCTCTGAAGAGGAAACCAGAACATTTCTTGATAAATTGGACTTGCCTAGTATTGGTGAATTAGAAAATAAAAGGATAACAAAAACTATAACCATTGATGAAATCACCACAGCAATAGGAAGATCAAAGGCTAGCAAGACTCCTGGAAGTGATGGGTTCCCATCAGAATGGTACAAGAAATTTGCAAGTGAATTAATACCTTTATTGCACAACACTTTTAACTGGGTTAAAAAGAATGGCTCTACCCCCCCCTCCTGGAAGGAAGCGGTAATTACAGTTTTACCAAAGCCTGGGAAAGACAAAACACTTTGTCAGAACTTCAGACCAATTTCACTACTAAATGTCGACTACAAACTATATACCTCAATCCTATCAGAGAGAATTCAATCTTTTATTGCAGATATGATAGACGAGGACCAATGTGGCTTTATTCCCGGAAGAAAAACGCAGGATAATATTAGGAGAACTTTACACATTATGCACAAAATAAAGAATAATAACACTCCCGCAGCAATGGTTAGTCTGGATGCCGCCCAAGCATTCGATAAAGTTTCCCACAGGTTCTTATTCCTAACACTGGAAAGATTTGGGTTTGATGAAAAGGCAATTCAGTGTATTAAAACGCTTTATATTAATCCAACAGCTAGAATAAAGGTAAATGGTTCTCTGACAGATAGATTTGAAATAGAACAAGGTTGTAGACAAGGATGTAATTTAAGCCCCTCCCTCTTCGCATTTTTTATAGAGCCACTGGCCCAGATGATAAGAGACAACGAAAATATAGCGGGAATAGAAATGAATGGTGAAAGACATGTTGTGAGCCTTTTTGCAGATGATGTATTGGTCCACTTAAAAAATCCATTGGAATCATTTGAACACCTACTGCAAACATTAGATCGGTTTAGTCTATACTCAGGCTATACATTAAACAAGTCTAAAACTCAAATTCTCATGCTCAATTGTAGGCCGAATCAAAAACTAAAGGAAATAAATATAAATTGGGAGGCAAAATCAATTAGGTACTTAGGCATAAATATAACCAAAGACCTATCCAAACTATATGCAAGTAACTACCAAGAAATTGATGATAACATAAAAAAAGATATAGAGAGATGGGCCACATATCCAATGGGGTTTAGTGATAGGATACAAGCGATTAAAATGAACGTTCTGCCACGCCTGTTATATTTATTCCAGTCATTACCTATCCCTATACCACCGGCCCAATTCACGAAATGGGATAAACTTATATCAAGGTTTATATGGGATGGAAAAAGACCTAGAATAAGATATAGTACTCTACAATTACCAAAGAATAAAGGGGGAATGGCACTTCCAAACTTAAAGGAGTACTTCCATGCAGCACAACTGGGACCACTCCTTAACTGGTGCAGTCTACCGTATATAGCTAAGTGGAAGGACATCGAGGTAAAAGGGTTTACAATCCCGATTCATACAAATATAGGAGAACGAGGGATCCAAACGAGCGTGAAGAGTGAATTAGACTTGGACCCAATAACATCTTTTACTTTAACTACGTGGTACTCAATAGTGAAACAATTGAAGGTTGGAAAGGAATTGGGTATGTTAAAATGGATCTCATATGATAAGAAGTTTGAACCAGGAAGGTCCGATTCAAGGTTTAAGCAATGGAGGGATTTGGGTGTGACAGCCATATGCCTATTAACTAAAAATGGAAAAATGAAAAGCTTCGAAGAAATAAAAAATGCATACGACCTGACTAATCAGGACTTCTTCCGATATTTACAGATGAGAGACTATTATAACAGAAACATTAAAAGACCGGCGGAAGAAATACACCCCATAATACGAATCATTGAACGGGCGTATGGTAGAGTCACACCCAAAGCCATATCTGTGTTGTACTCGTGTTTGATGGATTCCAAAAAGTTTTCCACAATATATGTAAAAAATAAATGGGAAAAGGAGTTGGGTGAGGACATTCCAGAAAAGATGTGGGACGATATGTGGGAAAAACACCAGACAACAACCCAATCAAAGGAGTGGAGGGAATTTGTATGGAAAAACCAAATACGGTATTTTATAACACCCCAAATTAAGAGCAAACAGCTTAAGAGCCAACAGCCATGCTGGAGAGAGTGTAACCACATGAACCCTGACCATACACATGTTTTCTGGAATTGTGCAAAGATACAACCTTTCTGGTTGATAATCCACACAGCTATTTGTGAGGTAATAGGATACGACATCCCCTGTTCTTGCCTTGTATTGTACTTGGGTCTTATTGAGGAATCTATCCATCCGAGAGACCAATATCTGGTCAAAATCCTTCTAGCTGCAGGAAAGAAAGCAATCACAAAAAATTGGCTCAAGACTGACATACCAGGCTATAAACAATGGCGAGCAATCGTGGACAATATAGAAGACATGGAAAAGTTGACATTCAAGATAAGAATAAGAGTAGACCTCTATGAAAAAAGATGGGAAAAATGGTCGTTATATAAATATACAAGAGGTGAAACATAATAGGATGATGGAAAAGAAGAGTTAAAAATATTCCCAAAGTAAGGTTCTAATTGTATTTAATTGTATTTAATTTATTTTGTAAATTTAATTTATGCAATTTGTTTGTTTTGTTTCTTATTTTATGTCTATTTTATTTGTTTTTGTTGTTTTTGATTTCTATGTCCATGTGGAAGTTTGTCTTTGTACTATGTTGTTGTTATTTCTATTTGTTTGATCATAATGTCTGTAAAACCCTAAATAAAAACAAAGTTAAAAAAAAAAACAGCATGACCTCAAAATGCCCAAAAAAAATAAACTCCAAAATGACTGTGCGGTTCGGTGGAACTCCACTTTCATGATGCTTGAACGCTTACACGTCCTGGCAGATGAGTCTGTGACAAAGCCAAGTTTAGCCAAGGCCCTCGCGATGCGAGCATCACATTGGGAGCTGATAGAGCAACTCATTCCTGTGTTATCTCCCCTGGCAAAGGCTACCAAACTGATGTGTGGCGAGTTGCATGTTGGCCTGTCCTTCCTCTATCCCGTGATTTTCAACACCGTCAACCAAACCCTCTGTGTCAAGGAAGAGGACCTGGGTGCGATCCGCCACTTCAAAACCACTGTTAAAAAACAACTGGTAACTCGCTTCAAACTCGAGTCCGATGGCCTGGCAGAGTCAATTCCCATCATTGCCTGTCAGCTAGATCCCCGCTTCCACCATCTGCAGTTCCTCCCAGACAGCAAGAGAGATGACGCCCGCGACCACCTGCATCAGCTGCTGCGAGACGAGGAGGCCGCCGCCGAGCTGCCGCCTGTTGCCGCAGGTAATGTTATAATGCCTTAAAGGCTTAAAGTGCAGTCTAATAAGTCTATTAATAATTCTGTTCAGTAGAATTACTTATTTTGTCACAATAGCCCATGCTGTTAATATAACAGTCGGCTCTACTATGTATAATTAAAAACAACAGTGTTTCCAATTAGAATTAATGACTTCAACTTTGTTCTACCAATAGGCGGACTGTTAAAATGGTTAAATGGTTACTGCGTGCATAAAAGCTATCAATGTTATTGTTAATTTATTATAGGCCTACAAAAATAATTTGTTTATTTCTATATTTATTTCGTTATTTTTTAAACTATAATAATAATTATCTTGGTGACTATGGAAATGTAGGCCCAATCCTAAATACAATTTGGCTGCAATTATTCTTGCATGTTATGTAAAAGTAAACTAATCGGCGTTATTCATTTTCATTGCAGGTGAAAATGATGATGATGACGACGAGAGGAATATCCAAGCTGAAGATGGGGATGATGGTGCTGTTCCGCGCCCGGTGATAAAAAGGTCCAGACTGGAAAGTGACTTTAAGGAACTTTTCGGTCCACATTTTGAAAGCGGGAAGGATGAGCGTTGCGGTCGCTCCACTCCAGCCGAGGAGATACAGGATTACTTCGCGACTCGTCACATTCCCACAATGAATAACCCTCTTAAGTGGTGGTCCCGAAACCAGGAGCAATTCCCGCGATTAGCCAAACTCGCTCAACGTTAGCTTCCAGCTTCCCCACTGTGCTGCTACCTTGCCGTGGTGGGGAGGCTTGCGTACCTCCGTGACTCTGAAGGCTATACCGGAGGGGGTTCATACCCTCAGCAGGTTCAACCATGCCTGGCAGGTTTTAGAGTAGAGGTCAGACAAAAAGCAGCACCCGGTCCTCCAGGTTGGTGGTTGGGCGTGGGGCCAACAACCCCACCCCGTAAAACACTTTCCGTTACAGAAACGACGACAAGGATACAAGAGAATTCGGCACTGGGAGAGAGAAGTTCTTCAGCTCGAGGACGTATGACGTTAGGTGGTGAAAGCCAGGAGCCCCTGGAAGCCGCAGGACCGACCACCCTTCTCTCAACCAGGAAAAGCATCACCATAGGAACATGGAATGTAAGAACAATGTACCAAGCAGGGAAGACCTTTCAGATAGCGCAAGAGATGAAAAACTACAACCTGGCACTACTGGGAATCAGCGAGGCAAGATGGACGCAATCAGGACAGAAAAGATTGATGAGCGGAGAGATGCTACTTTACTCAGGCCATGAGGAGGACGGTGCCCCACAAACAGAAGGGGTAGCCTTCATGCTATCAAGACCCGCACAGAGAGCACTAATAGACTGGGAGGCCCATGGACCAAGGATCATCACAGCATTGTTCAGAACAACAAATGATAAGATAAAGATGAATGTCATCCAATGTTATGCACCAACGAACAACAGCGAAGAAGGAGAAAAAGAGGAGTTCTACGATAGACTCCAGAACATCGTGGACACTTTTCCAGAGAAAGATACCACCATCCTCATGGGAGACTTTAATGCAAAAATAGGAGAAGTAAACATCGGCTACGAAGAAGTGATGGGGACACATGGACTTGGAGAAATGAGTGAAAACGGAGAGAAGTTCATGGATCTCTGCGCACTGAACAAGCTCGTTATCGGAGGCAGCATCTTCCCCCATAAAAGGATTCACAAAGCAACATGGGTATCACCAGACCACATAACAGAGAACCAAATAGACCACATCTGCATAAGCAAAAAGTTCAGAAGAACATTACAGGACGTGAGAGTTAACAGGGGAGCGGATGTAGCATCAGACCATCATTTGTTAACTGCTAGGCTGAAGCTGAAACTAAAGAAGAACAAGACGGAGACAACAAACCGACAGAAATTCAACATGAGCCTATTGAGGGACGCAGAAAAACAAGAAGAGTACAGACTGAAACTTTCAAACAAATTTGAAGTTCTCCAGGACATACTCGAGGATGAGATCAGCATTGACAGTCAGTGGCAACATATCAAAGAGACACTAACATCCACATGCCAAGAAGTGGTCGGATACAGGAAATTCCAACAAAAGGAGTGGATTTCTACAGAAACCCAACACAGGATTCAAAGAAGGAAGGAGAAGAAAGCAGCAGTGTCAAAAAGCCGCACAAGAGCATCGAAAGCAAAGGCACAAAAATGGTGAAGAAGAGCATAAAGGCAGACAAGCGGAAATTCATCGACAACTTAGCCGAAGAAGCAGAGGAAGCAGCAAGAAATATGAAACAGCTATATGACACCACCAGAAAGATGTCGGGCAAATACAGCAGACCACAAAGACCGGTTAGGGATAAAGATGGAAACAGCATTAAAACAAAGGACGGCCAACTACAGAGATGGGCAGAACACTTCGAGGAACTGCTAAATAGACCCCCACCAGCAAACCCCCCAGATATCCTACCAGCACAGACCGACCTCCCCATCAGCTGCGACATACCCAGCAGAGAGGAGATCAGGAAAGCTGTACAACATCTTAAGAGCGGAGACAGCAGGGCCAGATAACATCCCGGCAGAAGCCCTAAAGGTGGATGTTGATACCACCGTGAGCCTGCTGCATCCACTCTTCAAAAGAATCTGGGAAGAAGAAGAAATACCAGCAGACTGGAAAGAGGGCCTTATTACCAAGCTCCCAAAGAAAGGAGACCTGGGAAACTGCAACAACTATAGAGGGATCACCCTACTTTCTGTGCCAGGGAAAGTGCTATATAAAGTTATCCTGGAGAGAATGAAGGAGGCAGTCGACCAGCAACTAAGAGACGAGCAAGCAGGTTTCAGAAAGAATCGGTCATGTGTCGACCAGATTGCGACTCTTCGCATTATCATAGAGCAGTCATTAGAATGGAATTCCCCACTCTATGTCAACTTTGTCGACTACGAAAAGGCATTTGACAGTGTAGATAGAGAGACCACCTGGAAGTTACTGAGACACCACGGAGTGCCCACTAAGATAGTGAACATCATTAAAAACAGTTATTCTGGAATGACCTGTAGAGTAATGAGTACATGTAGAGTACATGTAGAGTTCATTCACCAAAATCCATACACGAGGAGAACACAAGGAGTAACAATGGTGAGACAACACAGGCAACAAAAGCAACAGAGGAAACCAAGAGACAAAACGTAGTACAAAAAAGTGCAAAGGAAACTCCAACTGGAACTAAGACACAAGGAAAACAATATAACAAAATCATAGGAAAATAGTAAGGTAAAGCACTAACTAAATACAGAATGTGTTACGGAGCGTGCTGCAGGCCTTGAGAGGTGATGCCTCTCAAGTATAGGGGGCAGGTGGTATAATTACATGTTCTTCTGAATGTGGTATTTTAAATAGTCTTCCTCACTCCTAATGCTCAACAAATGTGGGTGACATTATGAATATGGTTTTGTTGAAAGGCAATGCATAATGTAAAGGGTAGAGCACATGTTTTAGTAATGAGGCTGGTGGCGGAAGATAGCAACTCAGCAACAGGAACACCCCTTGCACAATGCTTAAATCCCCAAATAGTGTGTAGCGTGACTTGGGCACATAATAGGACCATTAAGTATGTTTTTAACGTCTCTTTCTCTTCATGATTCTGCTCATCACCATTTCTAGCTTCTCTATTACCTGGAGAAGGTCAACTTCACCACATCTAGTGGTGATCGTGTATACTTTGATGAGAATGGTGATGCTTTACCAATCTTTGATGTATTGAACTGGGCGTGGCTCCCTGACGGAAGCACAAATATTCACAACGTAGGTGTGGTCAAGATGACAGCCTCCGGAGATGAAGAACTCACCCTCGATGAAGACAGAATCTTCTGGAACTTTCAACCCGCAAAAGTAATTTCAGCTATCTAAAATGTTGAATTGAGCTCATGATGTGAATGAAATTTATATTTAAACTGATTATTTTTACTTTCCTCTGCAGCCTCCTCGGTCGGTGTGCAGTGAGAGCTGTTCTCCTGGAACCCGTGTGGCCAGAAGGAAAGGAGAACCTGTCTGCTGCTACGACTGCATTGCTTGTTCTGAGGGAGAGTTCAGCAATGAGACAGGTAGGGTTACATAATGTAGCTACAGTATATGTACAGAAGGTTATAAGAAGATACGTGTCTGTCCCTTTAATCTTGTACTATTTGTTAGACTCTACAGAGTGCACCGTGTGTCCAGAGGACTTCTGGTCCAGTCCCCGGCGTGACCACTGTGTCCCTAAGAGCATTGAGTTCCTGTCCTACCATGAGGCCCTGGGGATCTCCTTAACAACCATGTCATTGCTAGGAACATTTGTTTGTGCTATTGTCCTGGGGATCTTTGTTTATCATAAAGAGACGCCAATGGTCCGCGCCAACAACTCAGAACTCAGCTTCCACCTCTTGATTTCACTCAAACTATGTTTCTTGTGCTCACTCTTGTTCATTGGTCGTCCCAGACTCTGGACTTGTCAGCTGAGGCATGCAATATTTGGGATCAGCTTTGTGCTGTGTGTCTCCTGCATCCTGGTAAAGACTATGGTGGTGCTGGCTGTGTTCAAGGCCTCCAAGCCTGGTGGTGCAGACATCATTAAGTGGTTTGGTCCTATGCAGCAGAGAGGAACAGTTCTGATTCTTACTTCAATCCAGGCAATAATCTGCACAGCCTGGATTGTGTCTGCCTCACCAACTCCTCATAAAAACACACAATACTATTCTGAAAAGATAGTCTATGAGTGTAATGTTGGATCAACAGTTGGTTTTGCGGTGTTACTAGGTTATATTGGCTTACTAGCACTCCTCAGTTTCCTCCTAGCATTCATGGTAAGGAATCTTCCAGACAACTTCAATGAAGCCAAGTTAATTACTTTCAGCATGTTGATCTTCTGTGCCGTGTGGATAGCGTTCATACCAGCATATATCAGCTCTCCAGGCAAATATGCAGATGTAGTGGAGGTGTTTGCTATTTTAGCATCTAGTTTGGGCATTTTGGTGGCTCTGTTTGGACCAAAGTGTTATCTAATCATTTTGAAACCTGAGAGAAACACTAAGAAGTCCATCATGGGTCATGCCACCAAGATGTAGAAGCAGACATTTTTAACCAATTAATTGCTCGTGACGGAACGTTCCGCCAGTTGGAATCCAACCGGCAACTGCTATTGGCCTAACGTTCCGTCTGATAAGCTTAATTATTGATACCAAACCAGATCGCTGATTTCTTCTTTTTTGCTTGGCCTTTCCTTCTTTAGTGATCCTATACCGGATCGCGCATCCTCGCTGCCGTTCACCTCCCTTTATACAGGCTGACTAAAAAGCTAACTCGAAATCTACGGAGCTATCCACACTGCGCAAAAAGCATGGATAACAGATGATATTACAATACGTGTATTGGATATATATATTATATATATATATATTGCTGATAACCTTGTTATTAATGGTCTGTTTTCTACCATATTAAACTACATCTAGTCATACTTCCACTGAGCCAACCATAGACAACAGTCATACTTCAGCTGAGCCAACCATAGCCAACAGTCATACTTCCACTGAGCCAATCATAGCCAATAGTCGGACTTCCACTGAGCCAACCATAGCCAACAGTCGGACTTCCACTGAGCCAACCATAGCCAACAGTCATACTTCCACTGATCCAACCATAGCCAACAGTCATACTTCCCCTGGTGTCGAACACTGGCACCGTCAACTCAGCATATGCGTAGCGCGGCTTGAGTGTGGCAAGTCGTGCGATTGCCACATATTTCGGCAGGTGACCAATTTCACCATAACACTGTGTGACCGAGTGTGAGTGAGCGAGTGGCTGAGATTTTTAGTATTGGTATTCAGGAGCAAGCTGAGAGGGACACGGTGTAGGAGACAGTGTAGGAGACAGTGTATGAGAGAGTGTAGGAGACAGTGTAGGAGACAGTGTAGGACACAGTGTAGGAGACAGTGTAGGACACAGTGTAGGAGACAGTGTAGGACACAGTGTAGGAGACAGTGTCAGACACAGTGTAGGACACAGTGTATGGAGACAGTGTCAGACACAGTGTAGGAGACAGTGTAGGACACAGTGTAGGACACAGTGTAGGAGACATTGTATGAGAGAGTGTACTGGGACACAGTGTATGACACAGTTTAGGAGGCAGTGTAGGAGACAGTGTAGGACACAGTGTAGGAGACAGTGTCGGACACTTTGTAGGACACAGTGTAGGAGACAGTGTCGGACACAGTGTAGGAGAGCGTAGGCACAGTGTAGGCACTCACGCACGCACCCACATTTTTATTCATTTCCTACTGTACTGAGGTTGTACACATATCAGCCTCACATCACATCAACTGTTGATAGTCGGTACATGTGTTGTTATGGCCATAGATCTGGTCATTGATTTACATATTTAATACCAATCATACATTATGCACTGACTTTTTTCAACATGGAAACAATTTATGATTATGCAAAAATTATTGTGATTATCTTAAATAATTGCGATTAGGCAATTATTTAATTCATAAATGTGAAGATTGAACATTGGTCATAGGTGATTTTTGTTGAACTCTTTCATTAATTTAATTTGTGCTTTGTAATGACATTGACATGACTCACATGCTGATGCCGTTTGGCTATAATGACTTAATAAATCATAGTGTATAGAACAAGTACTTGTCTTGCTTTTTATTGTGTTTATATTCTATAACTTAGCCATTGAGTTCTTACATATGTGTACCCAGATAGTGTCGGCTATTTTATACAAGCTGTAATCCTTGTTGATAATCATGATGTTTTTCTACTCTGTCTGTGTTCATAGGAGGGCTGTGGGCAGTTCAGAAACCCGTCCACCAGTGACATCATCGATGGGGAATCCAAGCTAATAGAAACTGCAGGCTTTCTAGTCGAGAAAAGTTGCAATGTGAAAATGGAAGCCATCGTTCTCACGATAATAATAATCAAAAGTATTGTTTAAAAGAAATTCTGCCTAACAAAGATGTCAATGGTTCGAAGTTAACTATGGAATTGTGCGTCAGTGTACTCAAAATCCCCATACATGAAATCCCCCATATATTCTGCCCAGGTCTCGTGACATCACTATGACATCATCAGGTATGATAGTAAATCAGGATATAGTAAATGCGACCTTCTGTCGCAAATAAACCCATATATGGAGATCCCTGATGTCATCAATATTAATATATAGATATACTGTATGTCAGAACTTGTTCTGACATTCAATATGTTGATCCTTGCCCATCCGTCCTTCCTCTTCGATGTCTCCCTTTTGACTGATACCTGTCCATTTAAAATCTAGAAGGGCCTGCCCCAAATGAATTAGTGCAGCCGGCGAAAACTAGAGTTCTCAACAGGTCAGAAAATTAAGTCCCGGCCCTTTAAACTGCCCCCCCTCCCCCCCCCCCTCATCAAACCCTGTACACACCTGTACTGCCTCAGGTGTCTTACTGGTACTGTATAGGCCTATTAAGACACTTGTACGCCATCAGGTGTCTTACTGATCCTGTATAGGGTTAGTCTTACTGGTACCGTATAGGCCTATTAACACACCTGTACGCCCTCAGGTGTCTTACTGGTACTGTATAGGCCTATTAACACACCTGTACACCCTCAGGTGTCTTACTGGTACTGTATATTATATTAACAATTTACAATGTGAAGTTACCATTTCAGTGTTCTGTTCTGTCCGTTCTGTTCTGTCAATACAAATCAATTCAGGGCTTTATTGTCAGCATGAGAAAACATTGCAAGTCAAAAGGCAACCAAATGAAGTGCGGTGGCACCACCTAGTGGCTATCTTCTTTTTGAGTGGTTGCCACTCTAACTCTATTGGATAAAAATTAATTTAGTCACTTAGACAAGCATTCTGTCTGACTGCCTTGTCCTAAACACTGGCGTTCCACAGGGGTGCGTTTTATCCCCTCTGATATTTTCCCTATACACAAATGAGTTGAAATACACCAACAAAGAGTTCTCTATCATAACATACGCTGATGACATGGCCTTGGCCAGGACATTTCCAGTCCCTCCTACTCCCAGCACATCGACCGTATTGTCACCTGGTTTGCCCTTAATGTCACTAAGACCAAGGAGCTGTGTTTGGGAGGGGGGGGGCAGGAGCAGAGGGTCCAGGGTCCATCTTTAGGCCTGTTACTATGAGTGGGGAGGAAGTGGAGCAGGTCAGTGACTTTAAATATCTGGGAACGACCATAGACAATAAATTCACCTTTCAGACCAATGCAGATAACATCTACAACTAGAAACAAAATTTCAAGAAATTTTACTGGGTGCCTGAAGCTTGCCAAGTCTGTGCAGCATTTGAGCCACGGACCACCATTTGATGACATTTAGCCTCAAGAAGGGTCCATTTGGTTACATGTGAGCCAGGTCTCCCCATTGACTTTCAATGGGGTATTTTGTCTTAGTTTATTGCGCATTACGTTGCCACCAACATTCTAATGCTAACATGCTAACATGCTATCATGCTAACATTTTAATGCTAACATGTTAATGCTAATGTGGTAAGGTGGTATTGCTTAAGGTAGCCAACTACGCCACCTGGGGAATTGCGCCCCAGGAGATATTTACTAAGTGCAATACTGGACACCCGGAGCACGTAATGACTCCCAAACACAGGTTCAGTATACAGTATAATTAGGCAAGGCAGAAACGTGTGTACCAATATAGAAAAGTCTTTATTAAGTTAATTGGTTTTAACAATATAAAAGGTATAAAACAGTCAATCAAGTAGGTATTTCATGTAGCAAGAATACAGTTCAATAAATAAGGTATTTCATGTAGCAAGAATACAGTTCAGTAAATAAGGTCTAAAGTGCTATACGGGTTATAAAGTGCTAGAGCATGGAGATATATTATATATATGCAATACACAAATACATTTATATATATATATATATATCTATATCACACCACTACAAGCCAGTACCGGGGGGAGGAGGCGAGCTGGCAGGCTCACCTATCCAGGGTGGTGGCAATATGCAACACAGCAACTCAAAATAAAGCACAACACAACAAACTCAAAGAAAAGGGCTTTACCACCACCACTGGACGGCTGTACTCTGCTCCAGCGTGGCTGTCCCCGGTACCGGTCCTGCAAGAAGGATAGATAGATTAGCTTGTCGCAGGGGCAAGTAGGGTACAGGATAACAATAACAGTGATTCTCTCCGGCCTATAGTGGGCCTAGTTGTAATATATATAATACAGCACTAAGTATCTATATATATATACACACAAGCCAATATAGAGAGGAATATGTTATAATAGGTAGAATATAGAGGACGGCCGCTATGGGCTACAATCAAGAGGACATTGAGTCAAACGATCAACCAGAGGACCACTCGTGGCCGTGGGTTGCGCCGTCTCACACACTGCAGTCCGAGTGTGGATCGAATGATAGGGTGCAGCAAAGCAGCAGGTGTGGTGCCGGCCCTGGAAGCACAACGGCTGTATTAAAATACTACCCTTATACTACTATAGTCACTGAGGCAGGAACAGTGAGACACACAAACTCACCCGCGTTAATGATACCAACGTGCACTGGCGTTGTACCCACTGCAGCGGTAGCCAGGTAAAGCAGTATACTGTAAACAACAAATGCCCATGTTTATGCTCCCATGGCGTCAGACACCAAATTAAATATAAATGCTGCGGAGAGGGAGGGACACTAACCTAGGTGGCGCGGTGCTGTTTCACCACACGCCACTGGACAGCAGGGGAAAGCGTAAGTAGCTTCAAGGCTAAAACACAACAAGTGCTCACAGTCAAGTTCACAGTCAGCTAGCAGGGCAGGTGAGCGTAACAGCAAAGATAGAGAGACATACCTGCACTGAAGTGCGAACCAAGCGCGCCACGGGACAGCTCTTAGGCGAACGAGGTGCGGGAGGAATGACTCAAACCCGTAGAGCCTGTGTCACCCACCAGCAGTGTAGAGGGGAGAGACAGACAGCTGACAAACACGGCCGACGCGTCACCTTATAAAGCCGCTGATACAATCTAGCCCTAATCAGTGGGCGGAGGATGGGACGTGACAGCGTGGGAATGCTTACGCCCATCCTGCCACAATCCGTCCCCTCCATTTGGATCGTCGACCCGACGATGGCTAACTCCATGGTCTGTGCAAAGCGTAGACAGCATTAGATGCCGACGTGGACCCCCTATCCACAGCCTGTGGAAGGTGGTAACGGTTCGAATGCTGGCCCGCTGTAGACCTCACTGTTCTCCGGACTGCCTCGCTATTATCGTCAGATCTAGGGAGTGGAAGTAACCTGCTGGACTCTAAGTCCACAGGCACAACCGCAGATGTTTCGAGAGCCACCAGCACAGTGGGGGCTGAATCCTTCCGATTCGGATCAGCTTCCGCACACTCTGGACTCACCTGTCTATCTTCGTTAATAAGCGGTTCGTCTAACTGAGGAACGGCGGGTTCTAGGTCCAACTGCCCCGTAGGGCTCTCTTCTGGGATAACAGGCTCAGCCAGGATGGAATCTGGTTGGCCAGAAGGACACAGGGAAGATGGATCTACGGGCAAAGACAAAGGGGCCTGGGGTACTTCTGATGTCAGAACAAACCAGTCACCATCGTTGTGATCGTCACCCACCTGAGGAGGTGACTGTTCTACCCGTTGGTTGCTTGGAGAGTTACTGGTGGCGGATTCTTTCCCAATCCGGAGTTTGAGGAGTGAGCGATGAATATGCTTCACTTGGCTCGGTTCCTTCACCGGTGCAATAGTGTACACGGCCCCCCCAGGCTTGGGGGCTTTAATTACCCTATAGACCTCGGGATGCCATAAGTCATGAATTTTGTGGCGGCCTCTCACGCTAAGGTCCCGGAGATAAACCAGTTGGCCCTCCTCCAAGGACGGGTCCCGGACTTTTGGGTCATGAAGCGCTTTTCTCCGATCTGCCGCCATCTTCAGCCGATCCCGAGCCCCCTCAAAGGCTATCTGCAGCCGATTCTGATGTTCGGTGACCCAAGCGTTTACACTGCCTGCTATCGGTTCAGGGACCCTCCCTAACAGGAAGTCCACAGGTAGACGTGGTTCCTGACCAAACAGTAAGTAATGAGGAGTCTCTCCTGTGGCCTGGTGGGGGGTGGTGTTGTAGCAAAATAGCATCTGCGGGAGGTAGTCAGCCCAATCAGTCTTACGGAAGGATGGCAGTGTGCGCAAGAGGTTGTGTAGAGTTCGATTGAATCGTTCACACTGTCCGTTGCCAGCAGGGTGGTACGGTGTAGTCCGAGACTTCTGAATCCCGTACAGACTACAGAGCTGTTGGATGAGCGATGCTTCAAAGTTTCGGCCCTGATCCGAGTGAATGCGACCAGGGACCCCGAATTTATAAAACCATTCATTGACCAGTACTTGCGCCACAGTGGATGCCCGTTGGTCCCTAGTGGGAATGGCCAGCGTGTATTTGCTGAACACGTCAGTTATGACCAAGACGTTTTCGTGCCCTGACCGGGAAGGTTCCAAGATGGTGAAGTCAATCGCCACAATCTCGTTGGGCCGTGAAGCAAGAAGGTGACCCATGAAGCTTCGTGCAGCCGGTCTGGTATCCTTTGCTACCTGACACCGCTCACATTCTAGGCACCACTGGGCCACATCAGCGGACACACCCGGCCAATAACATCGCTGACGGACTAACTCTGTGGTTCGCTCGACACCCTGATGTCCATGTTGCTGGTGTAGCTGCGTCAGAACGTCCTTCCTCAGGACCTCAGGCAGAACCAACTGATGCGTCTCCTCCGCCCCATCCGGGCGGAAAACCCTACGGTATAGCACACCGTCTCTCTCCACCAAGCGATCCCATTGGCCAAGCAGTGTTGTTGCTGGTTTAGACAATACTTTGCGTTCCGCAGGGCTTGGGCGTGTCCCCTGCCTCCAGTGAACTAGAATTTCTTGAATGACCGTATCCCCAGCCTGTAAGGTCTGCAAGTCGGATAAGCTATGGCCAGGCAAAGCTGTAATGGTGGCCTGAGTTGCCTGAACTGGTTGCTCCGGTGGTACAGCCATCCGCAGCACAGTTGGAAGGGTGGTACCAGGGATCAACTCCTGTAGCTCTGTCGCCTCTACTGGGTGTTGTCGAGACAGTGCGTCCGCATTCCCATTACTCCTACCCGAGCGATATTTCAGCTCGAAGTCGAATGGCGCCAGTTCGCTGGCCCAACGCTGCTCCACTGCACCGAGTTTGGCTGAAGATAGGTGCGCCAGTGGGTTGTTGTCTGTATAGACCACACAACGATGCCCCAGCAAGTACTCACGGAATTTCTCGGTCATGGCCCACTTGAGCGCTACAAACTCTAACTTCATGGAGCTATAGTTCGTCATGTTGCGCTCAGTGGGGCGGAGGCCCCGGCTGGCGAAAGCTACTGGGCGCACTTTGCCCTCCTGCTCCTGGGATAGGACAGCACCCAATCCGCTGTGGCTGGCGTCCACTTCCAAGATGAAAGGCAAGGAGAAGTCAGCGTAAGCCAGGACAGGCGCAGATGTAAGCTTCCTCTTCAAGGCCTCAAAGCTTGATTGGCACTGCTCCGACCATAGAGAAGGAAAGTTCTGTTCTGAAACTTTAAGGGAAGCCCTCTTGGACTTTGTCCCTGCCAGTTCAGCTACCAGTGCATGCAGAGGTGCTGCCATTTTGGCAAACCCCTCTACAAAACGGCGGTAGTAGCTGGCAAAGCCCAGGAATGAGCGCAACTCTGAGACCGTGGCTGGTTGACTCCAGTTGGCGACAGCCTCAATTTTCCCGGGGTCTGTGGAGACTCCCTGGCCGGAGATCACATGGCCCAAGTAGTGAACTTCACGTTGGAAGAAAGCACACTTCGACAGCTTGGCCTTCAAGCCCTCCCGTTGCAGCCTGCCAAGAACGAGGTCCATCCGCTCCAAGTGTTGAGCCACGGTGGAAGAGAAAATGACAATATCGTCAAGATAAAGAAGTAAAGTTTGACAGTTCTGATCTCCAAACAAGCGTTCCATCAAGCGCTGAAAAGTCCCCGGGGCATTGCAGAGTCCGAATGGCATTCGATTCCATTCGAAGAGGCCAAATGGGGTGCAGAATGCAGTCTTCTGACGGTCCTTTTCAACGACCGGGACTTGGTTGTACCCGCTGGCCAAGTCCATAGCCGAGAACCAGCGAGCTCCCGTCAATGCATCCAGTGACTCCTCGATCCGGGGAAGCGGGAATGCGTCCCTCCTCGTCTTTGCATTTAGCCGTCGGTAGTCAACGCACATGCGGAGACTACCATCTTTCTTCTTCACCAAGACGATGGGAGATGCATATGGACTGCTACTCTCCCTGATAATATGAGACTCCAGCAGCTGGTTTATATGGGCCTTTGCAACCTCGTATTCGGAGGGAGGTATGCGCCGATGTCTCTGGCGAACTGGCGCATCGTCCAGTAACGGGATCTCGTGGGAGATCAAGTCCGTGCAGCCCAAGTCCCCTTCGTGGGCCGAGAACACTCCGCTGTACTTCCGCAGCAGGGCTCTAGCCGGTCCTTGGTCTTCACTCGACAGAGCACTCAGATCCAGAGCCTCAATCTGGTCTGCTATGGAAGTACCCCCGGTTTGGGAAGAGATGGTCGCTGTGACTGATCCCTCCTCGATGACGCCCGAAGGCAAGGTAATCACCTGAGTGCTGCACACTTGGCCCAAGACAACCCGTGGGTAAAGCAACACGTCAGTGGTTCCCACATTGACTACTGGGACATAGACCGTGCCCCGAGTCACTGTAAGTAAGGCTGGAGAAGCCAACAACCCAGCAGGTAGACCAGACTCCGGGGGTTCGAAGAAGACAGAGGTGGGAACTTCGTGGTCTGTACATGTCGCCGCGACCAGCTTCATCATGCCCCCTGGGATGCGCCATGCGTGCCTGCCACGAACCTTTACCTTCCCCAGGTCAAACCTAGCTGGTTGAGTTTCCGCCCTGTGGCATCGTTGTAAAGCATCTACGATGGGACTGGGGGCCTGCAATACTGGCAGTGATTTAAAGAGTGCATCCCCGTGCTGGCCAAAGAGCTCACGATAGCGACGAACCATGACGTTCATCCCCAGGACCCCAGGAGCCTGGGAAGCAAGAGTTGTTGGAGGGTCTCTGACGATTAGTATTCCGCACTTCGGCACGATCTTCCCACAAAGCTCTACGTCCAGCTCCATGTAGCCGACATAGGGGATAGGGAGACCATTAGCAGCACTCAGCCGCAACCAGTGACACGATCGTAGGCGATCCTGGCCCCATGGCTCGAAGTTCTGTACAAAGAAGGACTCAGTTATTGTGGACACCATGGATCCAGTGTCGATCAAGCAAGGCACCAGTCTCCCCCCAATACAAACATCCAAATGCGGACAAGATGACATTAAGCTTGATATTGTACCCGCATTAATAAGACCTCTTGAGCCATTAGGGTCCCCACCCGAACTACGGCTCTGTAGTTCAGGGGGTGCTAGTTTTCCGCCTGTGCGTGGGGGAACGATGGCCTGTCCCTACCTGATGATGGAGCCGGTGCCACACACTCTCTAGCTAAATGGCCGGGCTGTTGGCACCTCCTACAGATCACCGGACCACCACGTGATGTCCGACTAGGCTGCGGAGTGTCATATCGGAGTGCCATTGCCTGAGTGAGCTGGTTTATCTGCTCCTGTTGTTTTTTTAGCATGTCCTTCAATTCACTAAACTCCTCCCTGGTGAGCTGAGATGAGTTACCGCCTGATGGACGCTGTGGACCGCTGTGGACCGCGTACTGGATGCCATGTGCCGAGGGGACGGAATAGCTACGGCCCCTTGCCCCCCCTGGCATGCCCTCCCGCTCCCAGCGGATCGCTTCCTCTCTAACCTCCAATAGGGTACTGGTTGGACACCGACGTACTAATTGTTTCAACTCCCGTCGAAGGGAGCTCTCTAGGACATGTTCCGTGAACTGGTCTCTCAACAAGGCCCCTGCATTAGCCATGCCGGCCGGTGAGCGCTGTCTGACTCTCTCCATTAAACTCAGAAGAGCAAGAGAAAATTCCTGTAACGTTTCTCCATCTTGCTGTTTCCTGCAGAAAAATGCCTCCTGTAAAGCTACGTAGGACTGTGAGCACCCATACAAGTCTTTTAAAATGCCAATAATGCTATTGGGGTCCTCCCTCTCCGCAGCAGGGCGATGTCTTATCTCCTCCCGTGCCTCCCCCTCCAAGTGGTCAAACAGAAAAAAAGCTTGGTCTATGGCCGAAAGATAGCGAGCACGCATGCAAGCCTGTGCCTCCTCAACCCATTCATTTATACTTGCACCTGACCTGCCGTTAAAATACGGGCACTTTCTATCTCGCGGCACAAAGACCAACCTCTCTGGTGCAATAGCACTGGCCCCTCCCGAAGGCGGTGCCAAAGTGGAGGGAACTGACACCTCAGAGGAGATAATACTACTACTACCTGGTTGTGCATCTCTCTGTTCCTGCCTCAGCGAACTATTATCCGCCCTTAGCTGCGCTACCAGGTCCCTGAGCTCTTGTAGCTCAGCCTCCGAAGCCATGATGGGAACAGAAAATTTTCAAGACTTACGACCAATTGGAGTAGTACCCAACCCGTATACCGTGGAAACCAGGGAGCCAATTCAGGTGACCACGGGGTGCTCTCACGTCCCACCACCACACACTGCTGCTTTGCTTCAGACTGGAAAAAAAAAAGAACAAATTAACCACAATCCACACCATACACTCCCAGTTTTTTTTTTTCCACAGGAACCACTGTTCCAAACAGAAAAGAAAAAGAAAACAAATTAACACGTCTCTGCCAAGCCTATTTCTAATTTGTAAGTCCTGCCGACCCACGCCAAATGTGGTAAGGTGGTATTGCTTAAGGTAGCCAACTACGCCACCTGGGGAATTGCGCCCCAGGAGATATTTACTAAGTGCAATACTGGACACCCGGAGCACGTAATGACTCCCAAACACAGGTTCAGTATACAGTATAATTAGGCAAGGCAGAAACGTGTGTACCAATATAGAAAAGTCTTTATTAAGTTAATTGGTTTTAACAATATAAAAGGTATAAAACAGTCAATCAAGTAGGTATTTCATGTAGCAAGAATACAGTTCAATAAATAAGGTATTTCATGTAGCAAGAATACAGTTCAGTAAATAAGGTCTAAAGTGCTATACGGGTTATAAAGTGCTAGAGCATGGAGATATATTATATATATGCAATACACAAATACATTTATATATATATATATATATATATCTATATCACACCACTACAAGCCAGTACCGGGGGGAGGAGGCGAGCTGGCAGGCTCACCTATCCAGGGTGGTGGCAATATGCAACACAGCAACTCAAAATAAAGCACAACACAACAAACTCAAAGAAAAGGGCTTTACCACCACCACTGGACGGCTGTACTCTGCTCCAGCGTGGCTGTCCCCGGTACCGGTCCTGCAAGAAGGATAGATAGATTAGCTTGTCGCAGGGGCAAGTAGGGTACAGGATAACAATAACAGTGATTCTCTCCGGCCTATAGTGGGCCTAGTTGTAATATATATAATACAGCACTAAGTATCTATATATATATACACACAAGCCAATATAGAGAGGAATATGTTATAATAGGTAGAATATAGAGGACGGCCGCTATGGGCTACAATCAAGAGGACATTGAGTCAAACGATCAACCAGAGGACCACTCGTGGCCGTCGGTTGCGCCGTCTCACACACTGCAGTCCGAGTGTGGATCGAATGATAGGGTGCAGCAAAGCAGCAGGTGTGGTGCCGGCCCTGGAAGCACAACGGCTGTATTAAAATACTACCCTTATACTACTATAGTCACTGAGGCAGGAACAGTGAGACACACAAACTCACCCGCGTTAATGATACCAACGTGCACTGGCGTTGTACCCACTGCAGCGGTAGCCAGGTAAAGCAGTATACTGTAAACAACAAATGCCCATGTTTATGCTCCCATGGCGTCAGACACCAAATTAAATATAAATGCTGCGGAGAGGGAGGGACACTAACCTAGGTGGCGCGGTGCTGTTTCACCACACGCCACTGGACAGCAGGGGAAAGCGTAAGTAGCTTCAAGGCTAAAACACAACAAGTGCTCACAGTCAAGTTCACAGTCAGCTAGCAGGGCAGGTGAGCGTAACAGCAAAGATAGAGAGACATACCTGCACTGAAGTGCGAACCAAGCGCGCCACGGGACAGCTCTTAGGCGAACGAGGTGCGGGAGGAATGACTCAAACCCGTAGAGCCTGTGTCACCCACCAGCAGTGTAGAGGGGAGAGACAGACAGCTGACAAACACGGCCGACGCGTCACCTTATAAAGCCGCTGATACAATCTAGCCCTAATCAGTGGGCGGAGGATGGGACGTGACAGCGTGGGAATGCTTACGCCCATCCTGCCACACTAACATGTTAATGCTAACATGCTAATATGCTAACATGCTAATATGCTAACATGCTAATGCTAACATGCTAATGCTAGGATGTCTGAGCTGTAAGGGTCCATTTGGTTTCGTTCAGGGGGGCGGACCGGTTCCGGCGAGCCGCCCTGCTTCTGAAACGGTCGAGAAATGACAGAGTTACGTGTTTCCCCGATTTTCTCCATTGACTTTCAATGAGTGTGTGTGCACATGTGTGCATGTGTGCATGTGCGTTCGTGTGTGCGCGGGTGTGAGAGGTGGTCAACTTGGTTTAAGTGCATGGAGCAAGTTTCAAGACTGTAGCATGTTGCAAACAAAAGTTATAGCTGTGTAAAGGCCAGCCAATAGGAATACAGAGGGGCGGGGCTTAAGCAATTAAGCCATTACAGCTTGTTCCTATTGATGGTCTACGTCCATGTACCAAATGTTGAGGCTGTAGCATGTTGTAAACAATAGTTAGAGCTGTGTAAAGGCCAGCCAATAGGAAGACAGAGGGGCGGGGCTTAAGCAATTAAACATTTACAGCGTGCTCCTATTGGTGGTCCAAGTCCATGGAGCAAGTTTCAAGACTGTAGCATGTTGCAAACAAAAGTTATAGCTGTGTAAAGGCCAGCCAATAGGAATACAGAGGGGCGGGGCTTAAGCAATCAAGCCATTACAGCTTGTTCCTCTTGATGGTCTACGTCCATGTACCAAAGTTTGAGGCTGTAGCATGTTGTAAACAATAGTTAGAGCTGTGTAAAGGCCAGCCAATAGGAAGACAGAGGGGCGGGGCTTAAGCAATTAAACATTTACAGCGTGCTCCTATTGGTGGTCCAAGTCCATGGAGCAAGTTTCAAGACTGTAGCATGTTGCAAACAAAAGTTATAGCTGTGTAAAGGCCAGCCAATAGGAATACAGAGGGGCGGGGCTTAAGCAATCAAGCCATTACAGCTTGTTCCTCTTGATGGTCTACGTCCATGTACCAAAGTTTGAGGCTGTAGCATGTTGTAAACAATAGTTAGAGCTGTGTAAAGGCCAGCCAATAGGAAGACAGAGGGGCGGGGCTTAAGCAATTAAACATTTACAGCGTGCTCCTATTGGTGGTCCAAGTCCATGGAGCAAGTTTCAAGACTGTAGCATGTTGCAAACAAAAGTTATAGCTGTGTAAAGGCCAGCCAATAGGAATACAGAGGGGCGGGGCTTAAGCAATTAAGCCATTACAGCTTGTTCCTATTGATGGTCTACGTCAGTGATACTCAACCTCAGGCCCGCGGGCCACATCAGGCCCGCGGGACCATTATGACTGGCCCACCAATGAAAATCAAAAAAAAAAGAAGAAAAATAAATCTGGAAAATGAAATAAAAATAAATAAATCTGAATGAAGTTATCTTTAATTACATTATTATAAGTAATACTATTAGAGTTGTACTATTACTCGAACGAAAATAAAAGCTTGGGGGGGGGGGGAGATGCAATGCAAATGAAAGACATATACTGTGTATCCCTATTCCCTGACATAATTTTATAGCTAAACGGTCAGAATTCTATTTTATTTGAATGATGAAACCCAGCTGCCATTAATAGTTGGAAATGGAAATTGCGGAAATTGCGGAAATGGAAATTGCTGAAATTGTAATTGCGGAAATGGTGGAAATGGAAATGCGGAAATGGAAATTGCGGAAATGGAAATTGAGGAAATTGCGGAAATTGCTCTTCACTTATAGCTATCTATTTTCAGGTAGATTGTTTTATTTTACTCAGTCAGCCATATCACTACTCATTTTTTTTCATGAAAAAGGTCATAGCTGGGTAATCTATTTTCAGGCAAATTGTGTTTATTGTATTTTATTTTACTCAGCCATAACAATTTATTTTCTGTTAACCAACTTGCTGGCTGGCAGGCAGGCAGACAGCTACTCATAGACAGGCAGACAGACAGACAGCTACTCATGGAGAATTGGACAGGCAGGCAGTCAGACAGCTACTCATAGACAGGCAGACAGACAGCTACTCATGGAGAATTGGACAGGCAGGCAGACAGCTACTCATGGACAATTGGACAGGCAGGAAGGCAGACAGCTACTCATAGACAGACAGACAGCTACTCATGGACAATTGGACAGGCAGGAAGGCAGACAGCTACTCATAGACAGACAGACAGCTACTCATAGACAATTGGGCAGGCAGGCAGACAGCTACTCATAGACAGACAGACAGCTACTCATGGACAATTGGACAGGCAGGAAGGCAGACAGCTACTCATAGACAGGCAGACAGACAGCTACTCATGGACAATTAGGCAGGCAGGCAGACAGCTACTCATAGACAGGCAGACAGACAGCTACTCATGGACAATTAGGCAGGCAGGCAGACAGCTACTCAGACAGGCAGACAGACAGCTACTCATGGACAATTGGACAGGCAGGCAGACAGACAGCTACTCATTGACAGACAGACAAATAACTACTCATGGACAGACAAACAGGCAGGCAGGCAAAGAGCTACTCATGTTATGTTATTATAACAGCTACTCATGTTATGTGCAATCATTTGTGCTGCTGTGCAGTTATGGAAACAGCTCTTTGTGTTTATGCAAGAAAATGTAACACATTTATTTATTTACATATTGTGTGCATGCACATTGTACTTTGATACATTTTGCGAAAATAAAGCAATTGAAAGAGAGAAGTTATCAACTATCATTAATGTCGTAATTTTATCTACTGGCCCCTGGCCCCTTGCCATTTTTGTAATGTGGCCCACAGGTAAATCTATTTGAGTATCCCTGGTCTACGTCCATGTACCAAATGTTGAGGCTGTAGCATGTTGTAAACAATAGTTAGAGCTGTGTAAAGGCCAGCCAATAGGAAGACAGAGGGGCGGGGCTTAAGCAATTAAACATTTACAGCGTGCTCCTATTGGTGGTCCAAGTCCATGGAGCAAGTTTCAAGACTGTAGCATGTTGCAAACAAAAGTTATAGCTGTGTAAAGGCCAGCCAATAGGAATACAGAGGGGCGGGGCTTAAGCAATCAAGCCATTACAGCTTGTTCCTCTTGATGGTCTACGTCCATGTACCAAAGTTTGAGGCTGTAGCATGTTGTAAACAATAGTTAGAGCTGTGTAAAGGCCAGCCAATAGGAAGACAGAGGGGCGGGGCTTAAGCAATTAAACATTTACAGCGTGCTCCTATTGGTGGTCCAAGTCCATGGAGCAAGTTTCAAGACTGTAGCATGTTGCAAACAAAAGTTATAGCTGTGTAAAGGCCAGCCAATAGGAAGAGAGGGTGTGTGTGTGTGTGTGTGTGTGTGTGTGTGTGTGTGTGTGTGTGTGTGTGTGTGTGTGTGTCCATTTGGTTTCTCTCAGGGGGGCGGCCCGGTTCCGAAGAAATGACAGAGTTACGTGTTTCCCCAATTTTCTTCATTGACTTTCAATGTGTGTGTGTGTGCGTGCACATGTGTGCATGTGCGTGCGTGTGCGTTTGTGTGCGCGCGTGTGTGAAGGGTGAATCATTAACAATGTATCAATTTCAGCTGGGCTAGTCTATGCAAATGCCACCACTATTGAAAGTTAACCCATTCTGAACGGGAACTCCTTTTTTTTGTTATGCTGAATTTGTTCAGATATACGGTCCGAACAAATTGCTCTAGCGCAAAAAGTAAAAGTTGAATGCGATTTTTGTTTTCGCCGTGAGTGACCCGAGACATTGAGGTACGCCGTGTGCGATCGTGGTATTGGTACGATAAAAAACGTGGTTATAAGAGCGAGTTAAGAAATTGTGTTTGTGATGAAAAAAATGCTGACTCATTCAGGCAGTTAACATGGCGTTTCATGAAACATTATGATGGTACACCTGTCGCTTTCAGGGCTGTAGTTCGCGTACCATATGAATCTGGGCTGTGGTTGTGACATTGGGTGAAAGAGGACGAGTGTGGCTACAAAATTACCGAAACCCATGCGTGTAAAGTTAATATTTTGGCCGTGAGAACGATTTGTTAGGAGAATTTCGCTACAGTTTTCACATTGGCCTCTCACTCTGACCCGCTCTCTCTCTGGGCGTGCGACACTCTAAGTCGAGATTTTTGCTCAGACCACACACACTTTGAACTGCGATAGCGGGCAAACCGTGCAACGTATTCGAATTCCGTCTCAACCAGGACAAAGTCGATGGCCTCCTGTGCTGTTTGACGTTTAAATCGTGTGTCTACGTAACAGTGTGCAAGAGCAATGTGGCTCTAAAGTAACGCGTCATTTTCTGTTTTTACCCGCGTTTCCCCATTGACTTTGCATGGGGCATTTTTCGCGTCGTTTATTGCGAATTACGTCGGCACGGTAACTCGAATCGGAAAGAAAAGCACAAGCACACCATTCCCGGCCGAGCCGCACGTTTCGATGTATATATTGTGGGGCTTTGGTAAACCGTGCGGCCGGCCATAGACGTCAAAGTTTCGTGTCTTGAATAGGATTATTATTAAGTATTGGTTTCGGATTTCAACCTGTGTTTCTGCCATTGCATGGCAGGCACCCAGAACTAGATAAAGTGCCCATCGGCACAGGTCTCCACCAGGGCAGGTCAGGTTGTGGCCTCCTGGTGGCGCTATAATAGGCCAATGTGAAAAGCGTGCCATTTCTTCTTGCCTTGGATGGCAATTGGATGATTTGAGGCTTTTTGTTCAAAACGGTCTAATCCTGCAAACATTGAAAGCCAATGTTAGCCAATTAGGATGGAAAATGATATATCGGACAGATCCGTCTTGAACACATGACTATAAAGATAGGCCCTCATTTATCAACCGTGCGTACACCAAAATATGGGTGCACGCCGAAATTACCGACATTTTCGACATTTACCATTTCCTTGACAAAGTTAAATTTCAACGTCTGCTCGGGAGCTGGCGTACGCTTTTTCCTCACTTGTTTTTCTGTCGTAGAACGGCGGAGCAGCATTGTTTGACCAGCTGAGAGGCTGCCAAAGGCATCGAAACATATGTATTCACTCCTAAAATGTTAATATAAAACTGTATGTATATGGGCTACACATGTAAAAAGAAGAAAAAAGGAATAGACCTACAAGATGTGTCTTTGTGTCATATGACCTTTCCAACTTTACAAATAAAATAGCGCTTGATTTAAGCCATTTAAACAGTGTTTTGCATGAGCGCATACATGCGAGGATTTGGGCTGTCTGTGCTGGAATATTTCCATGACGTTGGAAAGTAGCCTATAGTGCAATGCAGCTGCGGAGAGTCCCAACATGCATGGGTAGCCTATATACTGTACTGTAGCCTAATCTACAGCAGACCAACAATGTCTTTCTGGAGTTACGGTATATGCAATCTCCTCCTCGTTTAATAAACCTGACGTGTCACTGGAATGTCAAATGTGCCGTGCCAGCCCAGCGCAAGTGCATGGGAACCGCATCGGCGATAGGTATAGGCTAACCCAGCCAGTCAGCCCACCACCACCAGTACCATATATTTTGGCTGCACATTAATATAATTGACAGTTGACAGTACTGCAGCCACTGCAGCGACTAGCGACTGCGAGGCAATCTAAATAGACTGTCGAACGTGCATGGTCAGTTGGTCACGGACAGGAGGAGCACCTGCAAAACAGCAGCGTGTGTGTGCCTATTTGTTATTTAATTATGGTTCAGGTTCAGGGTTTCGTTCACTAATATATCTTGTTGTATATTAAATTAAAAATACTTTAATAATTTTATATACAACTAACAACACACAGTGAAAGTTGCTTGCAAATTGCGATATGTGCGTGCGTGCGGGGGGTGAGGCGGGCAGCAAGGGAATTAAGCGAGAGGAGAAACAGACAGCTTTATTTAATGTTGGTGTCATGTAGGTGCATGCGTGCATGACGGCAAGGCAAGCGAGGTGAGAGAGAAACAGACAGGGTAGGCCTACTACTTTATTTAATTCATGCAGGTGTTCGTTCTTTATTTATTTAACAACACATTGGGCTTGCAAGTTGCGTGTGCGTGCTGTGCGTGTGTATGAGAGATGGGGGTGAGGCAGGCAGCAGCAAGGCACGGGAGAAACTTATTTTTTCATGTTACCATGGTTTCAGGAAACGTATTGCCGTTTTCATGTCGCAAAAACGAGGGCGAGGCTTGATTTCATAGGGCGTGCCAGATAGATTTCAGCCGTCACATTTATTAACGTCAGAACGAAATTAAGGAAGGATCAGCTGTTTGCGATCACTTTATAAATGCCGTGGCGACGTGGGTGTACTACGAAACCTGCACTCGAATCTGTGGCAGATTTTACACTCGATTGATAAATGAGGGCCATAGTGTGTAAGCCAATCAGTGTCGAATCTGAGAAGTCCAACAGACTCGTCTTGATCACATGACTACAGAGATCATGTGGACCAATTTGCGTGAGATTTGGATGAAATCTGTGCGACTAACAAGCAATTTGTTTTACAGAAATCGGCCTCATGGTGGCACTATAACCGGCAGATGTGAAGGGCCTCTAGGGAGTGCACATACATAAGTTGTATATAGATCGATGCAGTTATAGCTAAAAACAGGAATTGGCCTGTTATAGTGCCACCGTGAGGCTGATTTGGGGGGAACATTTGTGGCATGTCGTCCTCGGCCTAGTGGAAATGTGCATGTCTAATTTCACGTGCATGTCTAATTTCACACAATCGTGTGAGCTTTGGAAGCCAATCTTAGCCAATCAGGATGGAAGATGGGAAATGGTGCCGCTCCGTATTGATCACATGACTATGGAGATAGTGTATACCGAATTGTGTTATGTATGGATAAAATGTGTACGAGTATAATTTACAGAAATGTGTTTTGCCTAAATTGGCCTCATGGCATAGCCGTGGGAACTACTTTACACTAGGGGGAGCTGCGTTCTCATGCACGCGCTTCAAAATGCGCGTGCACATGTTAAAATGTGCGTGCACGTGCAAAGAATGACCTTTTTTTTCTCCCAACGGCGCCGGTGCGCCGCATAACAATGACAATATCATCCCTTAATTTATAAGACTACATATAGATCTGATCATGACCAGACATACAGTGACAAAAATGTATATAGAACAACACAACCACAGGTATGGCTGGCGGCGGTGGCTGTGGTGGATCCACATCGTTGTTGATGTTGGCGGCATATATTCTTTCCATTCAAATAAAAAAAAATATATAAAATACAAACAATTCCAAACAATTCCCCTACAAACCACTGGGGGTGCTACAGCCCCCTCAGCACCCCTACTTGCCTCATGGTGGCGCTATAACAGGCCGCTGAGGAATATTTGGAGCAGAGGTTCGTCGTTGGCATCCAGGGAGTGTGTGTGCAAAGTTTGGCATGGATCGGGCCAACGGTGCCGGAGATTAGCTGGTAACGGAAGGACGCAAGGACAGACGGACGGAAGGACACACACACGGATGGAGTGCAAAACATACTCTCCCCCCATGCCTTCGGCCTGGTGGAGACAAAAAGGCAAGGCAGCGGCTTTATCTTCTCAGGAAACTGATACGTTTTAATGCTAGTAAACACACGCTGACCATGGTCTATAGATCACTCACTGAGAGGGTTCTCACTTTTAACATTGTGGTTTGGGAATCTCTCAGTTAGAAAACAAGCTCACCCAGGTAGTCAACCAGGCAAGTAAGATCATTGCACTAACCATTGCAACTTCAGGACATATACAACCGCTTCATAACCAAATTCAGATTTACAATGACTCTACCCACCCTCTTCGCTCTGAATTTGACTTGTCATCATCGGGCAGGAGGCCGAAAATGGGGCTAAAAAGAAAAATACAAAACTTTGTTTGTGCCAACTGCTGTGGACATTTTAAATAAGAAAATGTTTAAATAGTTCACCTAATCCCCACTGTTGATGATCACTGTTGCTGTGTTTATGTGAATGCATTTTATATAGTATTATAATGCATCTGTGTAATTTATGTAATGTATATGCACACACACACGCACGCACGCGCGCACACACACACACACACACACACACACACACACTGCAGGTCACTTAACCTAGCCTATAGTGACTGCACAAACACACACTATACCCACACAAACACTCTTCATGTCACATCATTGTAGAAAGGGAAACTGCTTTAAGGCATTAAACAATAAACGATAAGATCAGCTAACTTGCTAAGGCATTGAACCATGTGATATTTAATTGGTGTTATTGCAATGTTTCAACCTTGTGTTATTAAAATTTGCCTCTAAGGCCTGGGTTAATTAAATGACATCATTGTGTGTGTGTGTGTGTGTGTGTGTGTGTGTGTGTGTGTGTGTGTGTGTGTGCGCGCGCGCGTGTGTGCGTGCATGCCTGCGTGCCTGCATGCATGACATCACTCAACTAAGGGACTGTCATTTGGGACACAACTAGTGAGTTGAAGATGCCTTGGGCTTTACTCTTGTTTTCCCTCACACTTCATTGGTAATCAGGAGTGGCCACCTGAGAAGTGGGGGGAGGACTGACCACTGCTCTGATTAACAACTTCAGAGCTGAACAGTTTTTATGGTGCCCAAATTGTCCAGGTGCCACTGACCGGCAACCAGCCACTGACTGGCAACCGGCCACTGACTGGCAACCTGCCACTGACCGGCAACCTGCCACTAACCGGAAACCTGCCTCTCTCTCTAGGTCTTCCTCAGACGTCTTCCAGTGAACCTAGTTTTCCATACATCTGGCCAGCTCGTTGGTGTTGCACATGTTAATGTGGGACGTCGTCGTGACCGGTGCCCGTGTGTTGGTTCCCACAGCACTAGTTTACTGGCTGGCAGCTCTTGGTGTCTTTGGCAGTGTCCTGCTAAAGTCTCATTCTCCTGGCTGCTATTTTCTAGCTCACCCTTGGCATTCCATCATACAGATTTCTTGTTAGTAACATGTGTGCTCTTACCGATGTTAAGTACGGCACGCAGCATTCTAGTGTAGTGCCCGTCTAGAGACTTCTGCAGAGTTGGCTTCAGGCTTCAGGGTCCAGCACTCACTGCCGTATAGGAGAACAGACTCTACCGTTGTGTAGAAGAAGCTGAGTTTGGTTTGACACTGACCACCAACCTGCCACTGACCACCGGAAACTGCCCATAGATCCGAAGTCCCGTTAGTCCGAACATGCACTGACCACCAACCTGCCTCTAACCACCACTGACCACCAACCTGCCACTGACCACCAACCTGCCACTAACCACCACTGACCACCAACCTGCCACTGACCACCAACCTGCCACTAACCACCACTGACCACCAACCTGCCACTGACCACCAACCTGCCACTAACCACCACTGACCACCAACCTGCCACTGACCACCACTGACCACCAACCTGACACTGACCACCAACCTGCCACTGACCACCACTGACCAGCAACCTGACACTGACCACCAACCTGCCACTAACCACCACTGACCAGCAACCTGACACTGACCACCAACCTGACACTGACCACCAACCTGCCACTAACCACCACTGACCACCAACCTGACACTGACCACCAACCTGACACTGACCACCAACCTGCCACTGACTAAGGTGACATGTTGCGAACCGATTTGCAAGTTTATTGCGGATCCCATTGTCTCTCGTAAGGTACAAAAGTATTGGCATCAAAATGTACTTAATGTACCAAAAGTATAAGTAGCTTACTCATTATATAGAATATGGCCCATTTCAAATATCAAAAAAATATTTTAAAAATAGCTGATCTACAAGCTCACAATGCGTCGCAATCGGCTATTTTCAAATGGCCGAAATGGATATAAGGCTGAAGTGGTTAATGTATGTTTTGTAATAATAATCAAAATCTAGAAAGTAACTACAGTTTCCAATTAAATGTAGAGGAGTAAAAGTACAATATTGGTAGTAGTAAAAGCATTGGAAATTAAAAATACAAATACCTCAAAATTGAACTTATGTACAGTACTTCAGTAACTCTACTTTGTTACTTTCCACCACTGATACCTATGTACGTTAAGCCCTGCCTCTGTGTGGGCCTAAAGGCCCAGATCGGTGTTGTGAAAGATTACGTAATGTCGTCATCTGGCACAGGGGACGGCACTGCATGGGTATAAAACCTAACAACTGGACACTGGATGGAGAAGGTGGGAGGGGTTGTTAGACAGAGGAGGACAGTCATGAGGACTTCTTTAGACATACAACTGTTTTCATACTTGATGATGTTATCTTCCTTCTCTCCTTTGTCTTCATCCTCGTCCTCTTCTTGTGAGTTACAGGCACAGTTAAAACATGGAGGAATGTACAAGGCTGGAGATGTGCTTCTGGGTGGTTTGTTTCCATTCCACGTCTCCTCTGTGTTCCCTGAGCTGACGTTCACACAGTCCAAGGAACAGAAGCCCTCCTGCAGTGGGTGAGTATCACGAATAGCCAGCAAGACAACACCAACCTTGTTTTGATGTATAAATTGAGGTGTATATTTCTACAAAGATATAGGCTGTCGGTTGGAAACCTTCTCAGAACATGTGTTTGGATGGATCTAGGGTAGTTATTATTTAGTCAAAAGCACTTTCACTTAAATATTTTCTTCAAAAATAGCAACAAAAAAAATCCTCACTGTAGTATGACAAAGTAAGTCATTTATTAAACAGAACGTTTAAATATGGAGATACAAGGTTTCTGCCCGACAGCAATGATATTCAAGGCTACAGTGTAATTGTGTGTGTTAGTTTTTTCATGGCAGTGTTCAGAATGGCACAGACCATGGCTTTTGCCATCGCTGAGATCAACAGAGACCCCAGCCTGCTCCCCAATGTGACTCTGGGATACCATTGCTATGACACCTGTTTTACAGTTGGAGTTGCAGTCCCTGCAGCGTTGTCACTGATCAGTGGGAGAGAGGAGCAGTTTACACTGGATCAGAGCTGTGTTGGGTCTCCTCCGGTACTTGGAATTGTGGGTCCTAGTACCTCAAAAAGTTCTATTACCCTCTCTAGAATATTAGGTGTATACAGAGTGCCCATGGTAAGTTTCCTACCCCCTTACACTACTATTTTATTAAATTTTGTTTACTTGGCTATTTTCAAATCTATAATATGATAAATATTAAATGTGGTCTTTTTGCCGTTTGAAAGACATAGAACATAATCGTTGCTGTCAAGAAGAAACCTTGTGTCTCCATATTTCAACTTGCAATGTTTTTTAATTCCCTATTTCTTCATTATGCTAATGTTAGACAAAAGTATCAAACACAGCCGATCAACAAGGTCACAGTGTGACATGTTCTGAGCTTGTAAATTGTAGGCTGCTATTTTTCTTTCTTATTCTGTTGGAAAATAAAATAAAACTTCAACCGGGCATAACCTTTTTTGTTGTCCTAGAAACACTACCCAGTGTAAATGCAGGCTCTTTTAAATGGCTTCCAACACAACAACTAAACATTTTATCAACTCAGTTAATTTTTTTCCTGGATGCAGACAAGTCAAGCTTTCTCTGAAGGTCTTTCGTTGTCACACATTCACAACAGTCACACATTCACAACACACAATGTCACAAATCATTCAAAAACGGCATTATCCCATAGAGAATCCTATCAACTACATTGAAATGCCTTGGATCTGGCAAAGAGTTAGGCAAGAACAAAAAGCATCGCAATACATCACATACTTAAAAAGTAGTTATCATGAATCATATGTAAGCTAAGAACGTAACAGTGGAATATCTATATAATCGATACAACAATGTTTCGCCCCTGCGAAACGTTGTTTTATGTATAGGTTGAAATAAAAAAGACGGGGAGCAGAATTATATCGTGTGCGGACATTCCACTTTTTTCTTCATTCAGTCATTTTTTGGGTCCAGCACCGTATTCTGAAACTGGGATGTGCATATCATTTTCCTGCTTTACAAGAGAACATATAATGAACAGACTATCACAGGTGATAAAGTAAGTGGTTAATACTAAGTTGACATCAGGCCATACAACCTTTTACAAAATCTTGTGAAAATAACTAATATTATATTTTCATTGTTGGCCGCGGATACATTAATCAGGGGCCATGGGTTGAATAGCACTTCCTTGAGGGTACCAGACGCACTGTCGAATACCTATGATCTAGTACATTACAGAATAGATATTTTGTATTTGTTTTTATTCTGTTTTTCTAGATAAGTTACTCGGCTGGTTGTTCCTGTCTGAGCGACCGGACTCAGTTCCCATCCTTCTTCAGAACAATGCCAAGTTTTGTCTTCCAGGTGAACTTCTATAACAATAGATGTGTTGGTATCTAATAGTTCATGTTTCACAAACTGGAATACTGAAACCCATGGGGTGGGCAAGTTTGATGTAGGAGAGGGTGACTATATTTCTACACTCACTCCGGAGGGCCACTATATTTCTATACTCACTCCAGAGGGCCACTATATTTCTACACTCACTCCAGAGGGCCACTATATTTCCACACTCACTCCAGAGGGGCACTATAGTTCTACACTCACTCCAGAGGGGCACCATATTTCTACACTCACTCCAGAAGGCCACTATATTTCTACACTCACTCCAGAAGGCCACTATATTTCTACACTCACTCGAGAGGGCCACTATATGTCCACACTCACTCCAGAGGGCCACAATTATTTCCACACTCACTCCAGAGGGCCACTACAGTATATTTCCACACTCACTCCAGAGGGCCACTATATTTCCACACTCACTCCAGAGGGCCACTATGTTTCTACACTCACTCCAGAGGGCCACTATATTTCTACACTCACTCCAGAGGGCCACATTGTGTATACTGTTTGGTAGAAATATCTTATCTCCATTCTAGCTCAACACGTGTTGCATTTCAAATGCATTTATTTATACTTATGTTAACTTAAATTAAACATACTCAAATCCATTGGACATAAAAAGACAATTGAAATTGTAATTTCGCTACTAATATTGGCCATTATAGATATACTTAAAGCGGGTCATGTTTTCATGTTTGGAATTGTAACAGCTGAAATCAATAATATCTATTTTAACAAGTGTAAAGTTGTCACGTGGCCAAAAAGATGTGCGCACCAGCCAATGAAAAGATGTGGCCACCAAAAGATGTGGCCACCAGCCAATCAAAAGATGTGGCCACCAGCCAATCAGAGCCAACATGTGCTCACCCGTGCTCACCCATCACTAGCTCCAGCCCTGCAATCTGATCTCCCTCTCTCTGACTCCGCAGAGAAACATCTTTGCGGAAGGAGGAATAGTCGCCTCACCATTTTGCTTATTCCTTCTAAATCTCTGTATATTAAATATAGGTCACTCAGCGAATGTCTTAGTTACATCAACATTGTTCTTCGACAATAGCTGTTTTTTGCCTAAGTAAAACGATTAGACTGTTCGCAACTTTGCATTGGCTATTTCGCTACTGCCGAGTGCTTTGGATTGCACACACACACACACACACGCACACGCACACGCACGCCTGTAAGCCACCCCCCCCCCCCACACACACACACACACACAGCGGCTACATCATTTTTTTTTTTTATTCCAATTAATTTTGACGTGCAGTGTCTCTCCTCTCTCGGAGTCTCTCTCTCTCTCTCTCTCTCTCTCTCTCTCTCTCTCTCTCTCTCTCTCTCGCCACGTAACACACACAGGAATTGGGCTAATATAGGCTACCAATACAGGACGTTATAATCTTGCGTTTCATTAAATAACTGTCTTTCTCCGCATGCGCACGCGCACACACATTATTCAAGTGAAATGCGTAACGCCAATATTGGGCTAATATAGGCTACCAATATGTGGGTATATATAGCCTACAGCAGTGTTTCTAAACCTAACGTGCTGCGTTAACCCGAAAAATTTATATCGGGGTCTCACTCTGAACAGAGCCTCTGGGTCTGCAGCGGCCAGGAGGCGGTGTGTGTGTGTGTGTGTGTGTGTGTGTGTGTGTGTGTGTGTGTGTGCGCCCGTGTGCGCGCGCGCGTGTGAGAGGGACGGTAAACAGTCAGCAACACGTTAAATTTCTACTTCTACTAAAGAAAGAGGCAGCGATGGAGCCATAAGTCCATATCCATAAATGCGGGGTCATAAATTGCGCAAAATACTGTTAAACATGACGGCAGCAGCCTGCTGCATCCTCCTAGCTGTTGTGTGCTAAGCTAAATTATCATACGGAACCACAACAGACAGTCAACATGGCTTTGACCAGTGTAGCCACATTGACTGAGAGGGAAACAAGCAACCAGGTCTATGAAAATGTTAACAGGCCAGATCAAGTCAGAAAATAAATCTAGAATAAGCAACAATATTGCTGACTGTCAAACATCATTGTCCAATGTTGTTTTAGAGCAGTGGTTCTCAAACATTTTCATGTCATGGACCACTAATATTCTCTATATATATATATATATATATATATATATATATATATATATAAAATATATATATATTTACTATATATATATATATATACACACCGGTAAATATACAGTATATACACACACCGTATATCTAGGTGTGCCCCGAGATTTTTAGGCTATGAAAAGTGTGCCCAGCTGGGACAAAAAAGGTTGAGAAACACTGGCCTACAGGGATTTACTGACGGAATGAATATATATATATAATCATCTATACCAGAGGTGCCCACACTTATTTTTACTTGAGAGCTACTTTCAAAACGACCAGCTCAACATACCCACCAAATAAACTATCATCCCATTGCTGAAAATAGTTACAAAATGTAATTGAGGGGCCTTTCATAGGCTACATATAAGACAAACGCACATGGAATGGGAAATAGAGGGGGGGAAATGGAAATGGTAGGGTTTTATTTTTGTTGGTATTTGACTTTGCTACTGATGATTGTAAGCAACAACAAGTATTGCATTGTGTGTTTGAGCTGACAGGCCCTTTTTGATGTCAATCAATCAAGTCATCTCAGGTCATCTAAAGTGGCAGATGCAAAAATCGTTTTTTATATTAAAATTTATATATTTTTAGGGGCATGTCATGTGGTCTACCTGCAAAGCCTTTGTAGATCGCTTAACGTCAGATAAGGGGTTTTGTCGGCGAGTGCCAAAAATGCTCCCCGACAGCATAATCGAAGCAAATACTGGGCAGTGTGTACAAGCCTTAACATGTTGACTACACTACACTAATAAGGACACATAATAACTAATAACCCATCCGTTACTACATGTGGAGTCAACTCCCGCAATTACCTTCTTCCCATAGTGCGCTGCAATGTAACTAGGATGAGCGGCCCGTCAGGGCCGCAAAATTCTAGTATTCCACATAAGTGAACATGGGGGCGGCATGTGGCCCCTGGGCCGCCGTTTGCCCATGTACTGTATGATCTAACCTAAGTACATTTCCGTCCATTCCTCATCCACTCAGGTTCGAGCTATGCTCCAGACTATGAGGTGGTTCGAGTGGACCTGGGTAGGACTGTTGTTCAGTGATGATGATGCTGGCCGTGACGCCGCCCGATTGTTCCAGTCTGGCCTGGACCAGTCTGGTCTGGGTTGTGTGGCTTATTCAGAGGCTCTGCCCTTCCACAATGACCTGGATAAACTCCAGAGGATTGTCACTGTGATGAAGACGTCCACAGCTCGTGTGGTCATTATGTTTGGATATGGGTCCTATATTTATAATGTCTTGGATGAGGTTTGTGTTACGATACATCTGTGGAGGATGTTAATTTAGGGATTCGTAATTAGAATAATCTAAAATGAGAATGTATTGAAAGAAAGACAAGCCTTTCATTTCTTTCGAAACGATGAACAGGTGGTTAAGCAGAATGTGACAGGTCTGCTATGGATCTTCGCTGCCACTTCAGGTTGGTGGGGAGACGATCTCCAGTATCCTCACTATCTGCCGTACCTGAGAGGCACCCTGGGTTTTGCCATCCGTCGTGGAGAGATACCAGGTTTGAAGGACTTCTTTTTAAAAATACGTCCTGACAATGACCATGAGGATAACATAGTAAGTATTTGTTTAATTGTATGTCTATAGTTACATGTCTCATTGAATTGAATATTGAGACACAGGACCACAATGAACACAAGCCCTTAGGACATTTTGTGTTTGCACCATTGTATAATTGTACCAATGTAGTATCTGCAAACTGTGAATGAAGTGAATAATAAATAGGCCTACATTAATCAATTATTGTATTTACAGGTATTCTTATGAATTAATTGTGTTCTTTCAGGTGAGGCAGTTTTGGGAACGTACATTTCAGTGTAAATTTTCACCACTTCCATCAGAGTGGGTGGACGCTGGTGGAAGGGTGTGTACTGGACAAGAGGACCTGGGAACGGCAGAAACTATATTTTTGGATGTGTCTGACCTCAGGACAGAGTATAATATATTCAAGGCTGTGTATGCTCTGGCCCACGCCCTCCATGACATGTTGCAGTGTGTGCCAGGAAGAGGGCCTTTCCCTGGGCACAGCTGTGCCAGTTTGCAGACAATACAGCCATGGCAGGTGGGATATTAATTCAGTTAACCTGTAGGATTATTTTTATTTGTTTATTTGCACATTTAAACGACGCAAACCACAGTGTATAGCTACAGAAGATGGCGGAGCCCAGTGTACACCATGCTTCTCTGAAACCACAATAAACTTCATCAAGTATTTGGTCTGTATTAAGCTCTTAAAGTGACTATAAACAAACGAAAATACAGTTCACAACGTCATAAACAATTCTCAATACGTTCGGTTCATACTTTGAGCCGTCTGATGGCAGTTTAACCTGTAAAAGGAGCATAAGGAGAATAAACAAACACACAACGCTGTGTCTCTCTTCAAAGCCAGCCAAAAGGCCAGTTCCCATACCGGAACCACTGAGACAGACCAAAACAATCGATCACAGATTCACCAAAACACAAATCTACTACACTTGCACAATGCTTAAATCCCCAAATAATGTGTAGCGTGACTTGGGCACATACTGTAATAGGACCCTTAAGTATGTTTTTAACGTCTCTTGCTCTTCATGATTCTGCTCATCACCATTTCTAGCTTCTCTATTACCTGGAAAAGGTCAACTTCACCACATCTGGTGGTGATCGTGTATACTTTGATGAGAATGGTGATGCTTTACCAATCTTCGATATAATGAACTGGGCGTGGCTCCCTGATGGAAGCACAAATATTCACAACGTAGGTGTGGTCAAGATGACAGCCTCCGGAGATGAAGAACTCACCCTCGATGAAGACAGAATCTTCTGGAACTTTCAATCCGCAAAAGTAATTTCAGCTTTCAAAAATCTTTAATTGAGCTCATGATGTGAATGGAATTTATTGCGAATTCAGTGAGCACTTACTATGAGACCTAGCAGATCATGTCTGTCTGTCTGTCTGTCTGTCTGTGTGTGTGTGTGTCCCCTTTGTGCCCATATATGGAGCTGAGTGATTTGTTGCAACACACTCCATATTTGGACGTATAGCTGCTTTGGGGACTCCTTATATGGTTATGGCTAAGTTAAAAACTTAACTTAAATATGTACGAGCTGCGTTCGCTTCCCGCGTTTGCGCGTCTTACTGGTATTTAAACTGATCATTTTTACTTTCCTCTGTAGCCTCCTCGGTCGGTGTGCAGTGAGAGCTGTTCTCCTGGAACCCGTGTGGCCAGAAGGAAAGGAGAACCTGTCTGCTGCTACGACTGCATTGCTTGTTCTGAGGGAGAGTTCAGCAATGAGACAGGTAGGGTTACATAATGTAGCTACAGTATATGTACAGAAGGTTATAAGAAGATACGTGTGTGTCCCTTTAATCTTGTACTATTTGTTAGACTCTACAGAGTGCACCAGTTGTCCAGAGGACTTCTGGTCCAGTCCCCAGCGTGACCACTGTGTCCCTAAGAGCATTGAGTTCCTGTCCTACCATGAGTCCCTGGGGATCTCCTTAACAACCATCTCATTGCTAGGAACATTTGTCTGTGCTATTGTCCTGGGGATCTTTGTTTATCATAAAGAGACGCCAATGGTCCGCGCCAACAACTCAGAACTCAGCTTCCAACTCTTGATTTCACTCAAACTATGTTTCTTGTGCTCACTCTTGTTCATTGGTCGTCCCAGACTCTGGACTTGTCAGCTGAGGCATGCAATATTTGGGATCAGCTTTGTGCTGTGTGTCTCCTGCATCCTGGTAAAGACTATGGTGGTGCTGGCTGTGTTCAAGGCCTCCAAGCCTGGTGGTGCAGACATCATTAAGTGGTTTGGTCCTATGCAGCAGAGAGGAACAGTTCTGATTCTTACTTCAATCCAGGCAATAATCTGCACAGGCTGGCTTGTGTCTGCCTCACCAACTCCTCATAAAAACACACAATACTATTCTGAAAAGATAGTCTATGAGTGCAATGTTGGATCAACAGTTGGTTTTGCAGTGTTACTAGGTTATATTGGCTTACTAGCACTCCTCAGTTTCCTCCTAGCATTCATGGTAAGGAATCTTCCAGACAACTTCAATGAAGCTAAGTTAATTACTTTCAGCATGTTGATCTTCTGTGCCGTGTGGATAGCGTTCATACCAGCATATATCAGTTCTCCAGGCAAATATGCAGATGTAGTGGAGGTATTTGCTATTTTAGCATCTAGTTTGGGCATTTTGGTGGCACTGTTTGGACCAAAGTGTTATATAATCATTTTGAAACCTGAGAGAAACACTAAGAAGTCCATCATGGGTCATGCCACCAAGACGTAGAAGCAGACATTTTTAACCAATGAACTGCTCGTGACGGAACGTTCCGCCAGTTGGAATCCAACCGGCAACTGCTATTGGCCTAACGTTCCGTCTGATAAGCTTAATTATTGGTCATTGATTTACATATTTAATACCAATCATACATTATGCACTGATTTTTAGGCAATTATTTAATTCATAAATGTGAAGATTGAACATTGGTCATAGGTGATTTTTGTAACAATGAACCATGAACTTTACCCACACCTCCCCCTAACCCCCCCCCATACCCGCAATCCTGCTGTCCGGCTGTGCCTCCTTTTTTCCTACGCTCACGCAGCCCCGCCAATCCTGAGGAGTGGTGTGAGGGTAGTGGTTTTTTGATTGATGCCCAGACCTAAAACCCACCCTGCCCCCCACCCAAGTACATTCTTATTCTGCACAATACAACTAAAATTGTAATATGATGATGTGATGTCTCCATTGCCCCCTACCCCCCTCCCTCTCTGTCATTACCCCCCACCCAAATTCTGCCTCCCCCCACCCCCCTATCCTTTTTCTTTTATTTTCTGAAGATGCAAGTAGGCCGGGCGCAGCGCACGCTTGCGACCAGCAGCAATAACTTTGGTCTGACTGATGTAGTTATATGTGTTTCAAGCCTTATGGCCTGCTGTGAAACCTTTTGCCCTTCGGGGACACTAATAAACAACCTTGAACCTTGAACCTTGACGTCATCATCCTAGCCAAGACTGTATTCACCAACCCGGCCCCTTCCATCCTGGTCGGTGCAACTACAACAGCACAGGCAGTAGCCAGCAATGACCCCCCTCCCCCCACCCCAGTCAGTGAAGCTATTCATGCTATTAACACAACAAAGACCTGTGCAGCAAATGCTGGTCATGCCAACCCCTTTCACATACCACCCCCAAAATATCTCCTTGTGGGAGACTCTCTTGTAAGACATGTAGCCATCCCAGATTGCATCACATATTCATTCCCTGGTGCAAAAATCAAGGACTCGCATACACACATCCCAGATATATTCTTCAGCATCACCACTCAATCCATACTGTCATTGTCCATGTCGGATTTAATGATATAAAATCAAGATCAAGTACACAAAGACTATGAGACACTAGCCAACTTCATCGAAACCCTGAAAATAAAATGCATTTTATCAGGCTTAATCCCAACCCTCAGCAAGCGCTCCGAAATATTCAGTTGCCTCTTCAGTTCAGATAACTGGATTAAAAATGTCTGTGTTGCCTGTGGGGTATGGCTACATTTTCCATTTTGATTCAGTTTGGGAAAAACCCCAGCTATTTCACGATAACATTCAACTATAAAGGGAAAAAGGTACTGGCCACAAACATCACCCGTCAGCTTGAGTCTACATGACACCAGTCACCAACAACCAATCCCCCCCCGCACCTCCACACTGCCATTCCCCCCCACCACAAATTACCATGGCCCCCTCTGTTATCCCCGTTTTAACCCACCGGCCCCGTAACATTGGGCACCTACATCATGTAGTCCTACCCTACATTCCTGTTCATATTAGGACCAGACTCTCTTACTCACTCAACCTCACTCCACGCACCGTCACTCCATCAAACCTCAGCTACATTCCCTGTCTTCCCATAGCTCCAGCCATTAAGCCTGCTTTATTTAAAATGGCCCTAATTCATGCTAGGTCTGTTTGCAACAAGCCCTTCATTATAAGAGACTTTTTCAACTCACATCACCTTCATTTTTTGTTTTTAACCGAGACCTGGTTAAAAGATAAAGATAACATCACAGTGAACAAGCTTTGTCCTGCTGCCTGTAACATTGTAAACTCCCCCAGACCCTCCTCCAGCCGTGGAGTCGGTTTAGCTGCTGTATTTTTGAAACAGTTTGCCTGCCGCTCGGTGGATATTGACACTTTTAAGACTTTCGAGGCACTCCTGCTAAGGATTGGTTCTCTCTTTGTATTATTGTGCTATCGCCCACCAGGCTCTAAAAGTGAATTTTTAACGGAACTTTCAGTTTTTATATCCTCTGTTGTTATGAGAGTTGACAACCTGGTATTGACCGGTGATTTTAACCTAAACATTGATGACCCCTCTGATAACGCAGCCTCTGAGTTTATTAATACTACACAAGCATTAAACTTAACTAGCATGTGTCTGGGCCGACACACGACCATGGTCATACACTGGACCTAGTTTTTACACTGGGCCTGAACCTTGATGCCCTTCGCCTTGGCAAGGTTATTTATCACTGACCACAAATATATTCTTTTTAATATAGATTTTAAATTTCATATCAAACGTTCAATCCGCTCTCGCTTCCTCAACAACTCTTCCGCCGAAAGGTTTTCCTTGGTTTTTGCTGACCTTACTAACGGTTGTATTCCCCCAACTGACACCAATGATCTTGTCGCTCATTTTAATAACCTTTGCTCGTCTGCCCTAGATTCAGTCGCCCCCATTAAAATAAAAAATTAATTGCGCCGGTGCAGCCAACTCATCCCCTTGGATAAATGAAGACATCCGCACCCTTAAACGGGACTGTAGAAAGGTAGAGCGGCTGTGGAAAAAATCCAAAGAGACAGCCCATTTCAATCGCATGAAGGAACTCATGTCTACTTTCAATCAGAAGGTTGAAGATGTAAGAACCGCATATTTTTCTAATCTAATTAACATCAACACTCTCAAACTCTTGGAAAAGGTGGTCTGTAATCAACTCCTGCACTTTCTAAATTCCAACAATACTTTTGATAAATTTCAGTCCGGCTTCCGCCAGAAGCACAGCACAGAGACGGCACCAGTGGCGGCCGGTGACATTTGTCCTAGGGAGGGCGCTATAACAAAATCAAGAAAACATGCACTAGGTATCATAGATTAAATATCTACTGAGGGAGCCTGTCTAAAGTTTATTAAATATATCTACTAAGGGAGCCTGTCTATGGTTTATTAAATACATCAAAATGTAACAAAAGGTTCATATAGGGTTAAAGAAACAAACCTGAGACAGAAGGACCAGTGCCATAAAAAAGTGCAATGGCTCAAAGCCACATGACCTTGCTACAGTGGCTTTAACATTAACAAAAAAATAAACAAAACGTCCTTATAAAAGAACCCTCAAAGCCATGACTCTGCCACCTTATGGCTTAATTTTTACTTTTTGTACATACATTTGTGATGATTACATCAGGTTTGTCTGGACCCAGCTCTTTAATTCTTATTTTTTCTTGCAGTGTCCTTCTCTCAAATGGTGTTTTCTGCAGTGATTTCACAGAGTTTTATTTTTCCTCTTATTTTTCCATTATGCAAGTGAATTAAACTATTATTATATTGACTTTACCTGGCTCCATTCATCTGTCTCATCCCTCGTTTTTCTAGCGTATGTTGTTGTGGCTGTAAACCCTATGTCAAACTGTGCTGTAATGTGTATGCTGCCCCCAAGTGTTTTGTGGTGTGAATAACGTCATGGATCGCACATATTTCGCGACCAAGTGGCTTCCTATAGTTTGTATTGAAGACAAGTGTACCGCAATGCATTACTCTTCAGCGCTGAGAACCAAGGGCTACATATGGACGCGCACCAACACGTGACACACACTAACCAATCAGAAACGTTATACAACGTAAATAACATTTGACATTTCATGGAGGCATAATACTAACGTGTCAGCATAAAACAACTTTTAATCACTGCCTTTAGTTAGTGGCTACTTATATAATATAATATTTACGTTTCTGGATTGCTAATTTTAAATATATTACAGGCTGTAGATTTCGTTTCTCAGTCATTCTTATTCACGTTTTATTAAGGGGTTGTGCATGGTGGTGCGGCGCACCAGCGCCCCCTATGGACGCACCGCCACTGGACGGCACTCCTCAGGGTTTCTAGTGACATTCTCATGAGGGCAGACGCCGGGGAATGTTCTGTGCTGCTGATGTTAGACCTAAGCGCGGCGTTCGATACAATCGACCACTCCATACTCCTTGATCGGCTCCATCAGTGGGTGGGATTAACCGGGGTAGCCTTAGAATGGTTCTCCTCCTATTTGTCAGAGCGAAGTGTGGTTGTCGCAGTTGACAGGCCTCTTCCTCAGCTCCCTTGACCTGTGGGGTCAGAGTTCCATTCTTGGCCCAATCCTTTTCTCCCTCTATATGCTCCACCTAAGCTCCCTCATCAATAGTTTTGAAGGCATCTCTTATCATTGTTAAGCTGACGATACCCAGTATATCTTTCCTTTAAGAAAAATGACCCCAGCAAACTCATAATCATGCACAACTGTTTAACCGGCATAAAAGATTATTGGCCCTGATATCAGCTCAAACCCCATTCAACAGTCCCTCGGGTCACTGGCAGATAACGTTAAACCCACGGCAAAGAACCTGGGTGTATTTTTTGAATATATATATACGATGTTGTAACCCCTGTGTCAATCATCTAATGTGATTGACACACCCTCCACCCTCCACCAACCTAGTCCCCCATATATGGGGGACAAGGGGATAGCAACGGACTTGAACTCATGCTTCCTTCATGCCTGAGTTGCCCTTAGTTGCTCCTTTACACCTGACAGGGGGGAGTTTCCCTGGTTGGACGTAGCGCGTGGAAGGAACACGTTATTCCAACAAGTTCCTTTCCCCTCCATCAGGCGCCCCGGCTGGCCAGGGGGAGGCAGTTTAGTGACCAGGATTACTGCATTTTTTTGTGAGGGGACACGGGGAGAACATGCAAACTCCACACAGAAAGGCCCTTTCGCCAACCCCGCCTTCGGGTATGGGCACTGATGACGGAGGAGGCGACAGCACTACCAACTGTGCCACCGTGCCCCCTCCTGGGTGTATTCTTTGATAATGAACCTCAACTTCCACGTCAAAAAGGTCACCCAGTCCTGCTTTTATCATCTACGCAACATTACTAAAATAAAGCCAATTCTCACGCCCCCGGATCTTAAAAAAATCATGCATGCATTCATTCAATTAAATTCAATTCAATTAAATTCAATTCAATTCAATTCAATTCAATTCAATTTTATTATAGTGTCAAATCACAACAAGTTGTCTCAAGACACTTTACAACCATATCTTCATCTTCATATCTTCCCGCCTTGATTACTGTAACGGACTCTACACAATGCTAAGCCACTCCTCATTATCCAGACTCCAACTAGTACAGAACACTGCAGCCAGAATCCTCACCAACACTAACCGTAGAGCACACATAACCCCGGTGTTAGCTGGACTGCATTGGTTACCCATCAAGGCCAGAGTAGATTTGAAAATCCTTTTAACCACTTTTAAGGCACTTCATGGACTGGTCCCACTGTACATCCTGGAGCTTGTAACTCCTAAGGATAATGTGAGACCCCTCAGGTCCTCGGATAAAGAACTTTAAAAAATCCCAGTGACCAAGTTAAAGACAAAAGGTGATAGGGCCTTTGCAGTGGTTGCCCCTACATTGTGGAACGCTCTGCCCTTGCCTCTGAGAAACTCCAAGTCAGTTGACATTTTTAAAAGCAGTTTAAAAACGTTTTTAATTCCGTAAATACTTTCCCCATGTTGTCACTTGATTTCCTCTGCAGGTCTGTTTGTTTTGTCTCCATTTTAAATCTTTGAGTATTGATTATGATGTACGTATGCATGTATGTATATATGTGTATGTGTATATGTGTACATTTACATGTGTATATGTATGTATGTGTATGTATGTACGTGTTTATGTATATACAATATATTTATTGCATTATTTTACTACTATGTTTGTGGTTTTATATTGTGTCACTGTTCAGCACTTTGTAACCTTGTTTCGAAAAGTACTTACTTACTATTAACACACCTGTACGCCCTCAGGCGTCTTAATGGCACTGTATAGGCCTATTAACACACCTGTACGCCCTCAGGCATCTTAATGGTACTGTATAGGCCTATTAACAATTTACAATGTGAAGTTACCATGTCAGTCTTCTGTTCTGTCCGTTCTGTTCTCAATACAAATCAATGCAGGGCTTTATTGGCAGCATGAGAAAACATTGCGAGTCAAAAGGCAACCAAAGTGCGGTGTCGCCACCTAGTGGCTATCTTCTTTTTGAGTGGTTGCCACTTTATTGGATAAAATACATACGTATAGTCACTTAGACAAAATACATAAAGTCACTTAGACTAAAACATACAGTATGTCCGTGTCCTTTTTATGGACTTCTCCTCTGCTTTGAATACGGTCCAACCCTGTCTTCTTCTAAAACGCCTGTGTGACCTGAACATCAGTAGTAATGTCATTCTGTGGATTAGGGAGTTTCTGAGAGAGAGACCCCAACAAGACTGTATTAATAACACTCTGTCTCCCCTAGGGTAGGTACCCTCACAAAAACATGCAGTAATCCTGGTCTCTAAACTGCCTCCCCCTGGCCAGCCGGGGCGCCTGATGGAGGGGAATGGAACGAAGCATGAGTTCAAGTCCGTTGCTCTCCCCAGGTTGGCGGAGGGTGTGTAGAGCCCAGGATCACATTAGATAATTGACACAGGGGTGAAAGAGGTCCAGGGTCCATCTTTAGGCCTGTTACTATGAGTGGGGAGGAAGTGGAGCAGATCAGTGACTTTAAATATCTGGGAACGACCATAGACAATAAATTCACCTTTCAGACCAATGCAGATAACATCTACAAAAAAGCAAGGCAGCGGCTTTATCTTCTCAGGAAACTGATACGTTTTAATGCTAGTAAACACATGCTGACCATGGTCTATAGATCACTCACTGAGAGTGTTCTCACTTTTAACATTGTGTCCTTGTTTTGGAATCTCTCAGTTAGAGGTAAAAACAAGCTCACCCAGGTAGTCAACCAGGCAAGTAAGATCATTGGAGACTAACCATTGCAACTTCAGGACATATACAACCGCTCCATAACCAAAAAAGCAATTCAGATTTACAATGTCTACCCACCCTCTTCGCTCTGAATTTGACTTGCTGTCATCGGGCAGGAGGCTTAGGGCAAAATTAGCTAAAAAGAAGGGTTACAAAACTTTGTTTGTGCCAACTGCTGTGGACATTTTAAATAAGAAAATGTTTAAATAGTTCACCTAATCCCCACTGTTGATGATCACTGTTGCTGTGTTTATGTGAATGTATTTTATATAGTATTTGAATGCATCTGTGTAATGTATGCACGCACGCACGCACACACACTGCAGGTCACATAACCTAGCCTAGTGACTGCACAAACACACACTATACCCACACAAACACTCTTCATGTCACATCATTGTAGAAAGGGAAACGACATCAGGATTAAAGGCATTAAACTTACGCTATTGACAGTCTTGTCAAATAAACAATAAACGATAAGATCAGCTAACTTTCCAAGGCATTGAACCATGTGATATTTAATTGGTGTTATTGCAATGTTTCAACCTTGTGTTGTTTAAATTGCCTCTAAGGCCTGGGTTAATTAAATAACATCATTGTTTGTTTGTGTGTGTGTGTGTGTGTGTGTGTGTGTGTGTGTGTGTGTGTGTGTGTGTGTGTGTGCTGTGTGTGTGTGTGTGTGTGTGAGGCCCAGATCGGTGTTGTGAAAGATTACGTAATGTCGTCATCTGGCACAGGGGACGGCACTGCATGGGTATAAAACAACTGGACACTGGATGGAGTAGGTGGGAGGGGGTTGTTGAGGACAGTCATGAGGACTTCTTTAGACATACAACTGTTTTCATACTTGATGATGTCCTCTTCCTTCTCTCCTTTGTCTTCATCCTCTTCCTCTTCTTGTGAGTTACAGACACAGCTAAAACATGGAGGAATGTACAAGGCTGGAGATGTGCTTCTGGGTGGTTTGTTTCCATTCCACGTCTCCTCTGTGTTCCCTGAGCTGACGTTCACACAGTCCAAGAAACAGAAGCCCTCCTGCAGTCGGTGAGTATCACAAAGACTCAACACCAACCTTGTTTTGATGTATAGAAACATATAGATTAGTTGGTGTGTATTTCTACAAAGATATAGGCTGTCGGGTGGAAACCTTCTCAGAACATGTGTTTGGATGGATCTAGGATAGTTACATTTTTTTTGTCACACTGTAGTATGAAAAAGTAAGTAATGTATTAAACAGAACGATTAAATATGAGATACAAGGTTTCTGCCCGACAGCAATGATATTCAAGGCTACAGTGTAATTGTGTGTGTTAGTTTTTACATGTCGGTGTTCAGATTTGCACAGACCATGGCTTTTGCCATCACTGAGATCAACAGAGACCCCAGCCTGCTCCCCAATGTGACTCTGGGATACCGTTGCTATGACACCTGTTTTACGGTTGGAGTTGCAGTCCCTGCAGCGTTGTCACTGATCAGTGGGAGAGAGGAGCAGTTTACACTGGATCAGAGCTGTGTTGGCTCTCCGCCAGTACTTGGAATTGTGGGTCCTAGTACCTCAAAAAGTGCTATTACCCTCTCTAGAATATTAGGTGTATACAGAGTGCCCATGGTAAGTTTCCTATCCCCTTTCATCATAGCCTATTTTATTTAATTTTGCTTACTTGACTATTTGCAAAACTATAATATGATAAATATTAAATATGGTATTTTTGCCGTTTGAAAGACATAGAACATAATCATTGCTGTCGAGAAGAAACCTTTTGTCTCCATATTTCAACTTGTAATGTTTTTAATGCCCTATGTAATTATGCTATTGTTAGAGAAAAGTATCAAACACAGCCGATCAACAAGGTCACAGTGTGACATGTTCTGAGCTTGTAGGCTGTCTTTATTTCCCCCCCCCCCCCTTTGTTTTAAGTGAAAGTGGTAAGTAACTGCCCTTGACCTGTGTTTTACAGGTCTGTTGGTTCATGGTACAATTGTACCCCTGCACAATTAGAGCCTGTCCTCAAAGACAAGGCAGGTAAACTAAACAGACCTACAGATGTGCCATTCCAACTCTTCACACTTTACTGATCTTTTCTTGAAGGTTTCTGAAAATGCATGTTTTCCCTGCAGTTTTAATTAACTGATTAGCCTAATGTTAATGCTACTGCTTTGATACTAAAAAGAAGTGTCCAGCAGAGGAACAATATCTATTCAGGATCATTTACATACAGTTTAACACATTGACAATGCCCCCTTACTGAACTGTTCTATTTCTGACAATGCACTGACAATCTACTGAACTGTTCTGTTTCTGACAATGCACTGACAATCTACTGAACTGTTCTGTTTCTGACAATGCACTGCATTCTACTGAATTGCCAATGGCAGGACATGTAAAGTTCTCAAACAGCACATCCAAATCTCTCTGGCCAGCATCCTCTCCACAGTATTGGAAAGGATCATGTTTGTACATCTGGAAATGTTTGTCTTTACTGCAGATAACCAGTTCAGATTTAAAAAGAAACCGGCACAGTGTTATGCATTTCTGCAATTAAGGAAAAGTCTGCCAGCTACAATATGTCCACTATCTTCCTATGCTAAATTTAAACTTATTGAGCTTTTGACAGGATAAACCAAACGGTTTCAGAAGCTGCTTGTGGCTAAGCACATTGTGCATATACATGGATGATCTATCTAGTGAATTAAATAAGTGCAATACAGGCTGTCTTATAGGTAACTATCATTAATCACCTTATGCACGCTTATGACCTGGTCATTCTGAATGCACACAGTGCAGGGTTAAAAGCAGCTATTGAAAGTTATGGCCATGATCATGACAATCTTTCAGTGATAGGCCGCCCCATTAATCTTTTTTTTTTTTTTTGTGAAAAGTCATGATGAAATATTGAAGAAGGGTAGCTCAAGTTGCCATGCATGTTTTGCTTACATGCATGTATGAAAAATATTTGTTATGGAATATTTTACATTGGGTAAAATATACCTGTGTTTAGTGATGGTGTATAGTCTTATTAAGGACATAGGTGTATTCAATCTGCACTGTGATCATATAGCAGGGTAGAAACTGCACAGGCTCTGCTTGCTTCTCCCCAAATATTTTGCCCCACTAAATTAAACCTGACGACACCCTAGGGCAGGGCTACTCAACTTAAAATGGCTCAGCGGCCACTCCAAAAGTCCAAAGACTGCAAGCTAAACTGTCTGTATTATTTTGAAACATTTACAAATGTATTTTTGAACACACTACACAAGTCACGACTAGTCTAAAGATGAAGGAAACACAGAGTAAAAAGCCACATTTCCATCTATGAGGCCAAACCTCAATGAACAAAAACATTGATGAAGTTACAACAATATACAATTTAGACATTAAGCAAGAACAAAAAGCATCGCAATACATCACATACATAAAAAGTACTTATCATGAATCATACGTAAGCTAAGAACGTAACAGTGGAATATCTATATAATGGAACTATGTATGCTCTATAGTGCTATGTCTACATAAAAATGCTATAAGTCTACATAAATGCTATCTATAGTCTACATAAGAAAATGTCGGGGCTAGGGCAAGTGCTAAGTGCCATGATGGAGTCTGAAGAGGTGGGTTTTCAGACCACGGTGGAAGATTGGGAGTGAGGCTGCAGTTCTGATTGTAATGGGAAGTGCATTACATAGTTTTGGAGCCAGAAGAGTTTGGGACGTGTGGAGCGTTGTCCCGGCGTTTTTAGTGAAGGTACTTCCAGCTTCCCTGCGTTGGCTGATCTGAGCGCTCGGGATGGCTTGTCGGGTTCGATCAGACTTTGCTTGCTTTGAATGCCAGCATCAGAGTTTTGTACTCTGTGCGGGCAGCGACCGGGAGCCAATGGAGGGAGCAGAGAAGGTGGGAGACGAGGGATAATTTTGGCTGGTTGAAGACCAAAATGGGGCTTCATTCACAAAATGTGAAGAGAACATATAATGAACAGATTATCACAGGTGATAAAGTAAGTGGTTAATACTAACTTGACATCGGGCCATACAACTTTTTACAATACAATAACTAAAATCTTGTGAAAATAACTAATATCATATTTTCATTGTTGGCCGCAGATACATTAAGCAGGGGCCGCGGGTTGATTAGCACTGCCCTGAGGGTACCAGACGTACTGTTGAATACCTATGTTCTAGTTTAGTACATTACAGAATAGATATTTTGTATTTGTTTTTATTCTGTTTTTCCAGATAAGTTACTCGGCTGGTTGTTCCTGTCTGAGCGACCGGACTCAGTTCCCATCCTTCTTCAGAACAATGCCAAGTTTTGTCTTCCAGGTGAACTTCTATAACAATAGATGTGTTGGTATCTAATAGTTCATGTTTCACAAACTGGAATACTCAAACCCATGAGGTGGGCAACTTTGATGTAGGAGAGGGCCCCTATATTTCCACACTCACTTCCAGAGGGCCACTGTATTTCTACACTCACTCCGGAGGGCCACTATATTTCTACACTCACTCCATAGGGCCACCATATTTCGACACTCACTGCAGAAGGCCACTATATTTCTACACTCACTCCAGAGGGCCACTATATTTCTTCTACACTCACTCCAGAGGGCCACTATATTCCTACACTCACTCCGGAGGGCCACAATTATTTCCACACTGACTCCTGAGGGCCACAATTATTGCCATACTCACTACAGAGGGCCACAATTATTTCCACACTCACTCTGGAGGGTCACTATATTTCTACACTCACTCCAGACTTACTTAGACTTAGTTCCTCCCGTTCCTATTGGAACATTGGGCGACGAGTCCTCTCCATTTATTCCGGTCACTGGCGACCCTTCTTGCTCCGTGCCAGCTGACACCCATCTCGCTTAGGTCTTCCTTGGCTGTCTGTCTCCATGTCTTCTTTGGCCTCCCTCTCTTCCTCTTTCCACCTTCTGGCATCCAGTCCATTGCCACACTTGCCGGTCTCTCTCTTGGCAGTCGGAGTACGTGTCCAGCCATTCTCCTTCTCCTTTCATCGATGATGACAGACAGTGGTGCTACCCCTGCCCTTTTCATCACCTCCTCATTGGTGATGTGGTCTCTCCATGAGATCCTCAGGATGGATCTGAGGCATCTTCGGTGAAAGACATCCAACTTGTTGGTGGTGTTGGCTGTCTTCATCCACGTCTCACAGGCGTAGGTCGCTGTTGGGATGACCACTGACATATAGAGGCCTAGCTTGGTGGCCGTAGAGATTGTTTTAGACGACCAAATGTTGCGGAGGCGCTGAAACACTCCTGCGGCTTTGCCAACTCGGTTGTTGACGTCTTTCTCCACGTCTCCTGTGTTTGAGATGTTGCTTCCAAGGTATGTGAAGTTGTCAACGTACTCTATGTCATGTAGGCCTATAGTGAGTGGTGGAAGGTGTTGGTATTGTCCAATGGTCATGGCCTTTGTCTTTTCTTGGCTTATCCGTAAACCGACCTTATCTCCGTGCTCATGGAGACTGTTGGTCAACTCTTGGAGTGCAGGCTGGGTATGACTTAACAGAGCCAAGTCGTCCGCAAAGTCCAGATCGGCTAGTCTGCCCCCTCCCCACTTGATACCGAAGTTTTTCCCGGTGACGGCCTTCCTCATCACAAAGTCAATTGTAATTATGAAGAGCAGCGGTGACAGAATGCAACCCTGTCTTACACCGGTCACGATGTCAAAGTCATCGGTTGTGCCATTGTTGGTTTTGACTCTGCAAGTGGAGTTGTGGTACAGGGACCTGAAGATGTTCACGTACTTGGGTGGTACACCATACAGCTGGACGATCTGCCACAGTGATTCCCGGTGGATGCTGTCGAAAGCTTTTTTAAAGTCGATGTAGTTGATCATGAGGGGTGTCTGAAGCTCTTGGCACTGCTCAATGATGTTGCGAAGAGTGAAGATCTGTTCGGAGCAGGACCTTCCCTTCCTGAAGCCAGCTTGCTCTTCCCTTAGGATGTTGTCCACCTCCTCTTTAAGGCGTTGGAGCAATACACTGCAGAATACCTTGCCAGGGATAGACAGCAGTGTGATGCCCCGCCAGTTGTTGCAGTCCGCGAGGTTTCCCTTCTTGGGCAGTGTCACAATGACGCCACGTCTCCAGTCGGCTGGAACTTCTTCAGCATGCCAAATCATGTTGAACAGGCTAGTGAGGCTCTCCACAACGACGTCCTGGCCGTGCTTCAACAACTCTGCGGCTACCTCATCGAGTCCCGGTGCCTTGTTGTTTTTCAGGCTCTTGACTGCTCGTACAACCTCAGTCCCGGATATCTCTCCTGAAGAAACGTTCAGAGTTGGAGCCGGTGTTTCGTGATCGAAATTGAAGAGCATGGAAGGTATTGGCTGATTGAGAACCTCCTTGAAGTGCTCCAACCACCTTGCCTCCTGTTCTTCGTCGGTCAGGAGTGCCCTGCCATCCTTGCTCCTGATTGGCACACCGGAGCTGCTCCTGGAGCTGGTTAGCTCCCGCACGATCCTGTACAGCGTTTTTGTGTTGTTCTTCTCCGCTGCTTCCTGTGCCTCTCTTGCTTTCTCCTCTAGCCACCGTCTCTTATCATTTCTGCAGCTCTTCTTCACTTCCTTGTCCAGACGCCTGTACTCCTCGTCTTCCATCCTCCAACTCCGGAGTCTCCTCTTCTGTTCTCTTGTTATCTTGGCCACCTTCCGTTCATCGATCAACTTCCATGTGTGGTCTGTTATCCACCTTTCCTTGTTGGTACCCCTCCTTCTGCCTAAAACTGCCTCTGCAGTCTCAGTGATGGCACGTGAGAACAGACTCCACTGCTCCTCAATGGATGGAGGATGTTGTGGTACTGCAAGCTTCTTACTCAACTCCTCACGGAAGCTTTCTGATACGTTGTTATTCTTCAGCTTGTCCACCGCGTAAGGTTGCACCTTTTCCACCTTCTTTAGCTTCAGCCTGATTTTACCCACCACAAGGAAGTGATCTGATCCTACATCTGCACCTCTATAGGAGCGAACGTCTAGCAATGACGAGCGCCACCTTGTGTTGATGCAGATGTAGTCCAGCTCGTTCCGGGTCCCACCACCAGGTGAAACCCAAGTCATCTTGTGGATCCGCTTGTGCCCAAAAAAGGTGTTTCCGATGCTGAAACCGTTGGTGCTGGTTAGCATCAACAGTCTCTCCCCGTTGTTGTTTGTGGAGCTTGCAGACCCGTGTGGTCCTACTGTGGTGTTAAGGCCCCTTCTGTCGTTATCCAGTTTTGCGTTGAAGTCTCCAATCAGCATCTTGATGTCATAGCTGGGGATCTCTTCGAGCACGGTTTGGAGCTGATTGTAGAAGGCGTCCTTATCTTCTTCTGAGGCAACTTCGGTTGGGGCATAAACTTGCACGATGGTTACTTTGGCATGTCTGGTGTAAAGCCTCGCTGTGATGATGGGTTCGTTCACCGGCTTCCATCCAACCAACGCTTTTGCTGCATAGCTTGAGAGGATGATGCCGACTCCATGGGTATGGTGGTCTTGCTTCCCAGAGTAAAGAACGGTTGCTCCATCAGCCATGAGGCGCCCCTCACTCCAGATGCCCCTCACTCCAGATGGCCACTATATTTCCACACTCACTCCAGAGGGCCACTGTATTTCCACACTGACTCCAGAGGGCCACATTGCGTATACTGTTGGGTAGAAATATCTATCTAGAAATATATATTGGACATAAAAAAGACAATTGAAATTGTAATTATGCTACTAATATTGAACATTATAGATATAATTAAAGCGGGTCATGTTTGCATGTTGTAAACATTGTAACAGCTAAAATCAATAATATAACAGTATTCCAATATTAAACTGCAGGCCACATAAGTGAACACGGGGGCCGCATGTGGCCCCTCGGCCGCTGTTTGCCCATGTACTGTATGATCTGAAGTACATTTCCGTCCATTCCTCATCCACTCAGGTTCGAGCTATGCTCCAGACTATGAGGTGGTTCGAGTGGACCTGGGTAGGACTGTTGTTCAGTGATGATGATGCTGGCCGTGACGCCGCCCGATTGTTCCAGTCTGGTCTGGACCAGTCTGGTCTGGGTTGTGTGGCTTATTCAGAGGCTCTGCCCTTCCACAAGGACCTGGATAAACTCCAGAGGATCGTCACTGTGATGAAGACGTCCACAGCTCGTGTGGTCATTATGTTTGGATACGGGCCCTATATGCATAATGTCTTGGATGAGGTTTGTGTTAGGATACATGTGGAGGATGTTAATTTAGGGATTCTTAATTAAAATAATCTAAACTGAGAATGTATTGACATGCCTTTCATTTATTTCGAAACGATGAACAGGTGGTTAAGCAGAATGTGACAGGTCTGCTATGGATCTTACCTGCCACTTCAGTTTGGTGGGGATACGGATCAAAGTATCCTCACTACCTGCCGTACCTGAGAGGCACCCTGGGTTTTGCCATCCGTCGTGGAGAGATACCAGGTTTGAAGGACTTCTTGTTAAAAATACGTCCTGACAATGACCATGAGGATAACATAGTAAGTATTTGTTTAATTGTATGTCTATAGTTACACGTCTCATTGAATTGAATATTGAGACACAGGACCACAATGGACACAAGCCTTTATGACATTTTGCACCATTGTATAATTGTACCACTGTAGTATCTGCAAACTGTGAATTAAGTGAATAATCAATAGGCCTACATTAATCAATTAATTTTATTTACAGGTATTCTCATTAATTCATTGTGTTCTTTCAGGTGAGGCAGTTTTGGGAACACACATTCCGGTGTAAATTTTCACCACTTCCACCAGAGTGGGTGGACGCTGGTGGAAGGGTGTGTACTGGACAAGAGGACCTGGGAACAGCAGAAACTATATTTTTGGATGTGTCTGACCTCAGGACAGAGTATAATATATACAAGGCTGTGTATGCTCTGGCCCACGCCCTCCATGACATGTTGCAGTGTGTGCCAGGAAGAGGGCCTTTCCCTGGGCACAGCTGTGCCAGTTTGCAGACAATACAACCATGGCAGGTGGGATATTCATTCAGTTAACCTGTAGGATTATTTGTATTTATTGATTATTTGCACATTTAAAAACACCACATTTGAAACAACAACATATTATTGGGTTGTTCAGGTGAGACTTAGAAAACCCTGTGGGGTTTATAAAGTTAATCTCACTTTTTTTTTAAATAAATCATAAAAATCAAACGTGAATTATTTGGCAACATTAGTAATATAACAATGGATAGATGCACAGTATACATTAAAAAATAACACCTGTTTGAACTGAGTGGTGCAACTCCCCCCCTCCTCTCTCTCTCTCTCTCTCTCTCTCTCTCTCTCTCTCTCTCTCTTTCATTAGCAGGCAACAGTGCAGCACTATCTCCCTCTCTGTTTCTGGCAAACAGCGCCCCTACTGGTACTAATAGTAATTCTCGTGCTCATGGCCACATAGGTACACACGGACATTGCTGGTTGTAGGAGTGGTTGCACCACTCAAAAATACATATTAGTAGAACATAATGTATATGTGTAGTGTGTAGGTGTCACAGTGTGAATCAAGAGGGTTAGGACCCAAACGCAGGACAAAGGCAGAGAGGCAGAGCAGTCGAAATTGCAGGCAGTTCATTCACCAAAATCCATACACGAGGAGAACACAAGGAGTAACAATGGTGAGACAACACAGGCAACAAAAGCAACAGAGGAAACCAAGAGACAAAACGTAGTACAAAAAAGTGCAAAGGAAACTCCAACTGGAACTAAGACACAAGGAAAACAATATAACAAAATCATAGGAAAATAGTAAGGTAAAGCACTAACTAAATACAGAATGTCTTACGGAACGTGCTGCAGGCCTTGAGAGGCGATGCCTCTCAAGTATAGGGGGCAGGTGGTATAATTACATGTTCTTCTGAATGTGGTATTTTAAATAGTCTTCCTCACTCCTAATGCTCAACAAATGTGGGTGACATTATGAATATGGTTTTGTTGAAAGGCAATGCATAATGTAAAGGGTAGAGCACATGTTTTAGTAATGAGGCTGGTGGCGGAAGATAGCAACTCAGCAACAGGAACACCCCTTGCACAATGCTTAAATCCCCAAATAGTGTGTAGCGTGACTTGGGCACATAATAGGACCATTAAGTATGTTTTTAACGTCTCTTGCTCTTCATGATTCTGCTCATCACCATTTCTAGCTTCTCTATTACCTGGAGAAGGTCAACTTCACCACATCTAGTGGTGATCGTGTATACTTTGATGAGAATGGTGATGCTTTACCAATCTTTGATGTATTGAACTGGGCGTGGCTCCCTGACGGAAGCACAAATATTCACAACGTAGGTGTGGTCAAGATGACAGCCTCCGGAGATGAAGAACTCACCCTCGATGAAGACAGAATCTTCTGGAACTTTCAACCCGCAAAAGTAATTTCAGCTATCTAAAATGTTGAATTGAGCTCATGATGTGAATGAAATTTATATTTAAACTGATTATTTTTACTTTCCTCTGCAGCCTCCTCGGTCGGTGTGCAGTGAGAGCTGTTCTCCTGGAACCCGTGTGGCCAGAAGGAAAGGAGAACCTGTCTGCTGCTACGACTGCATTGCTTGTTCTGAGGGAGAGTTCAGCAATGAGACAGGTAGGGTTACATAATGTAGCTAAAGTATATGTACAGAAGGTTATAAGAAGATACGTGTCTGTCCCTTTAATCTTGTACTATTTGTTAGACTCTACAGAGTGCACCGTGTGTCCAGAGGACTTCTGGTCCAGTCCCCGGCGTGACCACTGTGTCCCTAAGAGCATTGAGTTCCTGTCCTACCATGAGGCCCTGGGGATCTCCTTAACAACCATGTCATTGCTAGGAACATTTGTCTGTGCTATTGTCCTGGGGATCTTTGTTTATCATAAAGAGACGCCAATGGTCCGCGCCAACAACTCAGAACTCAGCTTCCACCTCTTGATTTCACTCAAACTATGTTTCTTGTGCTCACTCTTGTTCATTGGTCGTCCCAGACTCTGGACTTGTCAGCTGAGGCATGCAATATTTGGGATCAGCTTTGTGCTGTGTGTCTCCTGCATCCTGGTAAAGACTATGGTGGTGCTGGCTGTGTTCAAGGCCTCCAAGCCTGGTGGTGCAGACATCATTAAGTGGTTTGGTCCTATGCAGCAGAGAGGAACAGTTCTGATTCTTACTTCAATCCAGGCAATAATCTGCACAGCCTGGATTGTGTCTGCCTCACCAACTCCTCATAAAAACACACAATACTATTCTGAAAAGATAGTCTATGAGTGTAATGTTGGATCAACAGTTGGTTTTGCGGTGTTACTAGGTTATATTGGCTTACTAGCACTCCTCAGTTTCCTCCTAGCATTCATGGTAAGGAATCTTCCAGACAACTTCAATGAAGCCAAGTTAATTACTTTCAGCATGTTGATCTTCTGTGCCGTGTGGATAGCGTTCATACCAGCATATATCAGCTCTCCAGGCAAATATGCAGATGTAGTGGAGGTGTTTGCTATTTTAGCATCTAGTTTGGGAATTTTGGTGGCTCTGTTTGGACCAAAGTGTTATCTAATCATTTTGAAACCTGAGAGAAACACTAAGAAGTCCATCATGGGTCATGCCACCAAGACGTAGAAGCAGACATGTTTAACCAATTAATTGCTCGTGACGGAACGTTCCGCCAGTTGGAATCCAACCGGCAACTGCTATTGGCCTAACGTTCCGTCTGATAAGCTTAATTATTGATACCAAACCGGATCGCTGATTTCTTCTTTTTTGCTTGGCCTTTCCTTCTTTAGTGATCCTATACCGGATCGCGCATCCTCGCTGCCGTTCACCTCCCTTTATACAGGCTGACTAAAAAGCTAACTCGAAATCTACGGAGCTCTCCACACTGCGCAAAAAGCATGGAATACAGATGATATTACAATACAGGTATTGGATATATATATATATATATATATATTGCTGATAACCTTGTTATTAATGGTCTGTTTTCTACCATATTAAACTACATCTAGTCATACTTCCACTGAGCCAATCATAGCCAATAGTCGGACTTCCACTGAGCCAACCATAGCCAACAGTCGGACTTCCACTGAGCCAACCATAGCCAACAGTCATACTTCCACTGATCCAACCATAGCCAACAGTCATACTTCCCCTGGTGTCGAACACTGGCACCGTCAACTCAGCATATGCGTAGCACGGCTTGGGTGTGGCAAGTCGTGCGATTGCCACATATTTCGGCAGGTGACCAATTTCACCATAACACTGTGTGACCGAGTGTGAGTGAGCGAGTGGCTGAGATTTTGAGTATTGGTATTCAGGAGCAAGCTGAGAGGGACACAGTGTAGGACACAGTGTAGGAGACAGTGTAGGACACAGTGTAGGAGACAGTGTATGAGACAGTGTACTGGGACACAGTGTATGACACAGTTTAGGAGGCAGTGTAGGACACAGTGTAGAAGACAGTGTAGGAGACAGTGTATGAGACAGTGTACTGGGACACAGTGTATGACACAGTTTAGGAGGCAGTGTAGGACACAGTGTAGGAGACAGTGTAGGACACAGTGTAGGAGACAGTGTAGGACACTTTGTAGGACAGTGTAGGAGACAGTGTCGGACATAGTGTAGGAGAGTGTAGGCACAGTGTAGGCACTCACGCACGCACGCACCCACATTTTTATTAATTTCCTACTGTACTGAGGCTGTACACATATCAGCCTCACATCACATCAACTGTTGATAGTCGGTACATGTGTTGTTATGGCCATAGATCTGGTCATTGATTTACATATTTAATACCAATCATACATTATGCACTGATTCTTTCAACATGGAAACAATTTATGATTATGCAAAAAATATTGTGATTATCTTAAATAATTGCGATTAGGCAATTATTTAATTCATAAATGTGATTGAACATTGGTCATAGGTGATTTTTGTTTAACTTTTTCATTAATTTAATTTGTGCTTTGTAATGACATTGACATGACTCACATGCTGATGCCGTTTGGCTATAATGACTTAATAAATCATAGTGTATAGAACAAGTACTTGTCTTGCTTTTTATTGTGTTTATATTCTATGACTTAGCCATTGAGTTCTCACATATGTGTACCCAGATAGTGTCGGCTATTTTATACAAGCTGTAATCCTTGTTGATAATCATGATGTTTTTCTACTCTGTCTGTGTTCATAGGAGGGCTGTGGGCAGTTCAGAAACCCGTCCACCAGTGACATCATCGATGGGGAATCCAAGCTAATAGAAACTGCAGGCTTTCTAGTCGAGAAAAGTTGCAATGTGAAAATGGAAGCCCGATAATAATAATCAAAAGTATTGTTTAAAAGAAATTCTGCCTAACAAAGATGTCAATGGTTCAAAGTTAACTATGGAATTGTGCGTTTTTTGTCTGTCAGTGTACTCAAAATCCCCATACATGAAATCCCCCATATATTCTGCCCAGGTCTCGTGACATCACTATGACATCATCAGGTATGATAGTAAATCAGGATATAGTAAATGCGACCTTCTGTCGCAAATAAGCCCATATATGGAGATCCCTGATGTCATCAATATTAATATATGGATATACTGTATGTCAGAACCTGTTCTGACATTCAATATGTTGATCCTTGCCCATCCGTCCTTCCTCTTCGATGTCTCCCTTTTGACTGATACCTGGTGTCCATTTAAAATCTAGAAGGGCCTGCCCCAAATGAATTAGTGCAGCCGGCGAAAACTAGAGTTCTCAACAGGTCAGAAAATTATGTCCTGGCCCTTTAAACTGCCCCCCCCCCCCCCCCCCCCTCATCAAACCCTGTACACACCTGTACTCCCTCAGGTGTCTTACTGGTACTGTATAGGCCTATTAAAACACTTGTACGCCATCAGGTGTCTTACTGATCGTGTATAGGGTTAGTCTTACTGGTACCGTATAGGCCTATTAACACACCTGTACGCCCTCAGGTGTCTTACTGGTACTGTATAGGCCTATTAACACACCTGTACACCCTCAGGTGTCTTACTGGTACTGTATAGGCCTATTAACAATTTACAATGTGAAGTTACCATTTCAGTGTTCTGTTCTGTCCGTTCTGTTCTGTCAATACAAATCAATTCAGGGCTTTATTGTCAGCATGAGAAAACATTGCAAGTCAAAAGGCAACCGAATGAAGTGCGGTGGCACCACCTAGTGGCTATCTTTTTTTTGAGTGGTTGCCACTCTAACTCTATTGGATAAAATTAATTTAGTCACTTAGACAAGCATTCTGTCTGACTGCCTTGTCCTAAACACTGGCGTTCCACAGGGGTGCGTTTTATCCCCTCTGATATTTTCCCTATACACAAATGAGTTGAAATACACCAACAACGAGTTCTCTATCATAACATACGCTGATGACATGGCCTTGGCCAGGACATTTCCAGTCCCTCCTACTCCCAGCACATCGACCGTATTGCCACCTGGTTTGCCCTTAATGTCACTAAGACCAAGGAGCTGTGTTTGGGAGGGGCAGGAGCAGAGGGTCCAGGGTCCATCTTTAGGCCTGTTACTATGAGTGGGGAGGAAGTGGAGCAGGTCAGTGACTTTAAATATCTGGGAACGACCATAGACAATAAATTCACCTTTCAGACCAATGCAGATAACATCTACAACTAGATAAAGTGCCCATCGGCACAGGTCTCCACCAGGGCAGGTCAGGTTGTGGCCTCCTGGTGGCGCTATAATAAGCCAATGTGAAAAGCGTGCCATTTCTTCTTGCCTTGGATGGCAATTGGATGATTTGAGGCTTTTTGTTCAAAACGGTCCAATCCTGCAAACATTGAAAGCCAATGTTAGCCAATTAGGATGGAAAATGATATATCGGACAGATCCGTCTTGAACACATGACTATAAAGATAGGCCCTCATTTATCAACCGTGCGTACGCTAAAATATGGGTGCACGCCGAAATTACCGACATTTTCGACATTTACCATTTCCGGCAAAGCTTGAAATTGAACTTGACAAAGTTCAATTTCAACGTCTGCTCGGGAGCTGGCGTACGCTTTTTCCTCACTTGTTTTTCTGTCGTAGAACGGCGGAGCAGCATTGTTTGACCAGCTGAGAGGCTGCCAAAGGCATCGAAACATATGTATTCACTCCTAAAATGTTAATATAAAACTGTATGTATATGGGCTACACATGTAAAAAAATGAAAAGAAAAAAGGAATAGACCTACAAGATGTGTCTTTGTGTCATATGAAATTTGTAGGAGCTTTCCAACTTTACAATTAAAATAGCGCTTGATTTAAGCCATTTAAACAGTGTTTTGCATGAGCGCATACATGCGAGGATTTGGGCTGTCTGTGCTGGAATATTTCCATGACGTTGGAAAGTAGCCTATAGTGCAATGCAGCTGCGGAGAGTCCCAACATGCATGGGTAGCCTATATACTGTGCTGTAGCCTAATCTACAGCAGGCCAACAATGTCTTTCTGGAGTTACGGTATATGCAATCTCCTCCTCGTTTAATAAACCTGACGTGTCACTGGAATGTCAAATGTGCCGTGCCAGCCCAGCGCAAGTGCATGGGAACCGCATCGGCGATAGGTATAGGCTAACCCAGCCAGTCAGCCCACCACCACCAGCACCATATGTTTTGGCTGCACATTAATATAATTGACAGTTGACAGTCCTGCAGCCACTGCAGCGACTAGCGACTGCGAGGCAATCTAAATAGACTGTCGGACGTGCATGGTCAGTTGGTCACGGACGGACCACAGTGATAGAGAGAGA